>NC_056628.2:182097504-182433781 GCF_002870075.4 Lactuca sativa | reverse complement strand
TTGTGCCATTCCAATTGAGTTAATTATGCATGTGAGTTCTACAGGTTCTCATTTGAATGCATAAAGACAAAATTACTTGATCGATGGAAAGTACATTGATATGTAAGGATAAGTTGCTAAACCACTTGAAAGACATGGTGGGCACTCGTGTCACCATAAGGCAAGAAATCAAGATTAAGAAAGTTCAGTCCATATGAGTTTGGATTTGTCGCAAACTTTTGGTTTTAGCAAATTCACATGGATAGGAACTCACAGAACATAAAATCTAAGTGTCATAAGATTCCCTCCTTCATGAAATTGACTGTGAGAAAATGCTTTCACTAAGAGAGATTTTTGTTGGAATAGTGTCTAAGGCTACAACTATATTAGGCAAGTATTTGACCCGGTTGTGCATGGTCCTTTTAGGTTGCCTTCACCATAGCAACTTGATAGGATGATTTATTAAGAGAGAGTAAATATTATTAATATATTATGAGAATAATATAAAGAATAATAATATTGTTATTTGATTAATATAAGTCATAGAATTAATTGGAATTAGTTTGGTGACTTAAAGTGATTAATTGAATAAGAGGGTATAAACTGTCAATTGCTTGATAGTTAAACTTTA
Source organism: Lactuca sativa (assembly GCF_002870075.4). NCBI lineage: Eukaryota > Viridiplantae > Streptophyta > Magnoliopsida > Asterales > Asteraceae > Lactuca > Lactuca sativa. The sequence continues at coordinate 182,433,171 of NC_056628.2, read as the reverse complement.
GACTGTAAATCCATATAGATATGGATTGGACAGATTATAGAAGCTAAAGGATAGCTCAAATCGTCTATTGCCTATCTATGGAAAGGATTTGGATAGCCTTAAGAGAAGATTATCCAATTAGGGTTTAGGTTGTAACCCTTAAGGAGTCTACAAGTATAAATACACCCTATGGCATAAGGAAATCGGCACCTACCTAAAGTAGAGAATCCCTGGCCGATTGCCTCCCCTCTCCTCTCTCCCAAATCATCCTCCTTGCTATTTGGTGTTTGTAAGCCATTAGAGGAGTGACAATTGAGACTCTAGAAGCTCCAAGACAACAAGATCAACAAGGAATTCAAATGTATGATTCTAGATCTGCTTTATCATTGTTCTTATTCCTAAATAGTCATTAGAAGTCTTAGATTCAAAGCATGTTTAATTAGAAAGCCTAGATCCAAGCATTAGGCTTTTGCATGTGCACATAGGAAAGTTCTTATGGCTAAAACCCATCAATGGTATCAGAGCCTAGCTTGGTTTTCATTAAATTGTTGCTTAATTGTCTGAAACTAAACTGCAACATTCGAATTTTGTGTTTCTGAGTCATGGACTCGGCTAGTTCCAAAGTGGACTCGGCGAGTTGCACTGACTCGGCGAGTCTAAGCGTCACGAATGGCCAGATTCGAGATTTCTTCATAATTATCTTATGGAAACTTACCTTAATCATATTAGATCAACCCTAATCCGATTTTATGATATATATGACTATAATCTTGATCTAATTAAAGATATTTATCAACTAATAAAATATTTAATTTCCTTATGTGATAATTAATTAATTATTTTGATTATTTTGGTAATTATCTTAAAAGAAATCTTGAATAAATCAAATATAGATAATTAGGAAATTAATTGTTAGTTAAAATTATTTGTTATTTGATCCTCCATGTTTTAAATGTTTAAAAACTTGCCCTCAAGTTTTGAAATTTATATTTTGTGATAAAAAGTTTTAATTTAGACAACTAAAATTTCAAACCCTAGATTTTAAAAGGTTTAAAATACAACCCTATAGTAATATGATATTACTAGAATAATATATATATATATATATATATATATATATATATATATATATATATATGTATAACTAAATGCTAGTCTTACCGTTAGTAGGCCTCATTCACGAAACCTAAGAATATAAATAATCATTACAAGAGGATCAATGCATATAAGTTTAGAATCTAACAGATTTCAGTAAATGGCATGAATTTGGAATTCTTGCATTTGTAGTAAGGAATTGTCACTATGAAATGAGAATCATTGGAGTTATGTTCAACTGGTCTATTTTGCAAAGTAAAGATCATAGACAAACATAGTATGCATACTTGGTGTGTGGCATGACTAATGTTTAGAAAACATAGTGTACATGCTTGGAGCATGGGACAACTAAGGTTTTAATTCATGTATAAAGTTGATAAAACCGAAACAATGAATAATGTGTAATCAGTATGGTGATAAATAGAAAATGTTTTATTTATATTCATAGGTTTTGATACCATATTAGATTCATTTATTCTTGTGTTTCACTTTGCATGTTTTGACTTCCATAATAACTAGGCTATTCTTCCAGAATGACTAAGTTATTCAAACCATCCACAGTCGGTCATATGTTGGAAGTAGATATGAATCAAGATTTTCATAGGTTGGCTTGTAGAGGTCCAAGTTGGTGGACAAAGTTGTGCTACAACACTCATGAGTGCTCATAAGTTCTGAGTATTGGATTCAACCCGCGCTCACTTGAATCACTTCATGGATTTTATCACGAGTGATCATGAGACGATAATATCTTATATTCTTCAAACCTAGAGATATGAGTTGTTACTATGTGTTGATAGTACATTGATTGCACGAAAACGCATTGGTAACTCGATGTTAGAAAACGTGCCTTTGTGTATGATTCAACGAGTAGTAGAACAAGCCCTATGAGTTGAAGTTTATCCATTCCTTTTACCTTCGGGATAAAAGCGATATATGTGGGCACCTCGATGATTTAATGATGACACATGTGAGTGCTTGGCCAAGCCAGGACTGATTTGATTTGTTCAATCAGTCAGTCATCATGAATCGAAAATCAGGAAACAACAAATGGACAGAGAGAATGATTATAATCCATGTCTCAGTCCATATGATATCTAGAATGGAGGAATATATGATCCCTTATCTAAAGGACAAGTCATTTACAAGATCAGAGTTCAACAGCAGCTTTAAGAGCTATGATTGCCAGTTAGGTTTTGAAGTCATACTCAATAATAGTTTTAGACTTATCCAAGTGGGAGACTGTTGGATTAATGTCTAAGTCCATAACTATATTTGGTATGTCAAGTGATGACATTGTATGTACTTTTAGACTTTAGCCTTCAGAAGAAAACCCATGTGAACCTTATGTAGTCATCAATAATCACAAGAATATACTTTTTGTGATGTAAACTTTCTATGACAAATTATCCATAACGATCGATGTGAAGAAGTTCCAGTGGTTATAAAATAAAGTTTTGAATTAGAACAGGATGTCCTTTCTTTGATTGCTTCCCACATTCGCACGCAGTGTAGAGATGATCATTTTCAAATTTGAGGAGAGGCAGGCCTCAGGCGATTTCACTATAAACCAGATCATTCATATATCGGAAGTTGAGATGAGCAAGACTCTGATTCCATAGCCAATGTACATCAGGAATGACCTTTGAGAGAAGACAAATTTAGGCTTTCTGATGATCATGTTGATGTATAAAGGATACATATTCTTGATGCGATTTGATTTGATGAGATATTATTTCAGTCTTCTGTCATAACGTAGTTATGCTTCTTGCAGAACTCAACTCTCGGATTTGCATCAGTGAGTTAGGCCACATTAATCATATTATGCTTGAGATCAACTACATACGCCACATTAGAGACAAATAAATTTTTGTTGTCAAGATGCCATAACCTTGAATTTGATAATTTGAATTATTGCCATAAGTAACATAACCAACATTTGGAGCAAGCTTCAGGTAACACGTTTCTGCCCAATTATGTGCATGTAAAATCAGTGAGTTTTCGAGTTTTAAGGCTCTGAGTTAGATTTAGGGACATTAGCATGGGATTTTGACTAGGTTTGTGACTTATAAACAGCTGGTATCTCGAAAGGCTTTTTCCAATATTATTTTGGAAAGATGCAGAATGTCTGGGTCTTTTCAATTGTCCAAAAATCATACCCAACCAATGGTTGTTTGGGCATTGCTTTCCTCGGAGGAACAATTTCTGAAGATGTTGCTAAAAGAATTGTTATTAAAGGTGTTTGAATTTTTTTTCAGAATTTTTCACTTTCCACTCAAACTTTTCTTTTGAATCTTTAAAAGGTTTCTGAACAACAGTGTTCCGAGCATCTTTTCCTTTGTTTACTAGCATTCAAAGGCACATTATGTTTTGGAAATTGTTTAATTTAAAAATTGTGCCACCCGAGGTAGCAATAAACACAGAAGAAGAAACTATCAGAGAAGAGCTAGTTTTCTTAAATGAGGTCTCAATAGTAACCTTTCTCGCACAACTATTGACATATATGTCCTAAACATCCGATCTAACATGAATAGATGGCCTCTTAAGAATCTTAGCTGGCATGAAGGTATTGTGATTCCTAGTAGCTAGACTAACTGTTTGAGGCAATTTCTTCTTGGATCTCTCAGGAAACCTAGAGCATAGCCTAGACCTAGTTTCTTTTTCAAGAACTTTCCTAGTTTTGGTCTTTGGATTAACAATGTATTTTTTTATCCAGGGTTTCTTCCAAGATTCAGATAATGGCTTGGAAGTTTTTCCAGTTGATGGAGACACAAGAATCATATGAGATGTCATCATCACTCTTAAGTTCAATATCACTATCAAGAGATGCTCAAAATGAATTGGATTAGTCCGAGTCATGTCTGTTTGTCTAATGAATGATTTCCTTAATAACACAATTGTTCGGAGGACTGGAGTGTAGAACATAAGATCTAGTAATCCCTGTGTTATGTAAGGATTTCGAAGATTGATTCAGGTCCAGGGATATCATGATGGGTTTTAGGTAAAACAAATAAACTAGAAAAAGAATTCCTAAGTTCACATGCAACCTACTTTGGATCTATGTTTTAACTATTGAACATATAACTTTGAATTGCAAAAAAAGAACCCTAGAGGAGAGAGGCTATTTTCGAAAATAACAAACTAGGGTTTAGGAGTTACATACCTTTCAATTGTTATAGCAAACAATTGACAATCCTCTTGATCTTGATCTTGATCTTCTTGCAAGCTTAGCACCACAAATGTAATGCCTCTAATGGAATCACATCTAAGAACTATCAGGAAGGAAACTAGAAGGAGAGAGAGGGAGGGAGTATGCAATTCTCGGCCGAGGGTTTCTTCAAAAGAAGGAGTGCCCAAAATGTGAACCAGGGGGCTCCTAATATAGCTGAGGGATCTAGGGTTTAGGGAAAAAACCCTAATGCTCCTTGCTTAGGGCCTAAGCAAACCCAAGGGCCTTATATAAGCCCCCAAGTACGAAATTATTAGGGTTTTCCCTATAGATTTCGTCCACCCCCTTCCAAGGAGGTTCTGGAGCCTTCCACTCAACTATTAGATAATTGCAAACTAGTCCCTGCACTTCATAATTAATACTTTTAACCCCAAAAATAATTCGGATTAATTTCTGTCTAACTATTAATTAAACATAATGATTCCTAATAAATATATTAAGCTTTTAACATATTAATAAATCATTTATATTAATTTATTAATCTTATAATAAATTAATATCTCTCATTTCATAATTTCTTTGTCCGGTTGCTAGGTTTGAGGGCAACCCAAAAGGACTGTTCAGCGATCAATTCAAGTACATCCTAATTATAGTTATGGGCTTAGACACCTAATCCAATAGTCTCCCACTTGGATAAGTTTGTAACTATAATTGCTAGCATGACTTCTAAATTTTACCAGCTAATTGTAGCATCCAAAAGCTGCTGCCGAAATCTGACCCAGTCAGTTACGTGTCCTAAGATAAGTGATCACATGACCCTTCGTTCTACTAGATATCCCTAGACATAAGACATGGAATAAAATTAATCTATGTTTCTAGATTCTATGTTTCCTGATTTCTGATTTGTGATGATATAGGACTTCTAATCGAACACATCAATTTAGTCAACACCAAATCATCGAGGGGCTCACACATATCGCTTTTCCCGTTAGGGAAAAAGGAACGAATAAACATTGACTCATATTATTTTATCTTTTACTCATCAAACCATACATGACAATATGTTTTATAACACCAAGTTACTGATGTGTTTTCGTATCACCAATGTATAGCCGACTTGCAAATTACAACTCATATATCTTTGTTTCAAGATCATAGATATTATCGTTTCAGTATTACTCGTGATGAATTCCATGAAGTAATACTCTGAGCATGGTTTTATCCAATACTCAAATATCACTTTCTAAGTACTCATGAACATTGCAGCAATTCTATTGTTATGTCTATCCTTAGACAATTTGCAATCCAATTCATGACAGTCTTAATTCACTACTTACTTCCAAAAGTACGAGCGACTGTGGAGTTTGAACAATCATATTATTCGGGAAGTAAAACATTCAAAATATGAAACACAATAATAAACAATTGACAAAGGGTAGTAAACTCATAAATAATACTTTATTATTTAATCACCAAAAGTCAATTACATTTACTTTGTAACAAGTTTCTGAACTAGACTAATCTAACCACTAAAACTAATATCATCTTTGACCCTTATGCTTCGAGCATGGTGAATATGCTTAGCCCTACTCAGACCCTTTGTGAAGGGGTTTGTTGGGTTATCTTCAGATGATACCCTCTTTACAACAAGATGGCCTTCTTCTACTCTATGCCTGATGAAGTGGTACTTTATGTCGATATGTCTAGTTTTACCATGGTCTCTGCGTTCCTTAGTTAAGGCAACCGCTCCCTCATTATCGCAGAACAGTTCCATAGGATCCTGGATGGTTGGAACAACTCTGAGATCCCCGATGAAGTTCCTCAACCAAGCTGCTTCTTTAGACGCTTCACTCGCTGCCATGTACTCTGAATCACTAGTAGAATTAGCCACCGTATCTTGCTTGGAACTTTTCGAAGTAACTGCTCCTCCATTCAGTAGAAATACCCAGCCAGATTGAGAACGGAAGTTATCTCAATCCGTTTGAAAGAAGGGTTCACTGTAACCATCTACTCTCAACGTATCATTGCCACCAAGTACAAGGACCCAGTCCTTTGTCCTCCGCAAATACTTGAGTATATTCTTTACTGATATCCAATGAGCTTTACCCAGGTTTCCCTGATAGTGCCTGACCATGCTTAAAGCAAATGCCACATCAGGGCTAGTACATGTCATAGCGTACATGACCTATCCAACAGCGGAAGCATAAGGTACACGACTCATGTCAGCTATTTCCTCGCCTGTACTAGGGCATTGAGTCTTACTCAATTTTGTGTTGCTCTAGATAGGTAGCTCTCCCTTCTTGGAATTTTCCATACTAAACCTCTTTAGTACCTTATCCAACTATGTGCTCTGACTAAGTGCAATTAGTCTCTTCTTTCTATCTCTCAATATCCTAATCCCAAGAATATAGGCAACATCTCCAAGGTCTTTCATGGCAAAACATTTTCCAAGCCAAGACTTAACTTCATTCATGGTTGGAATGTCGTTACCAATGAGTAATATGTCATCGACATATAACACCAGAAAAGTCACTATACTCCCACTAACCTTGATATACACAAAAAACTCACTTCACTCCTAGAGAAACCAAACTCTGACTTTCTCATGGAAGCAAAGATTCCAGCTGCGAGATGCTTGTTTCAATCCATAAATAGATTTCTCAAGCTTACACACTCTGTTGGGAAACTTTGCATCGACAAAACCCTCTGGCTGATTCATGTAAACATCCTCTGCCAGCTTCCCATTAAGGAAAGCAGTCTTGACATTCATCTGCCAGATTTCATAGTCATGAAAGGCAGCTATGGCGAGCAATATCCTGATAGATTTAATCTTGGCTACTGGTGAGAATGTTTCATCATAGTCAACCCTTGGGGTTTGTGTGAAACCTTTCGCAACCAGTCTAGCCTTGAATGTGTGTACATTCCCATCCATGTCTGTCTTCTTCTTGAAGATCCATTTGCACCCAACTGTCTTATGACCTGGTGCATTATCAACCAAATTCCAAACTTGGTTGTCATACATGGACTTTATCTCGCTGTCCATTGCCTCTTTCCACTTGGAAGCCTCTGGGTCTGCCATTGATTCCTTATAAGAGAATGGTTCATCTAAATTCACCAGTGTCCTATCACTGATGAATGTGTCACCATCTGAAGTAATATGAAAACCATACAACTCAGGTGGCACACTCACCCTAGTGGATCTACGAATAGGTAATGATTTATCAAATGATTCAACAGGAACTGTTTCCTCTGGTTGAGTGCTAGTGTCATCTAAGGTTACTTAATTGGTTGACTCTTGAATCTCTTCAAGGTCAATGATACTCCCACTGTCCTCTTTGAATATGAGCTCTCTTTCTAGAAAGACTCCTCTTCGAGCTACAAACACCATGTTCTCACTAGGTCTGTAGAACAAATATCCAAAAGACTGTTTTGGGTAACCAATGAAAACACATTTCTCACTTCTTGCTGCTAGCTTGTCGTGAGTCTCTCGTCTTATGAAAGCCTCACATCCCCAGACTTTAATATGTGCTAACGAGGGAACTTTCCTGTCCACATTTCGTGAGGTGTTTTGGCAACTTTCTTTGTTAGGACAAGATTTAGGATGTGGGCAGTTGTTTCTGAGGCATAACCCCAGAAATGAATTGGAAGTGGAGCACGACTCATCATAGAATAAACCATGTCTAACAAGGTTCGATTACGCCTCTCGGCCACACCATTTAACTGTGGTGTCCTAGGAGGAGTCAATTGTGAGACTATCCCACCTTCCTTTAGATAGTCGTTGAACTCAATGCTAAGATACTCACCACCTCTATCGGATCTAAGTACCTTTATTTTCCTGCCTAATTGATTTTCGACGTCATGTTTAAACTCTTTGAACTTTTCAAAGGTTTCTGACTTATGTTTGATTAAGTATACATTACCATATCTACTATAATATTCAGTGAAAGTCACATAAAATCAAGTAGCATCTCTTGTGGTTGATCTGAAGGGCCCACACACATCTGTGTGTATGATATCCAACAGACCTTCACCTCTTTCACAAGACCCTATGAATGGTGATTTTGTCATCTTTCCCAAAAGACAAGATTCACACATATCATCTGATTTTAGGTCAAATGATTCCAAGAGTCCATCCTTTTGGAGTTGGACTATGTGTTTCTTGTTAATGTGTCCAAGACGACAATGCCACAAGCATGCCTTTTCTACACTATTAGACAAGTCAATATTAAACACACTATTTCCTAAGCTATCAACACAAGTCACTGTTTCATACACACCATCACAAGGTAAAGCTTCAAACACGAAAACACCATTCTTATAAACTGAAATTGAACAATTCAAATCATTAAAAGAATATTTAAAACCTTGTCTGAACAATGCATGAAATGAAATAATGTTTCTCGTCATCTCAGGCGAATAACAACAATTCAATAAATCTAATCTAACATCATTACTGAGAAAAAGTTGATAAACTCCGATCTTGGTCACTGGTGAAGACTTCTTGTTTCCCATGATCAAGTTTACCCTTCCTCGCTCTATCTCCTCACTTTCCCTTAGCCCCTGCAAATCAGAACAGATGTGAAAACCACATCCTATATCAAGGACCCATGAACGAGAAGATAATGAGTTATTAGAAGAAATAGTGTAAATACCTGTCGAATATGGCTTCACTTTGCTATCTTTGATATCTGTAGAAGATAGTTGTAAAAGTCGAATAGTGTGTCTTGTAATGATTCGCATTTTGTATGTTATTTTACTAAGTCAATATTATATGCGAAGTATAGTATGCGAAGTTTCATTGTATAGACTTAGTATACTTTTTGTAAGTTCCCTATAAATAGGGACTTAGGCTTGAAGTAGAAGAATGATATCGAAGCATAATATCTCTCTTCAGCTTACTCTGTAATCAATCTTAATAAAATGAGATCTGATTAATATTTACTTTGCACGTTCATCATCTTTCATAATTCAAATCTATAGTTTCATATCTTAAATCTCGATAACAATTATCCTCAATTGGTATCAGAGCGGGATTCAAACTACTTAGATCTGATTTTCTTAGAAGAATCATTTGCTTTTTGAGTTGCAAAATTTACTCAAAATTTTCCGCGCAATTTTGGTTTTGAAAATCACTTTTGATCTTCAGATTTGAATTGATTCTGTATTTGAATTGTTAAGTCAAGTAATCGATTAGTGATTTTTGATCAATTCGTTTGATCGATTTCTGAAATTCGTCAAGTTCTCAAGTTTTCAGAGATTTTTTATTGTTCATCAATGGCGAACTTCAACATGAACACAATGACTTCTTTCTCTCATTTGCTTGGTTCTTCAACCAAAATACCGATGTTGATTCCAGAATACTATGATCAGTGAGCTGATAGAATGGAAGATTACTTAAATGGAATTGATGAAGAACTTTGGAATTTTATCGATGGAACAGTTCAAGCTCCTGCAAATGTTCAACAAATTGGTCCATCCACTGGATCTCCTGATGTTGAAGATCAACAAAAACGACTGAAGGATAATGAAAAGAGGTGCATGAGGGAACTAAGAGGTGCTCTTCCTCCTGTGGTTTACAATTACATTCGTAGTTGTAAAACAACAAAAGACATCTGGAATACTCTAAAAGAGAAGTATCAAGGTAGTGAAAAGACGAAGATCAATTATGTGAAGCAATGTCTGATTGAACTGAAGGAATTCAGACAAAAGGATGTAGAAACTCTCGAAAGTTACTATGATCGTCTGAATGAGCTTGTGTTTCGCTGCAATAGGTATGGTATCACTAGATCTATCATGGAATTCAATTTAACTTTCATTATGGGACTTCGCAAGGAGTGGCGAAGTGTGAGCATGATGATTAAGAATCAACAAAGTTTTGATACAACCAAATTGAATGATCTCTACAATCAACTGAAAACACATGAATCTGAGGTCTCAGAAATGTATGAAGAATCAAAACTAGTTATTGGTGGTCCTTTGGCTCTAGTCTCAAAGGTATTAGAAAATGATGAAAAAGATGGATCAGATGATGAAGGATTTTTGATAAATTCCGATGATGAAGCTGTAGCATTCTATTCAAACAATAGAGTTAAAAAGTTTTTCAAAAAGCCTTTTAATCCAAAAGGAAAGATGAATGATGCGAAGAATGTTACCACAAGGACTGGAGGGGATGAGAGAAAGAAGATGGAGAAAATTGAGGAAAAACCGAAAAATGCGAATGAAGAGAAAAAGTTGAAAGGTGATTCAGAAATCTATTGTCATTATTGCAATGGTGCAAATCACTTCGCAGCTGACTGCATGTTGCGAAAGAGAGAAGAGAAGAAATAAAAAGTCAAAGATGAAGCATACTACTCAGAGAAGATTGAAGAGTTACGAGCTAAGACCAAACGAGTGTCATTGGTTGCGAAGGGAGAAACTGCTAAAGAAGAGAGTGGAACTTATCAGATCTGGTCTTCAGGATCTGATAATGAAGAAATGAGGCATCCCTCACATGGAGCAATGTTTGCAAGTTTTGAGGGTTGCGAAGAGAACATTTCAGGGAGATGTTTTGTGTCCAAATCCACTGACAAGTCACCCATGACAACCAAGGTACGTGCAATTCTTGAATCTTTTAATATTCCTTTATCTGCTTATGATGTTGAAATTGTTTCATTTGATGATATTGTGGCTTATTTTGATTCTGTTATTGTGTCTGCTAGTAATGAAGCTAAGAAATTAAATGTGCAACTTAGTGAGACACGAAGAGATTTAGAAATAAAGAAGAGTAGAGTTGAAAAATTGGAATTACAAGTCAAAAATATAGACTGTGATAGGAATAATCTTACTAACGATGTTAGGTTATTACTAGCACAAAGAAACATATATTGTAATTCTGCAAAACGTTTGTATGCAAAATTAACAGCTTTATATCACTCTTTTGATATTAGCAAAGAACAACATAGAAAACTTTTACCTTTTCTTGAGTATGAACGTGAAAAAGTTGTTGTTTCTTATGATTGCGAAAGCACAATTGCCCAATTTGACAAAATACCTGATGATAGATATGCATATGGTATTTTCAAAATTGATGAATTTCTGAATGCTGATGAGTTGGTTAAAATTGTCAATGAAAGTTTGACAAAGAGTGAACAAGTGAAAATCATAAAGAACACTAAAAATTCAACGCTTGCCTCACAATTGAATTATGCTGATATTGATGAAAATTCTGATAATGTGAGTGAAATCAGTGAGATAGAAGAGGAAGAAGAGGTTGATTGTTCTCAATTGTCAATCATTAATATCAGATCTAAGATCAAAGGTAAAGAAATGATAGTTGATTCAATAGTAGAGGATGAAATTGATAAACCTTCAACTTCGCAACATTGTATGTTTGATAATGTGGAAGTTGAAAGCTGGAAATCTGATGACACAGATATAAATCAAGAAGAAAAGAAAGTTTCAACTGAAACACCTCAAAGGGTTGTAGTTGATCAAGTGTTTGAAAATACAAAAGAATTTGATAAAATTTTAAATGATAAAGGCGTACATTATTTGGAAACCAACACTGTGGTATATCCAAATTTTGTATGTACTGATAAAACAATTTTTCCAAATCAAGTTTTTGTCACTACTGGAAATGCTGAGAAAGTTCATCCTGATTTCAATAGAATGATTGAAAAAGATAATCAAAAGTCCACAACTGAAGGTTTTTTCACAAATCAAAACACAGAAGAAAACAATTTAACCAAAAATACTTATGTGTTTCAAAAACAAAAATCAACACAAAAACGGGTGGTTAAAGGTGAAAAATCAAACAAGGTTTTTGAAAAAGATGAAAAATCAAAGGTTGAAGTGAAACTAAACTCTCATGAATTCAAATTGATGGTTGGAAATTTTTCAACAGAAAATAATGTTTCAAAAAGAAAAGCAAGAAAAGCAATATTCTGGCAAATAGTGTCTAAGGAAAAATCAAGAGATGAAAAAGAACAAATTTCAAAAACATCATCAAGTTTTCATAAACAAATAAACTCTGTTGACAAGGTTCCATATGTTCGCAAATATGACAACAATCGAAAATTTGAGAATTCGCACAAATTTGCAAATAATCAAAAGTTTCAAAATGTTGACAAATTTACGAATACTTCATCAACTTTGAAGAACTCAACTCAAGTCAAAATGAAATTTTCACCAAAACAACCAAATTTTCCAAATCCTTCAACATCAAAAACAACCAAAGTTTCATATACAAAAGGAAAATCTGATGTTAGAACATTCAATCATTGGTTTGAAGGGAAAGGAAATAAATATCAAAGTGGAAAATTTTCAGAAGAACAAATAAAAAGTGCATTTGATAAGTACGCAAATAATTCTTCAATTGAGAGTGCATCATCTCATAATTCTCAAGTTCCAGTTCAAAAATGGAAACCAGTTATCAAAAATGCGAATGTTGTGAAGGATAAGATTACAATTAATGGAAATCCAAAATTATTGAATGATTATATTTCAAAATCTAGAACTGATGATGTTGATATAATTGATTCAGTTACAAACAAGGTGAAAACATGGTTCTTAAATTCCAAAAATTTGTTTAATTATACTAATGATGGACCCGAAAAGTCTTGGGTTCCTAAATTTATTCAATAAATGTAGGTGATATGTGACGAGCAATATGACATGAAATGGTACATTGATAGTGGTTGTTCTCGTCACATGACTGGAAGGAAAGAAAATTTGCGAGATTACAGAAGCTTGGAAAATGCTGGAGTTGTCAAATTTGGAAATAATCACAATTGTCAAGTGAAAGGATATGGGAAAGTCACAAATGGAAACTTCACAGTAAACAGAGTGGCATATGTTGAAGGACTTCAACATAATTTGATAAGTGTATCACAACTTGTTGTGGGTACTGGAAATCAAGTTGTATTCAATGAAGAAGGTAGTATCATTTCAAAGGTCAAGACGAATGAAATACTCCTCAAATCCAAAAGATATGGTGATATGTTTACACTGGACATTAAACCGATTGTGGGAAAACCAGCTGTGTGTTTACTATCAAAAGCATCAAATGATCTTAGTTGGATTTGGCATAGAAGATTGTCACACTTGAACTTTCGAAATATAAATAAACTTGTAACTGAAGATTTAGTTCGAGGATTACCAATACTAAAATTTGACAATGATTCTTTGTGTGCAGCTTGCGAACAAGGAAAACAACATCGAAAGGGTCATCCGATTATGATAGATTCAAAAATAGTAGATCCATTGGAACTTCTTCACATTGATCTATGTGGACCATCAATTGTTGCAACAATAAACAAAAAGCGGTATATTTTAGTTGTTGTAGATGATTTCTCAAGATTTACGTGGGTATTTTTTCTCAGGTTGAAATTCATCACCGTATACACCACAACAGAATGGTGTAGTTGAAAGAAGAAATCGATCTCTATGCGAAGCTGCCAGAACAATGTTGACATATGCGAATCTACCTCAATATCTTTGGGCAGAAGCTGTGTCCACAGCATGTTTTACTCAGAATCGATCATTCATTCATCGAAGATTTAATGTTACTCCATATGAAATAATCAATAATCGGAAACCTAATGTAAAATTCTTTCATGTTTTTGGTTGCAGATGCTTTATCATGAATCTAAAAGATAATTTGTCCAAGTTTCAAGCTAAAGCTGATGAAGGCATCTTCTTAGGATACTCGCAGAATTCAGTTGCATACAGAGTGCTCAACAAACGAACAAGAAAAATTGAAGAAACTTTCAATTTAACATTTGATGATTACTATCTTAAACAACTTGATAGTAAATTTGATAATAAACCAATACTTGTGGATTCAAATACTCCAATTGAAAATTCTGAAATCAATGATTTTGATTATGACTTAATTTTTGGAATTCCTGACACGGCCATTGATGCAGAAAATAATGCTTCTGATAATCAAATATCAGAATCCTCAAAACATACTGATGAATCAACGATAACTTGTGAAAACACATCAGATGTTCAAAATCAACAAGAATATCAAGTTGAGGGGGAGCCTTCGCAAAATCTACAAGAACATCAAGTTGAGGGGGAGCCTTCACAAAATCTACAAGAATATCAAGATACAGATCATGTTGAGGGGGAGCATGATGAAACAGAGACAATTAATCTTGATAATAATGAAGAATTTCATGAAGTTAATGATAATTTTTCTGTTGCAGGATCTGAAAATGAAGAAATGTTTGAAGATGCACCATTAGAATTTGATCCAAATTTTCCACCACTCAAGAAATGGACAAGAAATCATCCAAAAGAACAGGTAATTGGAAATCTACAAGAAGGTGTGTTGACTAGAGCTCAAATTCGTGCGAAAAATGAGGTACTGAATGCAAACCAAGAACTTTGTATGTTTAATGTTTTTATTTCGAAAATAGAGCCAAAAACTGTCAAGAATGCTATGGAACACTCAGATTGGGTTGTTGCTATGTAATCTGAATTGGCAGAATTTGAACGAAACAAGGTTTGGAGATTAGTTTCTAAACCCTCTGATGTTTCAATTGTTGGATTAAAATGGATTTTTAAAAACAAAACCGACAAAGATGGCAATATTATTTGAAATAAAGCAAGACTAGTGGTAAAAGATTATTCGCAACAAGAAGGCATTGACTATGAAGAAACATTTGCACCTGTTGCAAGACTTGAAGCAGTTCGCATATTTTTAGCCTATGCAGCTCACAAAGACTTTGATGTTTATCAAATGGATGTTAAATGTGCATTTTTAAATGGAAAACTCGAAGAAGCAGTGTATGTTGAACAACCACCAGGGTTTGTAAACAGTGTGTATCCTGATCATGTGTATGTCCTTCACAAAGCTGTATATGGGTTAAAACAAGCACCAAGGGCCTGGTACGCAACACTTACAAATTTCTTGAAACAATCTAAATTTAAACAAGGATCAGTTGATCAAACATTATTTCGCAAGAAAGTTGGGTGTCATCTAATGCTTGTTCAAATTTATGTTGATGATATTATCTTTAGTTCAACTGATCCAACATTGTCAATTGAATTTGAAAATTTAATGAAAAGTCAGTTTGAAATAAGCATGATGGGAAAAATTAATAATTTTCTTGGTTTAAATATAAGGCAGAACAGAGAAGCAAATCTTAATCAATCAAGAAAAATATACGAAGAACTTGCTTGAAAAGTTTGGAATGCTAAATAGCACAAAGCTCAAAGTACCTATGGCAGTAGGAACAAGACTAACTCCTTCGTTAGATGCTCCTACTGTTGATCTAACACTGTATCGTAGCATGATAGGGTCTTTATTGTACTTAACTGCAAGTCGACCTGATATTATGTTTTCGGTTTGTTGTTGTGCTAGATTTCAAGCTAATCCAAGAGAGCCTCATTTGACTGCAGTGAAAAATATTTTTCGCTATCTCAAGGGAATTGTTTCTTTAGGACTATGGTATCCTGCGAAAACAGGATTCTTCATTCAAGCTTTTTCAGACTCAGATCTAGGAGGATGTACTTTGGACAGAAAAAGTACGACTGGTGGATGTCAACTTTTGGATGGAAAGTTAGTGAGCTGGCAATCAAAGAAACAGACTTGTGTGGCTATATCAACCGCTGAGGCAGAATACATATCTGCAGCTACTTGTACTTCACAAATTATCTGGATTCAGAGTCAACTTCGTGATTATGCAAAAAACAGGAAAAAGATTCCCTTGTATTGTGATTCGCAAAGTGCAATTCGCATTTGTCACAATCCAGTACAACATTCAAAGACAAAACACATTGCTCTTCGATATCATTTTATTAAAGATCATGTGGAAGATGGGAATATTGAAATTCATTTTGTCAAAACAACTGAACAACTTGCTGATATTTTTACAAAACCTCTTGATGAAAAATCATTTGTTCGAATTTTAGAAGGTTTGGGGATGATTAATGCGAATTCAATTTTGTCATCACAAGAGTAAAAGCTTAGTTCAACAGCTAAGAGTCGAAATCATTCAGAGGTTACTGTTCATTCAGAAGGCTTTGCATGGCTTCGCAACCACAGTTTTTTGCATCTGGCTCATAATCACTATGGTAAGGTTTACGCATACTATTTTAGTTATGAAAAATCGAAAATCGAAAAAGATTTTATTTTTTTTGTTCTTTAAATTTGAAAAATCAAAAATACAAAAAGATTTTATTTGTTTTGTTCTTTCGTTTTTGAAAAATTCCAAAATCACAAAAATATTTGTTTTCTTTGTTCTTTAAACTGTGTGTTGAGAATTTAATACAGGGCTACAATGCGAAGAGGTCATACATTTGTGTTTCTATAAGAAGGTATTACATTTCTTTTACAAACTAGGTAGGATGTCCCTAGAAGCATGTTGTTGTATGTAGACCTCAAGCCTCGAATGATTCTATGTGTGAAAAATGAAAGCCTTGATGAAATTATCTCATGAACATTTCTACCCAACAAGGCTTGTATTCGCATAAATCAACAAGAGCTACCTTACTCTTCTCAAATGAGTTAAGAGTTTTCTGTTTTGTCCACATAATAACAGAGGTACAATTCGATTCTTAACCAATCTTTTTAAACCAAAATGTTCTTAAAATCCAAAATTTTTTTGAAAAGATTTGTCCTTGAGGTCTTTGGTAAAACCAATCAAAACCTAGACAAATCACAACTCTGTGTTTAAGATCTAACATCATGAGTCTGTGATGAAAGTGAAACCCAAAACTCATACACCTTTAAGGAATTGACGGGGAACTTTGTTCCAGATTTTTACGAAACCTTTGTTTCAGTATCAAAAATTTCGAAACTTCAAATCATATTCAATTCGCATGCGTGGTCTTGATCAAATATTTACAACCAAGAATATTTGTTACCCAACAAGATCCAAAACAAATTTTCTCTTGAATATGATTTCAGTGTAAGTTTCATTCGCAAATTCTTGTCATGATAAATAATTTCACAAACCAACTTGTCACTGACTACACTGGTGAAACAAGTAATTTCATTTACAATTTCTCACCTTATGTTAAGGCTGATATGTAATGAAATTTCAAACCAACCCAAAATGACTTTTAAAAGAAGCCCTTCGAAACTTCTTTACAAGTATTCGATTGTAATTCACGGGAAACCACACAAGCTGTTGATTATCTCTCTTGATAATTAACGAAGCAACCTTTGCCTGGGGTTCTACTGCATTCATGTCAAAATTAACTTTTTGACATCACCACATTCCAAAATTTATTGATTCTTTTCTTATTTCATTGGCACAATGCACACACGAAATCCTTGAGGTTCTGAGTAAAACCAACTCAGACTGATGATTTCGCAAGTCTGGCATATGACTTCGCTTTAAATCCCAAAAGTGAAAGAGCCTTGCTTCCATGCGAAGGGTTTTACCGGTTCGGATTCTATAATGGATACTTGACAGGCTGTATACTAAAAATGGTTGGTATTCTATCCGGTTTTCGAGGAGATGTGACAGTTACTTTTTGCTGCATAGTACTCTTTTATAGCAATGATCCGAGATTCAAGGTGCCACATCGGATAACATTAAATGCATCCCGCTTTAATTTCAAATCAAATTTTGAGTAACCTATAAAAGGGGGATGAAGGACACTGTGAATGGTTACGCAAACAAGAATTCTCACAACCTTCAAAGCTTTCATCTTGATCAAAAGTTCCAATTTCTTTCAAACCCTAACAATGGCAGCCACAAACTCAAACACTGATGAGGTCCTTTCTCAATCCCTTATGAAGATTCAAAGCACAAACTATCAAGTTGATCCCAATGTTTACGCCTATCCAGAAGATTTGAATATGCTCATTGTGGCTTTGAAACGATCACCGTTATCAACAGCCATGTTCCGATCATTCCCAGTTCCGATGATATGGTTATCACGTGCTGCATCCACGGCTTCCTACAATCACACGGCGGATGTGATTACCTTCAATCTCGTCAACAACAAGAGGGTCAAATTGTCCAAGAACTTGTTCATGGAGTTCTTGCAGATTCCCAACAACCCACCCTTTGTTAAACCTGTAAACTCCCAGATCATCCACATGTTCAATGAGATGGGACATCAACTGGAGTTGGAGAAGATTAGTGATTTCCGAAAGTCGGGATTGCCATGTATCTGGAATTTTCTATTTGGAATTTTCCTAAGGTGTCTTACAGGAAGATCAGTCGGTTTAGACAGAGGAAGAGTCGAAGTGTATGCCATGGTAATGGGTATCTACTATGACATCAATGTCGACTACGTGACTCAGCTTTGGAAGGAATTCTTTAAAAGTCTGGAAAACACGAATTCGGAGAAGGGGATATCTTGTGCCAGGTACTGGAGTCTGATCCTGGAGAAAGTATACGAGAAAGAAGCAACTCCAATCGTATCAGATGTCGAAGTTGCTGAGTTTTCGCTTTACCAATTTCCCAAAGTGGTAGAAGATGACGAAGCTATTTTTACTCGAGTAGCTTGCATTTCGGATGCGATGCTTCGCAAAGTATCTCCCACTCACAAAGTGTTGGTGAGATATTTGCGAAACATTGATACAGCTGATCAGTCAGGTGTATTACCCGATGTTGCTACTCCGTCGAAGAAGAAGAAGGAGAGCAAGAAACCTGCGAAGGGTTCATCTTCACCAACCATGCAAGATGAAGTAGTGAAGAAAGATGTTTTACCTTCCATGTCTGGAGTGTTAAAACAGATTCGCAAGGCAGAGGTGAGTAGTAAGGGAGTTACTATTCGCAGCATTCCTGCTCCAGTATCTCCTGGAAAGAAATGACAAAGGGCAGAAGACATTGCGAAAAACATGCAACGAACACTGGGCAAGAAGAGGAAGATGGTGATTCATAATGAATCATCAGACGAAGAAATTGTCCCAGAAACACCACCCGTCACAACCATGGTAACAGTTTCTTTACCAATCTCTCAACCTTCGCATATTTCCACCACTATTTCTCAAACCCAACCACTCAAAATAGTTCTTACCAAGTCACTTACTGAGGAGGTACCTATTTCGGATATGGTTGTCAATGTATCTGATACGGGGGCACCTATCCCGAGTGTCGCATCCATACTACCAATATCCTTACCTATCACCACTTCATCTATATTCGATCATGCCCTTCAGAACCCATTCACCACCCTTTTTCCATCCCAATCACCTGAGAATCCTCCACCTTCGCAACAAATGTCGGATCCAGAAATCGAAGGAGGTGCTTTTGGAGGTGTTCTCGATGACATTTCGTTTGATTCCGATGAAGAAGACATTCCTGATCATATGCTGATGACAGGAAAGCAGTTCAAAATACTGAATCAAAAATTGAAGGTTATTATCCAATCGCAAGCCAATTCTGGGAGAATGTCTTCAATCTCAGCAATGGAGGTGGATGTGATGATCAAAGGAGCTGAGAAAAGAATAATGGAGAAAGTCGATCAGTCCGACAAAAATAATGAACTCCGAGTGCAAGCACAAGGGAATAATTTCACGTCTACAATTAAAGACCTTAAAGCTGCTACAAAAGAAAGACATCTTCTTTTTATCCAAGACGTCAAGAAAGTTCATGAGGACGTCAATTTTAAAATTCAGGAGTTGAAGTCTGACCTTGCGAAGGATCTTCAAGCTGTGCATACAAGACAAGAAGATCTTCACAAGCAGGTTGTGGAAATTTCGTCTCAACTCCACAAACTCAACAACATTCCTGTTGCTGATGATCACAAAGCTGCTACCATGGAGAAGTTTGATCATCTGATCAAATTGGTCACGAAGCTCAAATCAGCCGTTTCGCACTCAACTTCTTCGCAAATCCTTACTCCAGAATTCTTGTCTCTAAAGATTAACACTTTAGAACAAGCTATTCAAAAGGCTCTTGCTCCGCTATCCAATTTCACTTCTTTACTTCCGAAGGGTGCTCCACCTGTTTTCACAGGGGCGCAAGGGGGAGAGAAAAGTCGAAGCAAAAAAGTTGAAGCTAAAACAGTGGGAAAAGTCATCTCGACTCAACTGGTTGCAACTCTTCCAATTCCTAGTAAACCGATTTCTTCAACAACAATAACCACAAAAACAATTTCCAAGGGAATTGTTATTGGAGGAAACGAAGGAGGTTCGAGTTCTCAACCTCAGAAAGATGTAACAGGAAAAGGAAAGGGCATCCTGTATGAGAAGTCGAAGGAGGAGATAAAAGCTGATGCTGAGGCTGAACTTGAAAGAATGAGACAAGTCCAGAGCATAATGAGACAACGGGCAAGTGATCCTCCCTCAATGAACAAAGGTGATCCTGCGAAACTTTACTCTTACGAAACGATAGAGTCTAAAGTTGTAGGAAGGGAGATGTATGAGTTCGAGAAGAAGCCCAAAAGAATTTATGACATTATGAACTCAGATCACTGTCAGCTGGACTTCCCTATCAATGAAATGCTATTCATCACAGCTCAATACAAGATCAGTGAGAAATTCGATAATCCGGATGACTACACTCACATGAAAATCAGATTTCATGCTGTTCTTGGGAAGAATCCTGATGAAGTCTGGTCCCTAATGAAGATCAAGAAGGTGCTTACGATAAAGAAGGATGTTCTGTTTGAAGACATGCTTCAAAATTTTAGATATTTTGTCATCAGGGCAGACAACAAACAATACGACTTCACTGTTGCTGACTTCCCATTGATGAACTGCAATGATCTTATACAAGTAGCTCTTATTCTAAAGCACATGGAAGAGAACAAACTCAAAGGCTCAGAAACAGATGTTTTTAAAGTCGGATTCGCACATGTGAAGACTTATATCGATAACTACTTCGATTGTCTTGCACTTACTGATGAGGAGTTAGCGAATGTGCTTGGAAGATAAGTGAAAGTTCCATGGGAAGATACTTTGACACAATCAGCTTTGTCGAAGTATGTTGTAGGTGAGATATGCCTTAAACCATTTGGCATGGTGTTTTCAGGAAGAGACACTAAAGGCAAACTAAAGAAGTTCTTGTTCAAAGCTTCAGAGACTGAAAGATACAATTCTTCGCAATATACGCACTTCATTGTACGTATGAATAATTGCAAGCAAAATAACGAAGGTGACAAGAAGGACTTGAAGAAGGTGATCTCCTGGTATGGAGAAGTGTGAAGAACGATTCACTCTGCAATTCAAAAGCTTTTAAGTTGAATTGTATCGACTGTTTACAAAGGGGGAGAATGTAGAAGATAGTTGTAAAAGTCGAATAGTGTGTCTTGTAATGATTCGCATTTTGTATGTTATTTTACTAAGTCAATATTATATGCGAAGTATAGTATGCGAAGTTTCATTGTATAGACTTAGTATACTTTTTGTAAGTTCCCTATAAATAGGGACTTAGGCTTGAAGTAGAAGAATGATATCGAAACACAATATCTCTCTTCAGCTTACTCTGTAATCAGTCTTAATAAAACGAGATCTGATTAATATTTACTTTGCATGTTCATCATCTTTCATAATTCAAATCTATTGTTTCATATCTTAAATCTCGATAACAATTCTCCTCAATATCCTATAGATATTGTGGGCAGGTTCTCTTCCAATGCCCCTTTTGATTGCAATAAAAGCAAACAGCTTCCTTTGGATCAGAAACAAGGGGAATGGAAGCATTGGGCTTAGCTTTCGGGCCACTGCTAGATGACCCGACTTGGACCTTTGCCTTCCAGTTTTGCTTAGGAGTACCTTTCCTCTTTTTCCCCTTTCCCTGTCCAATAGCTAGAACAGGAGCACTTGCAAGAGTGGAGGCTATACTTTTACCCTTCATCCCTGCTTCAGCAGTCTGGAACAAGTTGTGTAATTGGGCCAGTGTCTGCTCAGTGTTGTTCAAATGGTAAGTTAAGATAAACTGACCATAACAATCAGGAAATGAGTTCAAGACCATGTCAATGGCCAATTCCTCATCAAAATGAATGTTGAGCTTGACCAAACGCTCTATGTAGCGTTACATTATTTGCACATGAGATACAACCGACTCCCCCTCTTTCATCTTGCAAGCCATGAGTGACTTGACTACTTCAAACTTTTCTTGACGAGCTAGCTTATGGTACTTTTCCATACGGTCCTTGTTCATCTCAAAAGGCCAGTAGTCCTCATAGTACCTTTGCAGTTCTAGGGACATGGTTGCGACCATGATGCCTGCCACTTTGGTAGCATCATCATAGTGCTTCTTGTAGGCAGCATACTCTTCGGGAGTAGCTTTGGACTCATCAAGTTCTTTGAGCTCCTTTTCAAGGACATACTCTTTGTCGTCGAATCTAAGCGCCATCTTGACGTTACACATCCAATCGTTATAGTTAGAGCCATCCATAACAACTTTGGAGAAAATGTTGAGTAAAGAGAAGTTGTGCCTGGAGGAGGATGAAGCAGAAGTGTTTCCAGGAGTAGACATTTGAAAAGAAAGATAGTTTTAGTTAGATTTCAAGACACCTCAATATAATAACCCAAAGATAACATATCAAGGTAAGGACCCAACTATCATGATTTACAACTTAGAAATGGGACACCGAGATCTAAGTTCAAATCTCATAAAGGTAGGTGAATGACGATTCACCAATTCCACCATTAGACAAAATAAACGAAGTGAAATTCATAATTCTTTTGAGATACATTAAAACTATTTAATGGCATGTTTTAATCTCGGATTATGCTCTACTATTTGTGACTGGGATACCGAGGATCACAAACTAGATGTGAATAACCATGCAAATGTGCTTGGTAACCTTATTGTCTTTATCATTAACTATTGATGTGCCGGTAAACCACACACGCTCCATCAAAATGATAATTTTAAGATACCCATTACTACTCTTTATTAGTGCCTATTAGTGTGCCGGTTATTCACACACGCTCCACCAACAACCAATAAAGCATAATATGCAATTTCATGGATTAGCATGTTTTCACATTTTTCCTAAAGTAACTAGAGTTGGGATTTTTGTAAAATAATGTTCTAGTACTTTCTTTAATAACATTATACTTTTAATGAAATGTAGTTGTCCTATCAAATCTGTTTTGCGAACGACCCTCCACTAATCAAGGAAGCCGTGGGTGAGAGTGGACACCCATTCAACTACCATTTTATAGGTAGTTTCCTTATACCCCCCTTATAGACTAGCTTCATGAATGAGGCATACTAGCGATTTGACTGACCATAGTCTTATACATATATAATATTTAACTTTTAATAATAATATATATAAGGTGTGTTTCAAACTTTTTAAAACTTTGGGGTTTATATATAAAATTTGAAAATTAAGCCATTAATTTTAAATTTAAAATAAACCAAATAACTAGATTTAATATTTATCTATTAATTAACTTTTAATTAATTTATTAAATCTTGTAAGGATTATCTAATCAACTTAAACAATTAATTTAATCCTAATCCTTATCCATTTACGTTTCGAAAATTAGGGTAAAGGATAATTATCCAATTAATCTAATCAAGTAACAATTATCCAAAACAAGAAACCCTAAAAATACTAAGGATATTTCGAAATTCAAGGGAAGTGGCTAGAGTTTTTCAAAACCCTAACCATAATTTCGATTAGGGTTCATGGAGGCTAGGGTTTTTCGAAAACCCTTTGAACCAAAAACCCTAGTAATCAAAATTTTGGCCTTTTAGGGTTTAATAGCTATAAACCCTAATTTACAATTCAACTATTATAACAATTCAATTTAAAAGATTAATGGCTCTGATACCACTGATGAGTTTTAGGTAAAACAAATAAAGTAGAAAAACAATTCCTAAGTTCACATGCAACCACTTTGGATCTATGTTTTAACTATTAAACATATAACCTTGAATTGCAAAACAAGAACCCTAGAGGAGAGAGGCTATTTTCGAAAATAACAAACTAGGGTTTAGGAGTTACATACCTTTCAATTGTTATAGCAAACACTTGAAAATCCTCTTGATCTTGATCTTGATCTTCTTGTAAGCTTAGCACCACAAATGTAATGCCTCTAATGGAATCACACCCAAGAACTAGCAAGAAGGAAACTAGAAGGAAAGAGAGGGAGGGAGTATGCAATTCTCGGCCTAGGGTTTCTTCAAAAGAAGGAATGCCCAAAATGTGAACCAGGAGGCTCCTTATATAGCTAAGGGATCTAGGGTTTAGGGAAAAAAACCCTAATGCTCCTTGCTTAGGGCCTAAGCAAACCCAAGGGCCTTATCCAAGCCCCCATGGACGAAATTATTAGGGTTTCCCCTATAGATTTCGTCCAACCCGTTCCAAGGAGGTTCTAGAGCCTCCCACTCCACTATTAGATAACTGCAAACTAGTCCCTGCACTTTATAATTAATACTTTTAACCCCAAAATTAATTCTGATTAATTTTTGGCTAACTATTAATTAAACATAATGATTCCTAATCAATATATTAATCTTTTAACATATTAATAAATCATTTATATTAATTTATTAATCTTATAATAAATTAATATCTCTCCTTTCATAATTTCCTTGTCTGGTTGCTAGGTTTGAGGGCAACCCAAAAGGACCGTGCTGCTATCAGTTTAAGTACATACCAATTATAGTTATGGGCTTAGACACCTAATCCAACATATCAGAGGCGGAAGAGGCGTGGAATAAGGACATTTAATAGTGATAGTTTAAAATTAGAAATCAATGATTGATATATGTCCAAGACTCATAAAGGGACGACAATGGTGAGATAGGGGTATCTAAACAAGTATGGTTGGAAATGTCTCCCATTAATGTTAGAGTTTGAAGTTATCTAGCAGATGAGAAATAGGTTTTCAAAACATGCTTCCGATACTTGGTGCGTTGGACCAAGGATGACGAAAATTATGTGTCATTCTTTCATTAGCTCGAATAACATAAATTAAATTATGCAAAGGATCGATTTTGGCATTAAGATGTTTTTAATATGTTACTAGAATATTTCTTTCATTAATTGAAATTTAACATTTGTAATTTATAATGATACATTAATCTCTAGCCATTAAAAGTTATCATTCTAAAGATTCTATCGTATTCTCGCAGTCTTCAAATCATAGTCTAATACGGGTTAACTCACTATCCAACTTCTCACTAACTTCTATAGCAGACTCACAGGCTTTATGAATAACTGTCATATCTGATTAAATTTGAGTTAGATAAGGTTCACAAATAGTTAAATCAAAATTATTGTCAATGATCATAGATTTTACCTGTTGGATGATGCTTTGGCCAGGTGGATCATTTGTTGCCATATAGCAGTAGTTTGACTCAACATCGTCATCATCAACTTCTAAACCAGAGGACCAGTAACCTTCATCACACCTAAGTGACTGTTTAGATACTAAACACAAGTTCCTTGAAGATTTTACTTCACCCTCATCACCAGATGACAAATAACCATCACTATTCCTTAAAATAGTGGTGACAAAAAGCCTTTTCACTTTCAGCAAGTTCTTGTAGTTTTTGAGGAATTTCAGCCAAACATCCCTCTGAAAATTGGTTTTTAAGACCACATTTGTGATAAACAATCTTGGGTTTGACTAGATTCGGAATATCATGAGGTTCCAAGGAGCGATTTTGAATGTTGGGTCGATAGGTCGGTGGATTTTCAGTGGGTTTAGGTAAAGGTTGAGGATTGATTTGGTGAGGAGCTTGAAATCGATTATGAGATGGTTTTTGATTGGGATTTCAAGGACGTCTTTACTTCATAGATAGAAGTGCAAACTCTTGCTAAAAACTAAGTTCAAAATCATCTGCTTCCAGATCATGGTCTACATTGTACGGGTTGTTCGGAATTGGATGAAAAGGTGCGACACGTGGAGTGGGTCGTGTAGGTTGAATAGGTGGAACATGTGGGATGGCTCCAAAAGGATGGGAAATAGATGGGTTAAGGATCAGTGGATTGACTGAGCTTACTAAGAAGAGAGGACCTCCTAAAAGTTCTCTTAACGTTTGAGCAACATCGAATTCATGACCTTCCAGTTTGTCAAACAACCGATAGAACTTTAGTTTCTTTAGAGATCCATTACTCTGAAGACAGGACCTAACATTTCCCCATCCTTTTCCAAGGTTGTTGATGAACTTAAGATTTTACTTGAGTGGAGTTCAGACTACTCCATATGTTCACAAGGATCCCGTACCGATTTGATGCAGAGGCTACAGATTCACCAGGAGTTGTAGTGAAGGTGTCGAAGTCGTTTACAACAGATGTCAAACGCTTATCCTTCATGTTCTCTGAACCTTCAAATAAGTATTAAAGTGTATCTCAAATCTCTTTGGCAGATTTTAGCAACTTTATATGCTCAAAGAGAGAAGGAGGAACACTAAATACCATTTCTAAGAAATCGAATTGATCTGCGTGAAGCTTCTCAATCTCAAATTCAGTTAGTGGTGCTAGTCGTGCCACTTCTTGACCTATGAGGGTGTAAACATTATATCTAATCATTTGTCTTACAAGAACATGAGGACCTTCTTTCACCGACCTCCATATTTCATCACCATATTCTTTACCAAGAAAAAATCTCTCCATTCTAACTCTACATTGATTATATTATTCAACAACTAGTTGTTGGGTCAAAAATATGGTTTATACTTTACTTTTCTAGGCGTTAATAGTTTTTTGTCATGTGATATGTTTTTGCAGTTGTGTTTACGGTCATGAACTGGTTCACGGCCATGAACCTATTCACGGCCCATGTGCCATATATAAATAGATGTAATGTGTGACGAGTAAGTGTGAGAGACTGTACGGCTAGAGGAGCTAAAGTGTGTGTATTCTAAGGTGTTCTAGAGAGAAAAATGAGAGAAGGTGCAACTATGTGTTAATCTTGTGTATTGTTCATCAGTTCAATCTTGAATACATCATAGATTCATAATATTCTTCTTCTCCTTCTTCTTCATTTTGATTTGGCATCATTTGCTTGATCGGGATTCCGCACCATCAAGCGGATCAGATTGATACACCAACAGATTTGGGACCTACAAGTGGTATCAGAACTTGGACTGTATCAATCATTTTTGTCAGATCTGGAGCGTATTTGATCTTATTTTTGAAGGATTTATGTGTTTTTGAATAGATCTTGGCAAAATAGGGGGTTTGTTCTTCACGTTTTTTTATAAAAACGAGTTTTTGATCAAGTTTTGGAGCAAAAAGGGTAAAAAACGTCGTTTTTTTCATAACTATTGAAGGGTTTACGGCCCAAGAAGGGTTCACGATTCTTGAAAGGTTGACGGCCATTGAAGGGTTTACGGCTAGGGTTTCTTGGCGGCGGCTGTAATCACGAATTAGGGTTTCTCGGACGTTTACGGCTCATTAATTTGCGGCCCAGCAACTCCTCGGCCCACTAGCTCGTTCAGCAGCGTCGGTCTCGATCAGCAGTGTATGCGAGACTTTGATCAGATAGTCCCAAGTTTGCAGCCAGCATTCACTTAACAAAAGGAGGAAACGATTTTGGGGTTGCCAGGGATCGAACCCTAGTCCCCTGCTTCATCATTCCAACACCTTAGTAGTTGGACTAGCAAATGTCTTGTTCTAAAACTTCCGAATTTAATTCAAAAGGACTCCCATTCGATCCTACTTTCGCATTTTTAACACTTCTAACCCAAAAATCAATTTCCTTTTATTTTTAAATTCCATTTTCTTTAAAAAAAAATTAGCTTTTAATTTTTGAATTTCTAAATTGACCTTTGACTTAAAATTTTGACTTTTACTTTCAAGTTTGACATTTGATTTTAAACTTTGACTTTGAATTTAACTTTCAAATTTTCAAATTTAGTTTTTTGGTTTGACTTTTAAATTTGACTTTTTAAATTGGACTTTTAAGGTTGACTTTTGAGGTTTCAAGTCAAAGTGAATTTTTAGTAAATAATGAGTTACTCAAACATTCCAGTCAATGAAGTTTCATGTTCTCAAACTTGCATTAAAACAATTAAATTTTTACGTGAACAAATTGAGTTGATAAAAAGAGAGAACGAGGACCTAAAATATGAGAAGTATGAACTTAAGAAAGACCAGAGACCATTAAAAGAAAAACTAGAGGCCAAAATAAATGAATTTAGAACCCTTCAAGAGGAATACAACAACAAATGTGAAAATTATAACTACATTAAGAAACAACTTGCATCTGTGATTGTCGAGCTTGACACATTGAAAAACAAATTTGAAAATGCAGATTTTAATTTTAGAAAATATGATGTGTTAAGTGAGGTAGTTGCATCCATGATTGAAAAACAATTAAAATTTAAAGATAATCAAAATAAAGGTCTTGGGTACCACAGTGTTCCACATCCCTTTAATGACAACTATAACCCACCCCTTGAAACCAATGAGGTAGAGACACATGTTCAGTATGGCCAACCCCCTGCACCAACTTCAGTTAAGACTGAACACTCAGGGCCAACTGAAGGTGTTGAGACGAAAGATACTAATGCTTCTACTTTATGTGCAGGTAAAGTAGCGGAAGATGAGAACAAGGAGAACACTATTGAACAAACCAATGACTCCTTGAACTTTAAATCTATTGCTTCTAACTCTGTTACTCCTAACACACCTACTGTTGAAAAATACAGGCCACCAAAACAAGCAAAGCAGACTACTTGCTGCAAGTGTGCATGTAGGAATAACCAGAAACGAGGCAAGGGCACGCCACCAGGGCAGGAAGAAACAACTTCCCAGTGAAGAAATAGACTTGTTTTCACTGTGGAACATGTGGAAAAATTGCCGGAAATTTTCCAAATCACGCATATGTTCCCTACTACGCAATAGTAGCTGGTAGAATACGCCAAGTGGGAGATACCCCAAAAGAAGCCCTTCGAGTCCACGTTCAAGCAATGGTGATTGGAACGCACTAAAGGCCAAGAATCAAAATCCCAAGGGCAAGAAGGGAATTCCAGGAAAGGAGTCCAATCCAAGAGATGCTCCAGTGAAACAAAGACCGGTTAGGACAAAATCATCTCGGCAACCGACTTCAAGTTCAAAAGCAAGTATCGAGGCACCCATTCGATCCATCAAGAAATGGGTTAAACCCGACTATAGATGGGTACCAAAGGTTCAATCTCCTAAATCATCTAATGCATCTGATATTTCTTCATCTTCTATTTGTGATAAACAAGATATGTCATGGGAGAGGGTACCTTGCATTGATGACAAAGGTCGACCCAATTTCAAAATGGACTGGGTTCCAAAGACCAACTGATCTAGCTCTATGTCGGAGCAGCTATGGAGGCATATCATCAGACTTCGGTTTGTTGATAATGGCTGTTCTAGGAACATGATAGGTGGCATCTCTCAACTATACAACACTCAGAACATTGTTTGAAAGTATGTGTCCTTTGCGGGAAGGGAAGAAAGGAAAGGATCACACATGGGGTTTGTGCTTAACGATGTCAAGAATTTTCGGATCTGTTCTGAGATTATGTGTGCTGTTCTCAGACCTTCTGGATGCAAATTCAATCGGTGACTTACGATTTGAGTTTTATTGTTTATACTCCAGAGTTTATCTTAAACTGATTCGTTTTGAAGACAATTTTTTAGACAATTTTTATTTTCTTATAGTTTTTCATTAGCAGGTATTATTGGGAAGTGATATCAAGAAAGTGATAACGGGCAGTCTGAACATGTGTAAGGCACTGAATCTGAGTTGTCTAGACTCTGTGTTCAATGTGCTGGTAGGCACGAAGGATTTGACAGTATGGATTTAGATAGGATTGTTTGGACTGACCATACGATGCTTGGGTAGATTAAACAGTGAGATAAACATGGGAACCTACAGGATACACTAAATTCATATGCATCTAGAACTATGGTTCGAGTCTTCCTCGATGTAAGGACGTATGTCCTTAATTTTGGTTCTAATAGGGCGACTGGGGGGGTTCTGTTAAAGTAGGTCTGTAGGAAATTAATTTTTTGCTTTCTATACGTCAGTCATATGCTGCTTCCTTTGCGTGATTAACAGATCTGACCTGGGTGTACAACATATGCAACTCTATTTCTATGCATCTTCTTTATCTATGCAATTCTTTCTATCTGTTAGCCATATGTTGTCTCCTCTGCATGATTGAAATGATTCGACCTGGAACACAACATATGCACCCTACTATCTCTATAATCCTCTATCTCTGTTAGTCATATGTGGTCCCCTCTGTGTGATTGAGAGAGATCCGACCAGGGACACAACATATGCACCTATCTTTAAATCTGGCTTCCTCCTTAATAATTGTCAATTCACCTAAGGTAAGGAGTTCTTTGGAAGTTCTTGATAATCAGGGTATATCAGGAAGTGGGGAACACGTTCTAATGCAACTAAAATTTAACCATTTAGAGGTTGTCTGTAGATCTCACTGCTAAATTAAGTGGACAACAATATTCGTGGTCGTTGTCAGCTAAATAGTTTATTTAGAAAAGTTTGTCGATATCCTTCGTGTTTAACTGGAACACAATACTGGCATTTGACCAGATCTATTCATGAAGGTGAAGGTACTAATAAACAAGGTTAAGATTGTCTCACAACTTTGATCAAATTTAGGGGGAGAATTTAAAAAATCAAAAATCAAATAAAAATCAAAAAATTTAAAAATCCAAAAATAGTGTTATTTCTGTTTTATTTCTTGTTTACAAAAATCAAAAATCCAAAATATTCATGTTTCTGATTTTATTTTTCCAGAAAATATGAAAAATCCAAAAATATTGTGTGCTAAGTTTTCTTTTAGTTTTGTTTTCTCTTGAAAAGTGAATTCAGATTTAGATGAAACTCATGGAGTATGTGTCGAAAATTTCTGAGCCAAGGCTTCGTCCGTGATCATCGAATAATTCTCATTCGAAGGAGCAAGAAATGAAGATTATTCTTTCAACATTCAATCCTTCAACCCCAGAAGCAAGGTGAAGCTGTTCTTGAAGATTATGTGACAGATTACATTGAAGCCTCCTCAATCGATTTGTCGCTATTTATGAACCTGTTGAAGTGATCTAGAAGATTAGATCTCTCTATTGTTCTCTCTGAAGATTTTCAAGCTGAAAGTGCTATCTTTCAAGAACCAGTACATCAAGCCTCCTCACCTAACGTTCGTTCAAAGTCAAATTTTGAAGAAAAGCCCAACTGCTCAAGATGAAGTCATTTATTCAAGAATCATCAAGTGCATCTTGAAGCTATGAAGAAATCGAAGACAAACGATGAAGCTAACCTCCCAATGAAGATTAACAAGAAAAGCCCGCTACAATTTTAGGGGGAGTTTGTTGGGTCAATTAGAAAAGAAAACTATAAACCAACGGGAGATTGTTGGGTAAAAAATATGGTTTATACTTTACTTTTCTAGGCGTTAATAGTTTTTGGTCAGCTAATATGTTTTTGCAGTTGTGTTTACGTCCATGATGTTGGGTTTACGGCCGTGAACTGGTTCACGATCGTGAGCCTGTTCACAGCCCATGTGCCATATAAAAATAGATGTAATGGGTGAAGAGTAAGTTTGAGAGACTGTAAGGCTAGGAGAGACTGTATGGATAGAGGAGCTTAAGTGTGTGTATTGTTCATCATTCCAATCTTGAATACATCATAGATTCATATTATTCTTCTT
Source organism: Lactuca sativa (assembly GCF_002870075.4). Taxonomy (NCBI): domain Eukaryota; kingdom Viridiplantae; phylum Streptophyta; class Magnoliopsida; order Asterales; family Asteraceae; genus Lactuca; species Lactuca sativa. The sequence continues at coordinate 182,401,413 of NC_056628.2, read as the reverse complement.
CTCCTTCTTCTTCATTTTGATCTGGCACCATCCGCTTGATCGGGATTCCGCACCATCAAGCGGATTTGATTGATACACCAGCAGATTTGGGACTTATGCTAGCAATGCACCATGTGTTGGTCAACCCATACTATTTGCTATTTGCATTGAATACATTTGTTGAGATTGATTAGAAGCAACCATTGAAGTTAAGATATTAAAGTTGAAGTGGTATATAGAAGAAATTTTATCATGAACACAGAAATGATTGAGATACCAAGGTAATATACAGTTAACTATAATTTGTTCTTATGAATTCAAAGGACAACCACTTAGGCTCTGATACGAATTGTTAAAGCAAAGATCTGTACGGAAAAAGTTTGAAAACTCAAACCTTGAATTAGCTTGAGATCAATATATGCTAATAATAAAGATCCAGTCAAGTCTGGTAAACCAGTCTTTTCTCGAAATTAAGAAGTTCAACAAAGTGTTCAAAGTGAATAAATAATAAGTATGAAGAGTGTAAAGAGATTCAAGACCAATAAGAATGGTTAGAGAGAATGATTGACTGAATGATTCTTGATATTGATGAGAAATGTGAATGTTGCACTCATGCTGGCTAAACACAAAGGTTACAACTCCTTAAATAGACAAGGAGTGACAATAAGACAAGTTTGATAGAGTACATGAACTAAAAGATATCTAAAGATCACGTAATGACCGTCACTTGAGGTAATAACTATCAAATATTTCTTAATTAATTGTTGAACTAAGTTTAAATAGTAGGACTAATTAAGTGGACCTTTAGTAAGTGGGCCGAAGACTTGGACCACCCATAAGACGTACGTTAGGTGTAGCCTTGGTGTACGCAGGGCGTAGAGAAGCATTAGATGCGGGGGACGTACGAACGTAAGCGTAGCGTACCAAGGAGTACACGCAGCGTACATGAGCAAATTCCAAAACCCTGATTTTTAGGGTTTAAGCCATATAAATACCACATTATGACTCCAACCCTAGCCTCCTTACCAGACCCTCGTTCTCAGAAACCCAAGATACCCTCCCTTTCTCATACTTGTGTGTGTTTTGGCCTTGTGAAGCTTCTTTGGTGATTAGAAGCTTGGAAAAAGGAAGGGGAAGATAGTGAAGGGAACTTGGGTATCTTGAGCTCATAGATCTAGGATAACATCAGCTTTTGGGACTTATTGGAGGTATATAGCATTCAAATTTCTTTTAAAATGCTTAGATCTAGTGTAGTGTTGTTTTGGGGTCTTTTTAGTTTCAAGAATGGACCTTTATGACTCAAGTTCATTTCTAGGATAAGAGGTGCCACTCTTAGTGATATTCAGGTCACAGAAGCAGTAAAGTATCGATCTTTAAGGTCCTTTTACGAATATGCATGAGGTTGGAGTCATTTGCATGAAATTTAGATGTTATTTTCCAAGTTTGGTCTCACTTGGTGGGATGCAAGCCACCAAGTAATCGGCTTTATGGGTTAAGACAGGTTATTGGACTCAGATTATAATTTGGACTTAGTGTCTTAAGGGATTCAGTAGTTTTGAAGAAAATGGATTAACAGAGTAGTACGTTGGGCGTAAACGCCAGTACGCGCAACGTACCATCCATGTAAGTTGTACGTGTAGCATATAGAGGAGTACGTTTAGTGTACTCTCAGATCTTGGGCTTTGCGACAAGTGGGCCTCGGTTTGGGCCAATCCTTGGGCTTAGTAGATGTTGAGCTGAAATGGGCCATCAAAAGTCAGATAATGGACCAGGGACATGTTTAGGGCTTAAGGGAAGGCCTATTTGAAAAGTTGGGCCCAATTAAGAGAAGTGGGCCTTTAGTGGGTCAATAGTAGACTGGGAAAAATAAGATGGAAATGGGACTTGGGTTTAGTCCAAAGTAGACCAAGGGGTAAAATGGTCATTTTACCCTAAAAAGTATTATGGATTTTAACTAAGTGTTGTTATGATAATGATAGCTGGGGAGTCATCAGAGCAGCTGTTAGAGATTCCTATCAGTGATATTTGACATTCAGCTTTAAGAGGTGAGTTACCTTCCAATAGAAGTGGGTCTAAGGCACCAAGGTCGACCCACTAGTAGTAGATTATAGTTGAGATGATTGTCTTTGGGATAAATGTCCGGTATGCCACTACTTTTCTGTTTTATATGCAAGTATGCTATATGATTATGTGATAGTGGTAGGTAGGGGACTAGTCCCCGGGTCCGGTTGAGATCAACCGGAGGGTAGGTCGGGCACCCCAGAATTGCCTAGAAGTAAGTTTGTTATACGGTATGTGGTATGATGGGGGAGCTCACTAAGATTTATGCTTACAATTTTAGTTTTTTTGTTTCAGGTCCTTCTTCTTCGAATGGAAAGGAGCCGACAGGTATAGCGCATCACACACTTGATTTTCCACACCAAAGATCTATGGGATTTATACTCTGATATGATTTTGTTATGGCATGTTCTGACTATGGATACGTTGGCTTGATATATATTATAACTATATTGTTTTCATACAAATGGATTTATATTTGTTTAATTTAAAAATGGAATTTTTGGTCGATATTTTTGGGATGTTACAAGTTGGTATCAGAGCCTTGGTTTGAGGGATTCGGACACATCTCCGTGGGTGTTTGGACTCAAATCGAGGGTTTGAAATATTTTCTAGAAAATAGTTTTTCTAAAATTTAAAATATCGAGTTTTAAGAAAGAACAAGGTGTGTGATGCGTGCAACCGACCGAGCTCAAGTAAGTTTTCCCCAAGATACCCATACATGTTACGTTATGATATGATATGATTATGAGAATTTCATGCTAGAATAGGGCTAAGGATCTAGGAAGATGCCTTATGTGCCCGTATATGTGATTATTGAATTTCATGCTCGAACTAATTAGTCAGTGATATGATGGGCTGAATAGGATATGCTTGGTTTGGATTACTTGATGCTCGATTGTTGCTATCTATGTTCTTGTAGGAGTTCTAGTTATCTTTAACTAAGTAGTAAACGAATATGGTAAGTTAAATATCACGAGGACTAAATAATTTCAGAAGGTTAAGTTTATCCCTATTTCGCAGCTCTTGTTTGAGACCAACTGTTGTAAGGTAGGATCTCTCATTCGAAGAATTATCTGGTCTTAGTGATGTGGAATGGTATTCGCGAGCTAGTTGGGTAAAGGTAGCAAGGATTTCTTATGAAGCTGGTAGCAGAGAGTAGGTCGGAGAGTGACCCTAGCGTAAGCCTAGGATGAGATTAGTACAACGAGCTGTAGTAGCAGAAGGGACTTGGTGGAGTCAAGGTAATCCTTGAGGAAAGTATGGATAGATGTGGAAGGTAGTATGGGCCTGTACTACTGAAAGAAGAGGATCCGTACTCAAGTCAAGGAGGGCTGAGATAGAACTAGGGAACTTGTAGAGTGTGTGACACCCCTCGAGGTTATATGTGACCCTAATAATTATATGTTTTGTTTCAGAGTGGTGATGAGACGACACGGAGCAGGAGGTTCAGGGTCTGGGTCGGGATTAGGTTTCGGGTGTTGGTTCCGAGCCAGTTGATGACAGACTATGTGAGTTCATCACGTCTGAGATCACGAGAGGCATCCTTGAGGCGACTCCGGTTATTTTCAGGTCGATCAAGGATGGGTTATAGAGTTGATGGAGGTGCGCCTCAGGCGTTCAAGAGAGACATAACATTTAGCCAGTGAGGTACACACACACTCTCCTTCAAGGATTTCAGGGGATGTGGTGTGCTAGACTTCCATGGGGTGAAGGACTGCATTATTTCTAGGAGATGGATTGCCGACATGGATTCTGCTCAGTTGACGAGCTTCTGCCCTGAGGGGTCGAAGGTCCGATATGATGTAGGTTGCTTGAGAAACAGAGCTAGGGACTGGTGGGAGGCAGTCAATGATTCATTGGGAGCCCCATCCATCGAGGTTATTACTTGGTCGGACTTTGTGACCAGGTTTAGGGCGGAGTTTGTGCCGGATGTGGAGCTGCAACAGCTGGCCAGGGAGTTTCTATATGTGAGGCAAACAACGGAGTCGGTGGCGGATATTACCAACAAGTTTCGGAAGAGGTTCTTACTGGTGCCTCAGTATGCAGGGGATGAGGAGATGAGGAAGACCAAGTATCAGGACATGTTGAGGGCTAACATCTGAAAAAATATAAGCTACTCGGCATGCCCGACCCTGGAGGACATCATAGCTAGGGCAAGGGAGAGGGAGATTGATATAAAGGGCCTCAGGAAGTTGAAGGCAGAGACTGGACAGGTGATGGGGGTTTCAGGGAAGATACCCTAGGGAGTCGACTCGAAGTCGAATAGCCAGCCGGGCGGGAGGTGTTGTGGGAAATGCGACATGACACATGAGGGAGTTTGTAGAGTTAGGGGCTCGGGCTACTACAAGTGCGGCAAGACCGGGAACTTTAGCAAGGATTGTACTGCCCCTACTCCCACCTTTCATACATCAGACCTAATTTTCTTCCATTGCAATCAGAAGGGCCATAAAAGGCCAATTGCATGAGACTAGTATCAGCAGCGCCAGCTCCAGCTATGCTACGGATCACGGATGGATGACGGGGAAAGACAGATGTTGCAGTGATGCGGAGCTGAGCCTTCCAGTTGACAGCCGAGGAGGCACATGCCGCACCAAATGTGGTGGCATGTATTTTTTCTTCTCCCTAACACTTATTACATTTCGGTTATGTTATTTATGTTACATATGCTATGTGTTTTGTTAGGATCGTTCCATGTGAACGACATTCCTAACACTTATTACATTTCGGCTACCCGATCATTCGTCTCTCTTGCTCTTAGCAAGAGGTTTTCTGAGTCGTCAGGGATGTTGGATTGTCCTCTAGAGGTCTAAATTGCTAACGACCGATTTGTCTGGGCATCAGAGGTCTTCAGAGATTGTGTTTTGAGGCTGTACGACGACCGCTAGCTTGTGCATTTGCTTCCCATTTCGTTGCATGGGAACAATGTTATAATCGGCATAGATTGGTAGAGCCCTAATGGGGCGGTGATCGACTGTGCGCAGTAGTTGGTGTGTGTTAGTACGCCGAGTGGGGGGAGCTGGTGATTCATGGTGAGAGGCTGCAACATGGACCAACTATGTGTTCAGCAGCAAGGGTTAGGCGCTACCTTCAGTAGGGATGCATAGGGTATGTCATCTACGTTATGGATACCTGGGAGGCAAGTAAGGGGAATGTGAGTGATGTACAAGTGGTGCGAGAGTACCCCAAACGTATTTCCAGAGGAGCTGCCTGGGATACCTCCGGAGAGACAGGTGGAGTTCAAGATAGACCTAGTCCTTGGTGTGGCTCCGATAGCCAAGGAACCGTATCAGTTGGCTCCTCCAGAGATGCAGGAGTTGTATACACAGCTGTAGGATCTGTTAGACAAGAGATTCACTAGACCGAGCAGTTCGCCCTGTGGAGCACCGATCTTGTTCTTGAAGAAAAAGGACAGTTCGCATCGGATGTGCGTAGATTATCGGGAGCTAAACAAGGTAACGGTGAAGAACCGTTACCCACTCCCGAGGATTGATGATCTTTTCGACCAGCTACAGGGGGAATTTTGGTTTTCCAAGATAGATATGCATTCAGGCTACCATCAGATGAGGGTCAGCGACGAGAATGTACAGAAGACTACTTTCCAGACTCGCTATGGCCACTACGAGTTCGTGGTGATGCCCTTTAGGGCTCACCAATTCCCCATCCGCGTTTATGGATCTCATGAACCGCGTGTGTAGACCGATGTTGGATCGTTCTGTGATCGTCTTCATTGATGACATCTTGGTTTACTCCAAGACACAGGAGCAGCATGACGAGCACTTACGAGAGGTTTTGGATACCTTGAGGAGGGAGAGCTTGTATGCCATGTTCTCCAGTTTTGAGTTCTGGTTGCGTGATGTTAAATTTTTGGGGCACCTTGTCAACCTGAATGAGATTAGGGTCGACTCAGCCAAAGAGGCCGTGATGAAATGGGAGGTTCCAAAGTCTCCATCTGAGATTCGGAGTTTTCTTGGGTTAGCAAGCTATTACCGAAGGTTCATTCAGGACTTCTCCAAGATAAAATTACCCTTGACCTGGCTGACAAAGAAGGCCTTTGTCTTTCGTTGTCGCCTGAGCAACAGGTAGCGTTCGAGATGCTGAGATAGAGGTTGTGCAAGGTTCCTATTTTAGCCTTGCCAGAGGGTGTGAAGGATTTGTAGCATATCGTGACGCGTCTATCTCACTTTTGAGTGCAGTATTGATGCATAGGGGAAGTCATCGCTTACGCCTCAAGGCAGCTGAAGCCTCACGAGGCGAACTACCCGACACATTATCTGGAGTTGGGGGGTAGTTGTCTTCGCCCTCAAGATTTGGCGACATTACCTCTATGGGGTCTGATGTACCATTTACACGGACCACAAAAATTTGAGGTACCTCATGGATCAGCCGAATATGAACATGAGGCAGCGTCGATGGCTAGATGTGGTGAAGGACTACAACTGTGAGATCCTCTACCACCTGGGGAAAGCGAATGTTGTGGCCGATGCCCTTAGCTGCAAGGCAGCCCCGATCAGAGACATTTTTTTGAGAATGACGGTGGTGTCTCCGCTTCTAGAGCAGATCCGGGAGGCCCAATAGGATGCTATGAAGGAGGAATATCGGAAGAGCAAGCGTATTGTTGGTCAGGTTTCTTCCTTTGAATATGATAGTCGTGGGTTTTTAACACTACACCATAGAGTGTGGGTTCCATATCATGGAGGTGTGAGCCAGTTTTTGATGGAGGAGGCGCACAAATCAAGGTTTTCTATCCATCCCGGGCGACGGAGATGTACAAAGATCTTCGTCCTGATTACTGGTGGCCCTGCATGAAGCGAGATGTAGCCTGGTATGTTGAGAGATGCCTGACCTATAGGAAGGTCAAGGCCGAGCACCAGAGGCCTCATGGCAAGACACAGCCATTGGATATCCCTATGTAAAAATGGGAAGATATTACCATGGATTTCATCACTAAGCTTCCTAGGACTGCAAGTGGGGTTGATTCGATATGGGTCATCGTTGATCGGTTGACCAAGAGTGCTCATTTTATCCTAATCCAAGAGAGCATATTGGCTGAGAAGTTGGTCGAGATTTACATGTGACAGATAGTGGCACAACGTGGAGTGCCTGTCTCGGTGGTGTGAGACCGAGATGTCTGTTTCACTTCCAGATTCTGGAAGCGGTTTCATGATGAGATGGGTACTCGTCTCCATTTCAGCACCGCTTTCCACCCTCATATGGACGGACATAGCAAGAGGACGATACATGCTCTTGAGGACCTGCTACGTGCATGTGTCTTGGATTTCGGTGGCAGCTGGGATACGTATCTTCCGTTAGCGAATTTTTCGTATAATAACAATTACCACGCCAACATTGACCAATGTCCCTTCGCGATGCTCTTCGGGAGGAAGTGTAGGACTCCAATATGTTGGGGCGAGGTCGGTCAGAGGGTTATGGGGAGTATTGAGATGGTACTCAAGACGGCGGAGAAGACAAATAAGGTCCGGAGCAGGCTTCCTACTACTCAGAGTCGGTAGAAAAGTTATGCCGACAAGCATCGTTTGGACCAGGAGTTCGAGGTCAGGGATATGGATCTCCTAAAGGTGTCACCTTGGAAAGGTTTCATCCGGTTCAGGAAGTGGGCAAGTTGGGCCCAAAGTACATTGTACCTTTCAGGGTTATAGCCTGGGTGGACAAGGTGGCGTACCGATTGGATCTTCCAGCAGATCTCAGCCAGATCCACAACACTTTCCATGTTTCTCAGTTGTGGAAGTGCATAGTTGATGATTCAGCGGTTGTTCCTTTAGAGGATATTCAGGTTGTTGACAGCCTGAACTACATCGAGAGTCTAGTAGCTATTCTCATCAGAAAGACGAAGGAACTGAGGAACAAGAGGGTTGAGCTGGTGAAGGTGTCGTCGCAGCTATGCAAGGGCTCGGAGTTGACTTGGGAGCCCGAGGAAGAGATGCGGGAGCACTAATCGGAGATGTTCCTGAATGCAGCGGACTTCGAGGACAAAGTCTAATTCAAGTGGGGGGAAATTTTAACGATCGTCACTTGGGGTAATAACTGTTAAATTTTTCTTAATTAATTGTAGGGCTAAGTGTTAATAAAAGGACTAATTAAGTGGACCTTTAGTTAGTGGGCCGAAGACTTGGACTACCCATAAGACGTACGCTAGGCATAACCTTGGCGTATGCGGGGCGTAAAGAAGCATTGAATGTGGGGGACGAATGCACGTACGCGCAACGTACCAAGGAGTACCTGCAGCATACGTGAGCAGATTCCAAAAACCTAATTTTTAGGGTTTAAGCCATATAAATACCACATTATGACTCAAACCCTAGCCTCATTACTAGCCCCTCCTCCTAAGAAACCCTAGATAGCCTCTCTTTCTCATTCTTGTGTGTGTTTTGGCATTTTGAAGCTTGTTTGGAGATTAGAAGCTTGGAAGAAGGAAGGAGAATATACTAAAGAGGAACTTGAGTATCTTGAGCTCATAGTTCCAGGATAACGTCAACTTTTGGGACTCATTGGAGGTATAAAGCTTTCAACTTTCTTTTTGAATGCTTAGATGTGTAGTATTGTTTTGGGGTCTTTTTAGTTCCATGAATGGACCTTTATGACTCGAGTTCGTTTCTAGGCCAAGAGGTGCCACTCTTAGTGATATTCAGGTCCCATAAGCAGTAAAGTCTCGATCTTTAAGGTCCTTTTACGACCATGCATGAGTTTGGAGTCATTTGCATGAATGTTAGTTGCTATTTTCCAAGTTTGGTCTCACTTGGTGGGTTGCAAGCCACCAGGTAGTCGGCTTTATGGGTTAAGACGGGTTATTGGACTTAGATATGTAATTTGGACTTGGTGTCTTAAGGGATTAAGCAGTTTTGAAGAAAATGGCTTAATAGAGTAGTACGCTGGGCGTACACGCCAATACGCGCAACATACAAGCCATGCAAGCTACACCCGTAGCGTATAGAGGAATACGCTCAGCGTACTCTCAGATCTTGGGCTATGTGACAATTAGGACTCGGTTTGGGCCAAATCCTTAGGCTTAGGAGATGTTGGGCCGAAATAGGCCATCAAAAGTCAGATAATGGACCAAGGATATGTTTGGCGCTTAAGGGAAGGCCTATTTGAAAAGTTGGGCCCAATTTAGAAAAGTGGGCCATTAGTGGGCCTTTGATGGGCCAATAGTAGACTGGGAAAAATAAGATGGAAAAGGGCCTTGGGTTTGATCCAAATTAGACCAAAGGGTAAAATGGTCATTTTACCCTAAGAAGTATTATGGATTTTGACTAAGTGTTGTTATGATAATGATTGTCGGGGAGTCATCGGAGCAGCTATTAGAGATTCCTCTCAGTGATATTCGACATTCAACTTTAAGAGGTGAGTTACCTTCCAGTAGAAGTGGGTCTAAGGCACTAAGGTCGCCCACTAGTAGGAGATTAAAGTTTAGATGGATTTCTTTGTGATAATTGTCTGGTATGTCACTATCTGTTATGTTTTATGTGCTAGTATGCTATGTGATTATGTGATAGTGGTAGGTAGGGGACTAGTCCCCGGGTCTGGTTAAGATAAACCAAAGGGTAGGTCGGGCACCCCAGAATCTCCTGGCAAGGTAGGTCGGACACCCCAGAATGGCCCGACATTATGTTTGTTATATGGTATGTGGTATGATGGGGGAACTCCACTAAGATTTCTGCTTACAGTTTCAGTTTGTTTTGTTTTAGGTCCTTCTTCTTCGAAAGGAAAGGAGCTGGCATGGTAGCAGCGCATCACACACTCGATTTTCCGTGCCAAAGATCTATGGGATTTATACTTTGATATGATTTTGTTATGGCATGTTCTGACTATGGATACATTGGCTTGATATATATTATTACTATATTATTTTAAAACCAATGGATTTAAATTTGTTTAATTTAAAAATGAAATTTTGGCCGATATTTTTGGGTTGTTACAGATCAACAGACTGACACAACTGTTTTTGTAGATCTTGTCCCATATGCTATACAATCAAAAAATAATAAGAGAACAAAATAGTACTTAGAACAATAAATGTGCATTATAGACTCAGAAACATTCTATCACATGATGCATCTCGGACATGTCTTCTACTACAGATTGGTCTTCACTTCAGAACTCATCATCTCGGATATCCCTCACTCCGGATTGCATTAGGTCACTTTTAATGTTCTAACAATGAAGTGTTGTAATAATCAGTCTAGGCGGCCGATTAATCGGAATCGAGTAGGGGCCGTGGCGCCTAATTAGGAATTGGCCAAAAAACTCGGAATCGGTCAAACTTACTAAAAATCGGCTCCCATTCGGTAGAAATCGGAAAAATTCAAAATGGGTTAAAATAGGAAAAAATCGGAAAAAGTTGGAAAATTTTAATATTTTTTAGAAAAAAATCTATAATTGTTATTGATATTCATCTATTTTGTTATAACTTTTAATAAACATGTTATATTTGTCATATATATTATTTTCCTAAAATTAATTTCATATAATTTATCTAATCCGAGTAGTTCCATCTATAGACCAAATACTCGCTTGGTGCTAGTCGGCAGTCTTGGGAACGCCTAACGAGTTTTGCAATAGTGTATGTAGGAGTGTTCAAAAGTAGTCGAAATTATTTGAATTTTCTGATTAGGATTCGGATACTGATTTAAGATATTTTCATATATTTCAGATATTCGGTGTCCGAAATTATTTATTTATTTAATATATTAATAATAAGCATTGATTTATGTGTTTCACTTTCACATATCTTCGATTCTAATCATTGTCATACAAGATTATTGTTGCATTAAAGAAGGATTTTTTCTATTTATCCTTTTTTTTTCATCTTTTGTAAGATATGAAACTATCGTACTTAGTTTGTTTGCAAAGCAAAATTTTTGTTAATTTATTTGCAAAATTAATGTGAAGTCAATTTTAATTTATTTGTAAAGTTAATTAAGACTTCAATTTATCTACAAAGTAAATAACTTGCGAACAAGTAGACTTACGAAATGATCATAGAATAATCGCTTTTATTTCCCCATTATAATATTTGAATTGTTTATTTTGATGTAAGTTTGTTTACAAAGTGTAATAAGAAATTAGCTTTCACTTATAAAGCAACGGTGAGGATGAATTAATGCGAAAATACAATGCTTCTCCATTTTTTGTTTATTAGTTTCATTAAGAAGCTAATGCTCGTGCTTATTTCGTTGCCAAGTAAACACAAAAATCAATACCACGAATTTCATCTTTCCAAATCATGATTTATAGATATCCGATTCAATAACGTTCGAAATTTCAGATAAGATTTTGGATATCAAAAATCCATTGTCCGACTTTTCGGATATCTAGTTTTTAACACCCTTAGTCCTATGGACTCTGCCAAAATTACATTTGAAATAGAGAAAATTACAAAAATATCCCTGTGTTATAGCATAATAGGCACCTATAGTCCAACTTTAATAAAATGAACAAAGTTGGTCCTTGTGTTTTTTGGATATTACAAACTTTGTCCCTTCGTCAAACAGTGTCAGTCTCTTGTCTTTAAATTTATTCATAAACATAGCACAAGTATCTATCATAATATAATCTAACAGTGATGTAATCTATAATTACATCCATACATTCACATGCTTGAACACGTTCTATATCACATAGTCATACTATAAAAGAGAAGTATAACTTACCTTTTGTTGTGAAATAGCAACCTACTTCCAACTTTTCAAAAGCTTCTCTTGAGAGGCTCCAAATCCTTCCTTGCGACCACCTATGACATACACATACATTAAGCCTCTTACACATGTCTTAATCCATTAAGACATTACTAGTGATTTTAGCCAGAAACTCATATTTTAAACCAAAACCCTAACTTGACTATCTTGTGCCCAAATACTTGTCAAACTACTCCTATCAAGCAATTAAACACCTAAACTAACTAGATTATTTCATATAAACACTTATTTGTCATCTCCATTTCTTGGGTTTCAAACCATAGAATCAAATCCTAGAATTCAACCATTAAAACTTCCTATAAACAATCAATTAAGATCTAAAATACTTAATCAATGATTAATACCAAGTTATCCTGATGAAATCGAGTACGCTACCATCAATTGTGTAATCCACTATTTAAGTTACCAATAGCTTGAAAATTAAGAAAACAACTACAACACGAATTTGTGAAGCACTTACCAAGTCCAAAGCAAGTTAAATCTGCCCTTGATGCCTCTTAGAACTCAAGATCGCCAGAACTCCTCTCTCTCTCTCTCGCTCTCTAGGGTTTGGGTGATCGTTTTTGAAACTATGACCTTCAACTCAGAATTTATCATTGCGCAAAACTATGTCGTGCTGACTTAAAGAAACTCGCAGTTAGCCTTATATCACATTGTGGCAACTATTCCCAAATCACTGCCTCACTTACCGCACAGCCTTAAGCCTCTCACCATGTCCGACTGAGCCTAGAAACAGCCTTTCCATTCCTCTTTCAATACCATTCAATCTGAAACTCTTTTCTATTAATTCCATTTAATTCTTAAACCATTATAATGCATTCTTATTGCTTCAAATACATGAGATTAAAGCATATAAAGTATCTTCAAGTTGTATAGGGATAAGGTTTATCTTGAACTCGACTCCACAACTTTTAAATGTAACGTCAAGATATTCGTTTATTACTCTGATGTATTTCCTATCCGTAATCTCCACAATTAATCCTTTCACCAACTCCAGAGAATGAATTTTAAGTTTTCCATAAAAGCCGACAGAAACATACTGTAACATCCCAAATTGCATCCCAAAATTTTCGCTTAAAAAAAGGGGAATTGTTCGAACTACAACTTCAAGGATCTAGATAAAACCATTTGAATCAAAACATTGAACATGGTATCTTCAAGAAGTTATTAAGTGCATAAATCTCCAAAGGATGCAATGCAATTGAGTCATGCGCTTCTTTAAATATAAGAAAACCTGAAAACATTTAAACATGAAACCATAAGAACAAAGCTTAGTGAGTTCCCCAAGATACTAGAAAACATACATAACATACATAACATGTGAATATTGTGGTCCTCTCACAGTCTTACAATCACTCACTACTGTAGTCCTCCTTCAGTCTTCATTCATATGGTCCTCCCATAGTCTTCCATACAGATTCCATGGTCTTTCATACATGTGTCATGGTCCGCCCATGGACTTTCATAAACATGTCATAGTCCTCATATGGTCTTCCATGCTAAAGTCACAAATACATTCTAATACCCTACATAGTATAGTGAGAAGACTCGCCTCATGAATGCATTCCATACCTAATAGGCTCACACCGTAATAAAAAAAAAAAAAAAAAGTGGATTCTACACACCTCCTAATGAATAATAAAAGTTAAACTCTTACTCTACCTTCAAAAACTAACCATTGACTAAACTTCAAACAAATTCAAGAAGTCAACGGTCAACCAATTCAATATTCACCATGGCAGGGAGACCTCTTGGCCATATTGTAGGCATGTCGGGACAAAATATGTGACATGTAGGATTTCGCCAGATCGTGGACCCTCCTTGCCACGTCGTGGGAATACCAAGACAGCTCATACATGAATCAACATTTCACCACGTCGTGGGCCCTCCTTGGACACGTTGTGGTTGTTGGAAAAACTTTCATTTCTTAATTAAGAACTTAATCTTTATAGATTTATGCCCAAAATTTCAGATCTAGTCCTTCTCAAAGACCTAATGGAGAAAGTTTCCCACTTTATCCATTAGGACCTCACCAAAAGATAAAATCTTAAACCCTAAGTCTATAAAGTCCTTGATATGACCTCAACTTATGCTAGGGGTGTGCAAAAAAACTGCAAAACTGAACCGATCTAATCAATCCAAAACCGAAAAAAAAAACCAGATAAAAGTGGGGCATTTTCGGTTTAGGTATTTAGATATCCGTAGATACTCGAACCGAACTGTCATTAATTATTATATATAATTTAGATTATGTAGTATAAAAATAGCCCATATAAATTAAATTCTCTGTTATCCCTTGGTTCGACATCTCCTTACTTTCTTACTATTCTCCGAAGTTTTGCCTATTTTTATCTATGAGGAACTAAAATGAACTCAGAAATATATGTTTATGTCTATGTAATTTGATTTCTGTACGACAAGTTTATATAATCTATCTCCTTATTTTCTTCTTCTTTCTGCATATCTTTCAGTTCTGTTTCTTTCTCAATGTTTATGTAATATGTTTAGTGATTTATTCCTAGTGTTTATGTATCATCAAGTGAGATGAACTCATAAAGATTTGTTTATGTCTATGTAATTTAATTTCTATATGATATGTCTCTTCAACATATGTAATGTGATTTTAGAAAGAAATGGCAAAAATAGAGGTTGATAGTGATCCTTCACCAACAAAAAAATCTAAAACTGCAAATGCAAGTGTTGTTTTATGCTTTTTTTTTGAGCTGTTATGTGTAAGTTTTTGTGTTGTTTGCGTTTTTTGTACTTTTTGTTGTGTGTGTGTGTGTTGTTTTTAGCTATTTTTACTAAACATAGTTTTTTTTTGCAGGTTTGGTGCTAATTATGAGATAAGTTGGTGTTGTTTTTAGTTTTATTGAAGAGACTATGGATGTTTTTTGTGTTGTCAAACTATTGTTAAGCACTTTTAAATTGTCTTTTGTTGAACTATTTTGTTTTGGATGATTTTGTTTTGAATGAATATTTTACAATTGATTTAAATGTACCTTGTATTTTTCGATTAATTCTGTTTTTTATATTTAGCGAGTAACCGTTAACCGAGCAGTGGTTACCCGCCTTCACACGGTTCGGTTTGGTTTGGGTTTTTGCACAACTCAGTTAGGTTTCGATTAGTTCATGTAAGGTACCGACCCCGTGATCATGGTTCACAATTTTGTTACTATCCGAGCCAAACCTTACCTTGGACACCCCTACCTTGTGCATGGAGCAATGGGGACCACGACTTAACACTTTTTCCATTACCTAGGACCAAAAGATGGTCATCAAACAAGGCTAAGATTCTGGAGTTTTCAAAAACTCCAACATCACTCTTCAAGGGAATTTATGGCATGAAATAAAACGATGAGGAGGATAAAGGTGGAAGTTTTATACCTTCCCAGGCTCCATAAGATCCATAAGTTGTGAGATCTAAAGTAGATACACTCCTTTAACTAGCAAGAACGCCTTATTCTTCTTCCCAAAGTGAAAATTAAGCCTTCAAACCTCAAGAACACCAAGAATACAACAAAAATCACCAGGGGGATAGGGTTTCATTTAAGAAGGTTGGAGGCTGAAGAGGATACCCTAATATCAAAGTTAGAGGCTTTAAATACGGAAGAAGCCTTAAAAGATCATGGGATTGGGCTGCCATAGCAACCATATTGTGGCACACTACTTGCCATGTCGTGGTGCTCACCAGAAAAGCGTGATCATAAAAAATCATGCCACTTCACTGCTATCCATGCACCACTTCATGGCAAATACTTTTCCTCAAAAACCCCACCTTTGGCTCCATCAGGTCACCACTGACCCATTTTGTTAAACGGTTGTTACAACTCTCCTCTACTTAAATTAGTTTTCATCCTCAAAATTTGTCCTTTAAAGTATTCTTAAAAAACCATCCAAACCCCTTGTGGGGTTTTCCATGTCAACTCCATGTTTGCATAAGCCGATGTCACTCTAAATGCCAAAATCTACAACTATAAACGCAAGCATTTACAAAACCAGGCACACATGCCAAACCTAAGTGGAACTCGTAAAGTTCAAAATCACGTCTACTACAACACTGGAACAATGCTCTTAATAGACACTTCCTTGAAACCTAAAATTTCTTTTGATTCCTAGAGTGAAATACATGACCTGACGAAGAAACGAATACCAAAACATCATGACTAATCGACATCGAGAAGAGCTGACTCCCTCCTCCATAACATGAAAACTCCAAGATGATGTATGTCTTCCATGTAGACACGGACACCCTCATAAAGCAACCATGCTGAGCAAAACTCATAGATTTTGTCCAACCAAGACCTCCACGAACCTATGCTAACCCACTGATAACTGAAGAATGGAATCCTTTTCCAACTACTGAAGTTAACAACCTCACACACAGATGGATAATAGAACACCAAACAGAATCCGGACAGACAAAGGCTAGTCTAGCTTATACTTCAACACGAATCTAACATCCTTTAAGTATAGGCAAGGAATGACTAACCAACCAAAAAATGAACAATAACAAGCAGAGCACCCCAACACAACCCTTAGCCTGGACCTAGACACTAACCCAATCTTACGCTGTTGTCGATGCTTTAAACCTTTAGATAAGAAAACCTTAACTCCTGAACATCTGCTTCCCTGATTATAAATGACTGTTGAACATCATTCTTCGTATAAGGTTCAATTCGGAGAACAACCAAAAGTAGCTATCTTCATATCCTTGAATATGAAACTCCGGGATGACCAACACTTAGAAATATTCCCATATAACCCAAGTGATTCACCCCACATGGAATTGGATAAACTCTAATTCAAGGACATGCGTAATTTCACTTAGCACATGCGGGTACATGAAACCTAAATTAGATGTATGTCTTTTCTTAATCAATAGAAAACATACTTATGAAACAAAAACTATAAACCCTATAAATCAGATTCATGAATAGAACCACATATGTTTCAAATCAAGCCTCCTTGGAATCCAAATCAAGCATGAAGCAAGCAACATTCGGGCATTGAGTAATCCAAATCAAGCATATCCTATCCAGGCTATCATATGACTGACTAATCAGTTCTAGCATAAGCACATACAACATGCACATAAGGCATCTTGCTAGATCCTTAGCTATATTCTAGCAAGCAGTTATCATACACATACAAGAGACATATATGCCATCCTTCCTAGATCCTTAGCCCTAATCTAGAATGCAGTTCACATATTCATAACTTATCATAACATAAAATGTATGGGTGTCTTGGGGAAAAACTTACTTGAGCTTGGCCGATCGCATGCATCGCACATCTTGTTCTTTCTCAAAAAAATTTACTTCAACTTTTAGAAAACTATTTTGTTGTAAAATCTTTCAAACCCTCGATTTGAATCCAAACACCCCCGGAGGTGTGTCTGAATCCCTCAAACCAAGGCTCTGATGCCAACTTGTAACATCCTAATTTTCAAGACCAAAAATTTTGTTTTTAACATAACGATTTATAAAAAAATTTAAAAGAAAACATCATCAAGTTACTTCTATTCATAAAACCATAGTCACATGTCTCAAACCATATCATCAAAATAGTAATAATATCATAGTACAATCCCATGGATTTCAAAGTGTGGAAATCATGCATGTACGATGCACTGCTAGCGTACCAGCTCCTTCCCCTTCGATGAAGACGTACCTGAAACAAAACTGAAAACTGTAAGCACGAAGCTTAATGAGTTCCCCCATCATACAACATACCATACAATATAACACTGTCGGGCAATTCTGGGGTGCTCGACCTACCCCGAGAGGCATTTCTCGGGTGCCCGACCTACCAAAGTCAAGCAGTTCTGGGGTGCTTGACCTACCCTGCCAAGAAATTATGGGGTGCTCGACCTACCCTCAGCTCCTTATGACCATGTCATAGGGACTATTTCCCTTACTACTACTATCACATATCATCATATTAGGCTAGCACATAAAACAGATCAAGTAGTAGGAAACTAGATAATTATCACCAAGACAAGCGTCTAACATACAACTCCTACTAGTGGGTCGGCATTGTGGCCATAGACCCACTACTACTGGAATGTAACTCACCTCAATGTCGTGAAGTTTCTGAATTACCCTCAATGCGGGATCCACTCCTCTCAATTCCTTAACTCCTACACATAACAACCCTCCTTAATTATCGCTACATACTCCTAACCCTAATCAAGGGTCAACTCAGGTCAATGGTCAAGGTCAACATCACAGTTAAAGTCAACTTCTGGTTAACTCAACTCACTGAGTTGGTCCACCAACTCGTTGAGTTCCATAACTCAGATTCTCAACTTTGCGATCTGACTCGTCGAGTTGCCCTCTAACCTGCCGAGTTTCTACTTATGGCAGAATTGGGACTTTCCGTTTGAACTCGTTGATTCCTTCGTTGACTCATCGAGTTCATCTTCATATTGGTTGGGACATTGCCTTGAACTCGTTGATTTCATCCATGAACTCGTCGAGTCCTTTGATCTTCAAGTCCATAATCACATTCATATTGTTGAGTCCCCTACTAGACTCAACCAGATTCCTCAGAAACAGAAAAGGTTGGGGAACCAATACCCGACTCGCCGAGTCCTATGAACAACTCGGCGATTCCCCCAAATTCCATGTCTAAACAATCGATTTCAGTTGAGCTCATTGCATCCAAAGGGTAGATCTGACCTCCTAGGGTCGATATAACATGTAAAGTCATGAACTTCATGTCCATGCATGGGTCTTCAAGCTCAAAAGACCCAAAAATGAAGTCTACAAGGTGCATGGGGCTCTTATGGCAATAAAGTTGGCACCTTTATGCCATGAGAACCCTCCAAGGTTCAAGATCTGATGTCATCACTCTACTAAACACTCTAGACCCGGAAGTGACTTAGAAATGCCCCAAAAAGACAAGATTCAATCCCTAAAGAAGATCTAACAAATGGGAAGTCAAGGTTGAAGCTTTTTACCTCAAATAGGCTAGAAATGCAACCAAGACTCTAGATCTACTCCCTCCTCCTTGAACCTCGAAGCCAAACTTCCTTCTCCAAGCTTCAAATCACAAAATGACACCAAAATAGCTCAATAACACTCACAACTTATTAGGGTTTCGAGAATGGGGTCTGAGGGTGATGGGGGCTGGAGTGGAGGCCACTTAATATGTTTAAATAGGGTGCAAACCCTAAAATTGAGGGTTTCATCCAGACAGGTCTACTCGTCGAGACGGGGCTTCCAACTCGGCAAGTAGACTCTTCCACCCGCGTCCTAAAATTCACATCTACTCAACAAGTTGGGCCTCCAACTCGTCGAGTCCCAGAGTAAAAATTCAAAAGTTAAATTAAAATACGTACTAGGAACTGGGCATTACAATACACGTACCAAACTCTAAAGTTGGTTGGTTGATCAACAAGTTCTCTTCCCCTACTACAGATAGCGGTCGATACATCAAGCTAACCAATCCTTTAACAACTGATATTCAACCTGAGTAGCCCAATCACCTCTTAACCTAATCTTCAATTTCCCCTAAAGGTACTAATGGCCACAAAGAGATATTGTTCCAATAGCTTCCGATGTAAGGACAACATGCACATCCTTGAAGGCATGAACACGATATCAAATAACTCTACACTCGTGGTCTAACCAAACCTTAATTATTTCGTAACCATGATGGATTCCAACAAATCCTTGAGATCACGACAAGAAAATTCCCAACTCTAGGCAATCTAAAGGTAGCTCACCTTCCTTCTCTTTTGTTGAAATTAACCCGAACCAAAAATATATCATACATGCATTGTGCCTTCCTCGAACCTATTATGCCAAAATCTTAAAATTAAATCAGATGATGATACTTTAACCATAATACCTTGTTCCCCCTCACTTAGGGTTCGAAACATCATCGAATGAAGTCTACTACATCAAAGCCTCAAAATGGCTCAACCAGATACACACCAACCTTGACTCACAAAATACAATATAACATATGATGATCCTTCGGATAATGATCAAACAATCATAAAGAAACCCCGAACCTCATATGGAGAGCTCAAAAACTTTCCCCAACATCTCCGCCTCAATGTTAGCGAAATCAATCACAATACCATTGGATTGACGAGGCGCCGTACGAACTGAACTTTGTGTAACCAAAACTTTCATTAAAAGAATTTATCCACAACCTTATCCTCCTCTAAATCTTCAAGACTCTGATACAGACGCTCATATAATTTCTCCGTCAAACCCAACATATCAATATAATTCTCTGTTTCTAACCGGAAACATCTCGATCCTCTTTGGATACACCCAACCTTCTCAAAACTGTGTCATATATGAGTTGTGACATGACTTCACTTACACCACCAATAAAAAAGACTAGTTGAGTCTCGAACATTGCCTTGATGAAAGAACAAAACGATTCACCATGAATCGAAGGATACCCCCTTATGGTAGCAAGTGATGTAGAGATCACCCTTCCTTTCTTTTATCTACCGACTAACGCACATCAGATACCTACCCCCATCAAACTCTGGAGGTAGGAAGAAAATAAACTCGTTGTATATAAAGACAACCCAATCCATCAGCAGATCACCCATCCTTAGGCTGCAATCCTTGGGTCGATCATCACATTTTCCTCCTATATGAGCCTCGTGACTCAAACTGGCACTACTTTGAACAAGGTCTTTGACCCTTTAACATCAACTAACTTGTATAAATATATACCATTTAGATACGAACTTCCATTTCCACTAAGGCCCAAATAAGTACCAGAGTCGTCTTCATCTTGGACAACCATTACTGAAAGATCGATATATACGGAAACACCACAACGAATAATGCTGCCAAAATATGCTAACTAGTAGTACAGGCCCAACACTACCTACCACACCTCTCAGTAATTTTCTCAAGAATCATCCATAAACCTCTAAGTCGCTTCCCTAAGACCATTCTCATAGATCCTTGCGCTAAACATGATACTAAGGTACTTCTAAGGCTCTCCTAAGATCCCACTTCTCATATAAGCACATTCTAACACTATTCCTAATCCATTAGGAACCCTAACTCACCCTGCTCTCAACCGCAAAGGAAACTTCTACCAATTTCAGTTAACTATCTTAAGAATACAACACAACAAAGATTAAACAATCTTTGACTGAAAGATGTTGCCCTACATCAGTTGGACTCAAAGAAGAGTTGTGCAGTAGGTCTGAGTCAAGAAATCAAAAACTATTTAATATTTTTAGCATGCAACCTAATGTATTCGCTTAAAAGTTAATTAGCATCAATATAAGACTCACAAAGCACAAAGGAAGCAACATTCAAGTAGCGAAACCGACTGGCAAGAAGGTATTATAAAGATCGGGAAATCTTTACACAAAATTCCTAAAGATCCTTAACCTACTCACTATTAGGCATCTTTACCAGTTCACATATAAGGCATAAAAAGGCATCTCTCTTAACCAAGCATTCTATCATGCAACCCTAAGCATATCCTTATTCTAACTTCTAGCATGTTGAAAACGTCTATTTTATACATATATGTATGATGTTTTCTTATTATTTGATACTATGTTTTATGTTATTCGGAACTAAAAGATACTTAAAATGCTTTGAAATGTTTAATTACAGTTAAAATGGGAGTTGGAATGCAAAAGGAGGAGAAATGAACTGAAAAACGCAAAAAAAATATGTTGTTGGACAGCTTGACCCTTCGTCAGTGCTTTGGCCAATCTCATGACTCGTAACTCTAATTGACAAGATTTAAAATTTTAAGAAAACTAGACACAAGTTCGGATAAATTTCTTATTTTGAGAAAATGATGATTCACATTCACCACGACATAGTGATCTCCAAAACGACATGGTGATTAGAATGTGCGTGACCATCAGGCTGACTTGGAGAATATAGGATTTTGAAGAGGACCATTGTTGGTGATTTTATATC
The DNA here is from genome assembly GCF_002870075.4 of Lactuca sativa. Lineage (NCBI taxonomy): Eukaryota > Viridiplantae > Streptophyta > Magnoliopsida > Asterales > Asteraceae > Lactuca > Lactuca sativa. The sequence continues at coordinate 182,379,731 of NC_056628.2, read as the reverse complement.
ATCAATGTGTGTTTAAGAGTAAAGGATTGACTTGTTGACCAAAATCAATCTTGATAAATATTAAACAAGTAAGGAAGGTGTGGAGTGCACACTGTTTTAAGTGTATTCAAGATTCAATGTAGACTATCATTTAGGGGCGAAGCCCCTAAACGAACAGGGGTCTGGGGGTAGCAACCCCGGGTACAGGGTCCAAGGGACAGAGCTCCTCGCTGGGGTCGAGCTTGTCAGTTTTTGAAATCTAAATTTTTGCTAAATTAAAACTGCATCAGAAATATGAATTTTTGGAAATAAACCCAGTTTTTGACTTTGTTTTGACTCTTATGGAAAGAACCTAGATTACTGACAGTTTTCAGATATCAAATTGTTTTATTGACAGTTTTTCCGACATAAAACTGTCTTGTGACAGTTTTCTGATGGAAATGGTACTTAATCAATTTTGGTCTTCATTTTTTATGGTACACTCGAAAATCATAACAATAATATTCTTTATTCTTGCTCTCATATTCTGGGTCTTATCCGATTGAAGATTTAGAGTACCATCCAAATAATTTAATCTGAAAGTGATATCAAAAGTCTTAGAACTTCCAAGCCTTTCTATACCCAAATTTTCTAACAAAGATTAAAGTATTTCTATGATCATGGAAAGTGGTGATTCTCTGAAGGATATGGCATGCGAGTTTGATAAGTTGGTGAAACTTGAAGGCCAAGACTATCATTGATGGCAGAAGAAGATGAAGTTCCTCTTGATCAATCTGAAAATGGTGTATGTTCCGAGTACACCATTCCAACATTTCTTGAAGAAGAAACTTTGGAGGTAACAAGGACGAATTCAAAGTAGGACACTGATGACTACATCTGTCATGGTCATATTCTCAATGATATGTCTGACTCTCATTTTGATATCTATCAAAATGTCGAATCTACAAAAGAATTATGGGATTCTCCTGAATGTGTGAACATAACTGAAGATGCTTCTAGTAAGAAGTTTTTATTTGGTAACACTATGGGTTACAAGATAGTTGACTCCAAGCCTATTATGGAATAATTCCATGAAATGTTAAGGATACTAGGACGGTTTTCTCAACACAATTTAAAAATGAGTGAAGCCATTTCAACGATCATCTTCCTGGAAGGATTTTATACACACTCTGAAACGTAACAAAGAGGAATTGACTTTGACTCAACTTGGAATCCATTTACGGATTAAAGAGTACTTAAGGACTCAAAAACTTGATAACAATCCTAATCGCAAGGTCCAAGTTGGTTCCTCTTCTGTGAACATGGTGGGTGGAGAAGGATCAAAGCATTAAAAGATGTCTAATGGAAAAAGGAATTTTTAAAGAAAGGATGACAAGTCTTCCAACAAGAAGACTAAAGTGGTGCGTTTGAATTGTAACAAACCGGGTTACTTCTAGAAAGATTATCATTTTCTTAAAGTGAACAAGGATGGTGCTAGACCAAGTGTATCCAAGGATCTAGAAAAGCAAAAAGGTCATATTTCTATTTTCATGCAAAATTCTAAATATAATTAGAATTACATTTCTATGGTTTCTATAGCGTTTGTGTCGAGGATGATAATGTTGCATGGTGGGTTGATTCGGGAGCAATAAGTAATGTTTGCAAGTACGTATATTTATTCAAGGACTTTCAACCAATTGAATATGGATCTATTTTGAACATGGGAAATGTTGCAATTGAACAAATCAAGGGTCTAGGATCTGTTTTACTTACCTTTACTTATGGGAAATTTTTGTGTTTGAAGAATGTTTTATATTTTCTAGGGATTCGACAGAATCTTGTGTCTGAAATTGTATTAAATAATTATGGTTACAAACAAGTATTCGAAGGTGACAAGTATATCTTGTCAAGACATGACTCTTTTATGGGATTTGGATATGTATGTAATGGAATGATTAGCCTTAATATTAATTATCCTTCTATTGATAAATCTGTTTGCATGGTTTCTATTAGTACTAGCAATAATTTTAATAAATATGAATTATCGCATGCTAGACTAGGACACACTATTTACAAGATATTAAGATAGGTATAAAATGTATTTAATTCCTACTTTTGATATGAAAAGTAATAAAAAATGTAAAACATGCATGCTAACTAAAATCACCAGAAAACCTTTCAAAGATGTTGTTAGGGAAAGCAAGGTGTTGGATCTTATACAGAGTGACTGATGTGATTTTTATGCAACACCTTCCCTTGGAAACAAAAAGTAAGTTGTTACCTTTATTGATGACACATCTAGATATTGTTATGTCTATTGCTACATTCTAAGGATGAAGCACTTGAAAAAAATTTAAATTTTGAAAACATCAAGTTGAGCTTCATAAAAATGAATTAATAAAAGTCTTGCTTACTGATAGAGGTGGTGAGTATTATGATCCAATTAATTTTGAATCAACTATAATAATACATCAAACCACAACTCCTTATACACCACAACAAAATGGTGTAGTTGAAAGGAACAATAGGACTTTTACAGAAATGGTAACTCCTTGTTGTCATATTCTAGATTAAGTGAAGGGTTTTGGGGTGAGGCGATGTTAACTTCATGTTACATCTTGAGCAGAACTCCAAATAAAAGGAGTAAGAATACTCTATTTGAACTTTAGGGTAAAAGGGTACCAAATTTGAGTTATGTCAAAGTTTGGGGCTGTAGAGTAGTTGTAAGGGTCACCGAACCCAAAAGGAAAACATTGGGTGAGAGAGGTGTAGATCATATCTTTATTTGATATGTTGAGCATTCCAAACCATATATATTCTTCTTTTAGAATCTAATGACTATGTGTTTGTAAACACTGTGATAGAATCAAGAGACGCTATCTTTGATGAATAAGGATTTACATCTATACCTAGACCAAGGGACATGATTCATTAATCATCCCGCAAGAGTACTAATCGAGCAGAAGATGTTTCTGGTGGTGCAAGTTTTGTACTTGAACCTAGGAAAAGCTCAAGAGCTAGAAAAGCTAAGTCTTTTGGATCTGATTTTCAACTTTATCTAGTTGAAGGAACAAGGAATGAGAGTATATGTCAACATCAATATTGTTATAATATTGAGGAGGATACAAGGACTTTAGTGAGGCTATGACTTATAGGGATGTTCATTTCTGGAAAGAAGCAATTCAGGATGAGATTGATCATGGGTTTTGAGCCCTTTTAACAACCTTATGGTGCACATACAATCCTAAATGCTTTGGATCTATGTTTTCTCTAATTATACATGCAATTTGATTTTCTGAAGCATTATCCTAACTAGCATACAAAGCATGGGTACTTAAACAACAAAAACTAGTTAGATGACTTACCTTTTGTTGTAGCTTGTTAACTTGGACCTTTAAGAGCCTAGCACCCCAAATGTGACGCCTCAAATGCTTCACATAACACCACCAACAATGGAGGACTTGAGAGAGAGTGTGTTGCACAAAATCAGCTCTTATGATCTTCCTTGAACCACTAGTGCTGATTTTGGGAGCTAAGGGGCTTTCTTTTATAGTGTGGCAAAGTCTAGGGTTATATCCATGTAAACCCGAATGGACATGACCTTTCATATTACTTAGGATCCATGGGCTTCAACATCATGCACGTCGAACTCCATCTAGTTTCTACATCCCAATGAGGACTATATGGAGTTATGTTAATGGAAAAGGAAAACTTTTGATATTTTTCCATTGTAGCTTTATTTTTTTGAAAAACTCAAGTTAACACGTTTTTGAGTTTTTCAGTAGTAGAATCTATCATTTTTAAATCATCTTGTACCGTTAGATTAATAATGTGACAAACACATCGAGTATGAAAAAAACGAGTCATCCAAAATAGGTCTATATTTTGCAATTAATCTTTTAGCGGCGACTGTATTATTACTTGCATTGTCAAACGAAATAGAGAAGATTTTGTTGCCTAAATTATAAGTCTCTATAACGCTTAATAAAATTGTGAATAAGTGTGCCCTCGTGTGAGGATGCGCAAAAAGTTCAAAAGCGATAACTCGTTTGTTCATTACCCAAGTACAGGGGTCTATCCAATGTGTCGTGACGGCAAGTTAGCTTTTGGAAGGACTTCCGATGGAAGACCAAACATCACAAGTTAAAGAAACACCGGTTTTTAAATCAAAAATCCCAGTTGCATATTATATTTTGTTATACCCCCAATACTTTATAGCATCACGTCTAAGAGTAGTGCGACTTACTTGCCGGTATTGAGGTTGCATTTTTTTCGTATAAAATATGTGTTAATCGTGGTTTGTCGAAGTGGTTCAAAGGTAATCCCTCTTGAATCACGAACTTGCAAAGCTTTCATGAACTTCTTCATTGTTTTAAATAAATATCACCCCGTCAGGAGTAATATTAGGTTGATTCATGAACGTACTATTGCCATCTTTACCCATTAACAATCCACACTTCTTGCATCGAGCTTTTTGATTCACGTTCGAAAACAGCACCATATCAAAATGTTCCCACAATTTTTTATTCCGACCGGTTGGTAAGATTTTCACAACCGTTGCATGCATTTGTGTCTTGAGCACCGGAGGTGGTAGAATCTCTAGAGCTCATTTTTTTTTTTTTGAAGTGTTAACAAAACTAGAAGATGTGAAAATATGTGTGTATATTAAAAACATAAAATCTAGCAAAATGCCTACTATTTATAAGTGTTAAGGGGGTAAAAAAGACAAAAAAAAAAATGAAAAAGTGAGTTATAACTGTTTATACCCATTTTTTAACGGCTAGAAAAAAATGAAAAAAAAATTAAATTTTCCAAAAATTTCTGTTTTTTAAAGGTAACATCCAAAATTCGGTTTCAAACCGGTTTTCAATCCGGTTTGGCGCATAACCAGTTCCTGATCTTGGGGTCAAACCGATATCGAGTCAGAAAATCAAATCCGGTTACCGGATTCAATTCGAAACTGTTCAGTCAAAACCGGTTTTGACCAAAGTTAGTTTCCGGATTGGATCGGATCCTATGCCTCAAACGAGGTTTTATATGCATCTATAGATGTGGTGAAGTATTATGACCGCGAGATCTGTTATCACTCTAGGAATGTCAATGTTGTGGCTGATGCCTTGAGCCGGAAGGCAGGAAGTGTGCCTATTAGATATTTATGTCTGATGACGGTTATTGTCTCACTAGTATTAGAGTTGATATAGAAGGATCAAGTAGAAGGGTTGAAGAAGGAAAATTGGAAGGAAGAGAGGATCAAGGGTCAAATTTCGTTATTTGCCAGCGATAGTCGTGGGTTATTGACTCAGTGTGGCAGGGTTAGGGTTCTGGTTGCTAGTGGGGTTAGGCATAAATTATTGGAGGAGGCTCATAAGTCGAAGTTTTCGATCCACTCGGGGGCCAAAAAGATGTACCCAAACCTGAGGTTAAGTTATAGGTGGCCCTGCATGAAGATGAGATAGTATGGTATGTTGAGCGGCGCCTAACTTGCCAAAAAGTCAAGGCTGAACATCGAAGACACCAAAAGAAGATGCACCCATTGCCCATCCCATGTAGAAATGGGAGGAGATTACTATCAAGCAACTATTTTTATGTATCTAATCGCTCCAATACATCTAAAAGGATAGCCAAAATACTCTAGAGAAACCCATACTCACAAAGGTACAAGCTTTGGGACAAAAAGCTCATAAAAAACCCATTTAAGAGATCTACAAAGTAACACATCAAGGTATAAACTTTATACCTTCAAAAGATAAACATGGTGAGGTAGTTTCTGATCCAGAAGCTTGCAAGCAACACCACCTTCTTCAATAGTCTTCTTCATCTACAAGAGAGCACCAATTTCACTAACAAGCTTCAAAACCTCCGCACACAAGGCTTAGGCTCGAGAATAGGGTTTGAAAGGAGTAGAGGCTGATAAGAATTGTCCAAGGGAGGCATAAGGTGGATTAAATAGGGAGAAAACCCCTAAATTTAGGGTATAGGAGTTGAGCTATTACACCCTGCATACGGGCTGAAATGTAAGACTTTTGCCATAAAGAGCCAAATATGAAAAGTTTAATTAAGCCAAGGACCAAAATGGAAATATCTGAAATCCAGATGTTATAAATTGTTTCTTCCCATCAACACCACTACCTCTACTATCAACCCACTAATGCTCAAACCTGTACTACCCTACGAATTGAATACACACCTATTTCCATCTATTTTTCTTTTTACCCAATGATAACCAATAATTCATCACAAAAAAAACTTGTATCAAAATAATAACCCTAATTCCTGCTTGGAGCTACAAAAATATGAACCTAATTGTCATTGATACTCAAAGCTACAAAACAAGACACTAATGCTTAAACCTAGAACAAACGAAAACCCTGAATCTAATTTAATCTTCTATAATGAGTAGAATCAGGATCGTAGAAAATCCATGATTTTATACAAATTCAAAGAGGGATAAAACTTATTAATGAGGAAGTGGGTGTGAGGTCAATGTGATGATGCATGAGGTGATCAACAATCTAACCGCCAAACACTTATCTTGTCAGAATCGATGTGGTGGGATGAGGGTGAGAAGAAGATGACAGGGAATTCATTGGTCTTAAATTTGCGTGTTATTAGGGCAGTCCATCATGCCCCAACATCAATTCAGCCTCTTCGGTCTTATGTGCAATCGAAAGAAGATGATAGTGTGAGTTGGTTGCAACGTTGGTGTGAATATGTGAGATGAATGCATCGATGGTGTGAGCTAGATGGTTGCATCGATATGTAGGATAAATGGTTGAGATGGTGAGGGTTATTGGTGGAGGTTTACGGCAAGGTGAGGGAGGTGAAGAGTTTGTGAAGGTTCGATGGCTCAAGTGGTTGATGAAGGAGATGAATGAGGTCGACGTAGGTAATGTCATGGGAAGTAGAAAATGTTGGGTGGGACCCATATATGATTAAACAATTTTTTAATAACTTTTAAATAAAAACAATTAAAATAATCAGTAAGGATATTTTGGTCCTTTCAAGCTGACCATGGACAAAAAACCTAACAAATCAAAACATAATGACCGTACGAGTGCAAGAAAAAAAAAAGATAATTTCAATAAGGCTGAAACACATAATTTTGATAAACCACAAAGATAATTTCAGTAATTTGCTCATTTTACACATAGATCCAACAATCTTACGAACTCTTGTCACAACCGTATATAATACGATGCAATACATCGTTGCTTTTTTTTTTTTAACGACAAATACAATATAATCATAAACTACCCCTAAATCCACCTATATCTCCGACAATACTTGAACCATCAACCTCAAGTAGGAAGGGCAACATCTGATACCGTTGGACTAGAAGCATTTTGGTAATACATCGTTTGCTACCTTTTGAAGCAAAAGTAATAGAAATGAAAAAAGAGGCTAAGAGCATAGGGAAACAATGAATGTATCATCGTCATGATTATACTCCATGTATGAACAAAAGTCCCACTCAACACCATTCATTTCCAATGAGATTCTCTCACATGTCATCACTTCTCTATCACTCATATTTCTTGCAAATTGTTTAATATTTCATTTGTAATAAGATATAAACACTTTTTGTTTCAAAAATATAATGTCTGATACCAAAAACACAATATAAAAAATAAATAAATTATAACCAATACCATTGTAAGTATGTTTCTATTGAAAAAATAAATCAGTAGGTTTTATTTATCTACATGGTATCGATTAGATTAAAACTACAAGAGCAAAACCTCACCTAAACTTGTCACTTTATTTTGAATGAACTTAACCTTTGCTCGGATTTTACCATAGCAAATTTAGTTTAAACATGTTGAATCAGCCTCTACTTTAAAATAACACTTGCAACTTTTCAGAAAAAATAAAATAAATAAATAAATAAATAAAAAGAATGAAATGACTATATCTAAAAGAAACCTTCTTGAAAAAGACTGATTTTAGATGACAAAACTTTCTATAAATATCATATATTATTGGCTATAACAAAGGAAATTTTTCTTAACAAATTTAATAAAGTATTTTTTCTTTAGTTTCTATGTCACATGTTGTAGACCCTTTTTATAAAATTCAACGGGTCATATATAATAATAACAACTAGAAATCAGGATATATAGATATAGTTTTTAAAGGAATCAATTTTATAATTAAGAAAAAATTATTAGTGAAACTTGTTATTTGTTTGCTTCCATCTCATAGCAGTTTTATTAGTAAAAACATAAAATGCATGTTACTTTAATCATACTACGCATTTTAGTTTAAGTGCAATCCCGACACTTTATTATCTATTAATAAAAACTTTTAATCGGTTTTTGTAAAAGGAACATCCAAAATTTTGTCAATAACTAATTTCGTTAAAAAGTTATATCAAATCAAATATTTTCAATTAAATTTGAACATGATTACATCTGATAGAGCCAAAAAGATTGCAATCACTCAAATTGATATCAAAATCTTTGGAGTTGTCATATCTATAGCTAAGGCATCTCTTTTTTAAATTATTGGTGTTAATTATGTGGGATTAGGTGGATCTAACAACCTCTCACTATGTCATTAGTATCTCACTTTTCACAAGAAATCGGTAACATAGATTTTATGTTGAGGGCGTTTGAATTTTTCTTTAAATAAGATGTTGATTTACTAATTTTTCAAAAAGCCAATAAATCAAAATAAAAATAGTTAGTCAATAAATAAAAGCTTTTCAAAATAGCATCAAAAAGGAGATCTCCAAAAATAAAAGAATCCTAATTTTTAAAAGGTTTTAGCTTTTAAAACGGACAATATAACTCTTAATAATCTTGCACTCTCATTTCATGCTCTTTTTAATCATTTTACAAGTATAAAACCTTTTCTCACCTTAAAATTTAATTCAAACACTTTTTAAAAACTTATTTTCTTCCCATCATAAGTAAATAAAAACTTTTTCCCAAAATCATTTAAATTAAAAAAAATAATCACAAACACCCCTTTAGGATATGTTTCTTGGACTTTATAAAAACTAATTGAAAACCAAAAAAGTAGTTGGTAGCTAAAAAACGAATTGATGGCTGAAAATATAGTTGATATCTTATAAAAGGTAGTTGGTGGCAGAAAAGATAGTTGATATCTTATAAAAAATATGTTTTGATAAAAAAAAAAAATAAGTGATAAACTAGCTGAAAATTATAAATGTAGAATCTTACATGTTTTGCCATCTCATATTTCATATTGTGTCATATTGCATAGTAGGTGTGAGACTCGTGTATTATATGAGTTTATTAAAAGTAATTAATATCAACTTGTGAACATTAAATAATTTTTAAAGAAATACTTTTACATAAATACAAAGGATTTGATGAATAAATATGTAATTTAACCCAAAGTAATTAAAATTAGTAATTACTTATTGTAATTTATTGTGATGAATCGTAACAAACATTAGATGTTTTATTGCTAAATATAACGTCATCGTCTAAAATTAATATTTTCAATCTATTTCTGATTTTAACTATGGACAATGTAACATACAACTGTCCATAAACAAACACTGATTGTCTAAAAATAAATCCACATTTTGAAATCAGTAAGCAAACACCATATGAGAAACCACTCATAAATATTGGTTGTTAAAAAAAGAACCCACTCACAAATACCTGTAGAGAAATTCCAAACCTTATATGAGTTATATCTTTTATTCTTATATGATAGAAAAGAACATTAATAGGAGAAACATATCAAAACTCAGAATTTAATTAGGTTTAGAAAAAAAATATATTTGCTCAAACATATGAAATCTATTATGACAAAAAAAAATACAAAGATGAAGAAGAATACTACGAAATTTCAACACTTTCTAAAAACATACTCCCTCTGTCCCAATATTATTGTTCACAGACAAAAAACACACAGATTAAGAAAACATTAATTACTACTAACTTTATTTAATAAAATGACAGTTTTATCCTTACTTTGCATTTAATGTTCCATTAAATACTTAGTTGGTTAAGTAATAATGAGGGAGTATTTTGGTAAAAATGTTATTTATTTTTAGAAGTGGACTATTATTTTGGAACAACTCAAAAAAAAAAAGATGGACTATAATTTTAAGACGAAGGGAGTAATATATATATATATATATATATATATATATATATATATATATATATATATATATATATATATATATATATATATATATATATATATATATATATATATATATAACGCAAATGTTTATAACATCTACCTTAATAAATGAAAATGACTTTGCCACATGTCCTCTTCTCATTCATTTGGACACATGGCATTTTCTAAAAATTTTAAAATTTTCTATTTTCCACTTGTCATTTTATTATATTTTTGATTTTATTAAATTAAAATCCATATTTAATATATAAGGTAATATATATCTAAGGTATTTATTAGAAAATGGTTTATATATGTAATGTATCTAATGCATTAAAGTCTCATTAATTTTAATAATTCAAAAAATTTCTTATTTTTCTTATAAATTTAAAGTTTTCAAATTGTTAAAATTTTATATTTAATTTTTTTTAAATAAACTCATATAATACATGGGTCTCACACCTAGTCATAAAAATACATTTATGATTTCAAACCTTCCTCAAAACATAATAAATCCATGTAAATTAGCACCTTTACATTTTCAACCCTCCCAATGAAGTTTCAACCCTTCCTAAAAACATAGTAAATTAATCCAAATTAAAGATAATAATTGTTTCTTTTTGTTTTCATAGGTTAATCAAAACAATCAAATATTGTCTCAACATAAACATAATAGTAAAATTATAACACAAAACCAAATCAAATAAAGTAAACAAAAAGTTGGCATGTGGGATACAAACTCACAAATTACAGTAAGATGTGTTTGATATGAAAAAAATATATATTATCTTTACTCATCATCTTTGTCACATCCAACTTCTACCGAAAGATAATCATGTAGATAATATGCAATTTTGGGATGTAAAACTTGCCTAGTTCAAATATGTTACAAAACATAAGAATAAAAGATCGGAGCTTTGTGAAAAATAGATCTACATGAGAAAAGGAGGAAAACACTAAATGAGTTATGATAAAGGATAATCAATGTATTAAACGATCAACAATTTAACAAGATATGCTAACAAAAGGATTATATAGCAAAATTAAGTATTTTATAAAACAGATGGTGGTGACCGAAAACCAAAATAGAACATAAAACATGATGGATGTAAAAAAAAATCTAGGAGCAAAACACGATAAAAGGAACAATGTGACTTCCATCTAATAACATCTTGATTTAATCATATCAATAAGTTTAATTATACATTATTACTTCCATACATAACTACTCAATTTACAAAAATATAAAAAGAAATAACCATTTTCGATTTGGCATTATCAATCGCATTTATTTTAGTTTATTCTAATAATGAAATGGGTTAATTAATTAATGACGTGTCAACAAAATTAAAGTAGAATAAATAAGAAAATGAAATATGGAAAATACATTAAATCAAAAATGCCTAGAAAATGTCATGTGTCCAATACAAGAAGAAGAAGACATGTGACAATAAGTTCTTTATTTATTAGGAAGGATTTTTTTGTTTAGGCTTTTAAAATAATATCTTTTATCAACACATATCGTAATAAAATAACATACTTATTTATGATGACCCTGCCTGCCATAATTGTGGCATCGTGTCGCTGATCAACATGCTCCCTCATGCATCTTCTCATACTTGCCACAAGTGTGGCCCCTTTGGCCTCTGGATCGTGAATCGATGGGATTGAACAACTTCACTGATGGTTGAGTCTGAACTGGGGTCTACATCTTCTTTCTCGCTTGAGTGTCAGTCTCAATCTTTCTCTTCTGAGGGAAGGACTGCATCTCGGAGAAGGAACAATATTGTTGCGTCGACACAAACTCACGAATCTCCGTCTTGAGTATGCTCAAGTACCAGGTTATCTGAACCTGCTCTAAAGCAGCATACTCGGGGTAGAAAAGGGCTCTTTGAGTAAACATCTTGGTGATCTCCATCACCGACTCCCCCATCCGCTTTAGCTACATGTACTCATGGGCTAACCTCTCCCTCTAAACAAATGGAACATACTCGATGTGATACATATTCGTGAATTGGTGGCAAGTCATTCTGGCCTTCTCCATAGGAGAATAAGCACTGGTCACTATCTTCCACAAAACCATCGCCCCCAATCGTACAAGGTTCAAGGAGAACTTGACCTTGTGGTCCTTTGGATAGGAGTATGCGAAGAAAAAACCCTCCACAACTTATATCCACCTCATTGCAACAATAGGGTCCTTGACCCCATCAAATTTAGGGGCTTTGTGTTGCTGAAGTATCGATAATGCATCATCCTTCTCCCATGAAATTCTACAGCAACAACGAATGTAGTGGCTGCGACAACAGCATCCTCAGAGATGGCGGCATAACACTCATCAAATAGCTTAATCATGGAGGTATTAACAGAACCAAACATCTTTAGGATCGCCTCCCTAACTTCCATGGTCACCTGGGTGGTTATCAGCTCGTGAACCTCCTTGTCAGTCAATCTTAGGCTCTACGGGCCATCAACTCCTGAACCTGAACCTCTAGTGATCAACATACTGAAAATAAACTGGAACATATCAGAAAATCACATTATATTCCAACACATCACTACTCGACCAAAAAATCCTCAAAATTTGTGACTTCCTCAATACGCATACGGGTCCTATGCTTTCAGTAGTGCGGGCCCACACTACCTTCCATACATACTTGTCTTTGTCACAAAGAATGTCCATGAATTTCTCGATCACAAAGCCCAGGATACAAGGATAAACGTACATCCTTTACCAACTCTGTCAAGAGTAGCCAACCATACATTATGTTGATTTTCTAACAACCACACTTACTCATGAAACTTCCACCAACCATGCAGCCGCTTTATGTATGCTAACCATACATAACATTGGATTCGATTGACAGTCGAATAATTGATTTTACCGTAGGCCCATTACTAGACAACAATTAGGAAATAAGTCGAAATCAAGCATTCTCGGGATATAAAATCTTAGTGATGTGCAACTATGATGCACACACTAAGCAACCACAACAATGATCTTAGTTCCATATAACATATCAAGAAATCTCCTTAGGCTATCAAGCATCATAAATTATGCAATTCTATCATGCAATTCCAAAAGATCCCTCGACTATAAACTAGCATGCATTTCTAACGTATCCTCAATCCACATAAAAAATGTGGGTATCTTGGGGAATAACTTTCTTTCGGCTCCGGCTTATGGTTATGAAAAATATTTTTGTAGATCCATAGTTTGATTTTGGAATAAAACAAGTGTTCATCCATACCTCTTAAACCAAGGCTCTAATACAAATTTGTAACATCCCAGAGACCATGACAAAAATTTTCATTTTTAAAAACATTTTCATAAAACATAAGACTGTCAAACATTGTTTTCAAAACCAAATCCACTGAAATCCAGAATTTATGCCCTATTTAAAAGAAGTGAGGGCTAGGGTTTTGCACACCCTAAGCCTCCATCACATCCCTTTTGCTCTCCAAGAAACCTTAGCCCTATTTTTGATCTTGTGAGCTCTTTTAGTAATTTTTATCCTTCAATAAGAAGAAAAGGCGTTTTGGTACACTATCTCAACTAGAAAGCTTGTCCCTCATCAACTTGAGTTGTCTTAGGACTCTTTTATAAGTCCTAAAGTTCCTGCCCTTTTAGTTAAAGAATGATAGATCTAGATTTTTGTTCATTTTTCCTAATGTTTGAGGAGGCTTGAATGTTGGAATCTCATAAAGTTATCAAATTTATGAGTTCTTAGGACTCATTTGTAATCCCTTGTGAAAGTTAGCGAGTCGTGAGTTCCATGCATGATAATTGATCTCATTTTTCCTTCATTTTGACCAAGCTTGTGTTCAAGACATACATTGGACCCGCATGTTGAAAAACTAATGATTTTTATGGTTCTTTAGGATGGAGTAATCCTTCTAAAAATTTTAAGTGCTTGACTTGAAGGATTAATAGTTTAAAGCATTAAGTTATCCAGAGTTGTTCTCACAACATGGTGGATTGATTGTTACAATGTGGGAACGGTCAACTTCATGTGTTTTTTGTCTTAACGCTCTCACAACATAACCAATGGGTGGCCAAGACGTGACGATCAGCTGATGTTGACTTTAACCGTTGACTTTGACCATAGTGGATCTAACACCCGGTTTTGAAAGTGTTCGATTGTGTCTTTGGAGGCCAAGGGCATAAGCGTAATCTGACGATTCAGTTTTTATGGGTCTCGGTTGTATTCAAAAGGATTTAAGGCTTGGGGTGTAGCTAGGAGCGTAGGGCTTCATGCCACCTTTTTGTGGATATAAAGTTCGTCGGAAACGGACTTAAATGAACACGTTATAGTACTTCAAAATTGTTGGCATAATTGGTTCTTGAATGGAAAAGTTTTCATTTCAGTCCATGCATGCATAGTGGCAGCCGGGTGAGTATGCCCAACATAAGTTGGGATACGCCCATCATAGGGGTTTAAAGGGGACGCGAGTGCTGGAGGCATACACCCAGCGTACGCTCAGAGTTTCTAAACCCTAATTTTAGGGCTATGCCACTATAAAAAGAAATAATATGCCTCACTGGTCAGCCTCCATTTCATCTTTAGACAGCCACCATGAAACCCTAATCCTCTTATGAGTGTTCTTGGAGCTTTGGAGGACATTAGAGAGCATTATGGTGTTGTAAATCCATTTTCCAAGCAAGTGAAGAGCAAAGCAAGGTGGTGGTTCAAAGGAGAAGCTGTAGATCCGAGATTGTTGCTTCACTTCAGATCATCTTGAGGTATAAAGTCTTAAACTTTCCTCTTAAATGCTTAGATCTATTATGATGGGTTGTTGGACCTTTTTGGTCCCAAGGATGGAACTTTATGGTTGAAGTCTGATTCCCAGGCTTAGAGTTGCCACTCTCAGTGTTAAATGAGTCCCTAAGGCAGAAAGTTGCCATCTTGGAGGTCTTAATGGGTTCATGCATGAGTTAAGACCATTTCCATGGAAGTAGATTATCATTTTTGGATTTTGAGCTTATGTGGATCATGCAAAGCCATCAAGAAAGAAACTTTATGGTTTAAGAATTCAAAGAGGACTTGGATATGCAATTGTAGCTTCTGGAGTGGAGTATTAAGCACTATGGAAAAGTGGCTTAACAGAGGAGTACGTTGGGCGTACATGCAAGTACGTACAACGTACACTCCATTCAGCCAGTATGCTTAGCGTACAGAAGATTACGCCCTGTGTACTTATCGGTTATGGGTGTAGTGTGTTTTGGGCGTCGGGTTAGGCCATTAAAGGACTTATGGACATTAGAGTGTTGGGCTTTGTTTTGGATTTGAGCCTTAGTTTTGTATCATACTAGGCCAGGGGTACAATGGTCATTTTACCCCATGCATGGATTAAGGATTTTGGTATGGGACCCAATCGCTAGTTTGGTATATTGTTTGGTACTGATAGCTCGGGAAGCTGGCGGGGCAGCAGCTAAGGAGTTCATGCGAGAAGCTTCTGCAATGCGAGGTGAGTCTTCTCACCATACCAATGGGTCTAAAGCACCAAGGCCGAACCAATTTATGATGGTTAGTGTACTTGTTGTGTAGAGGTGTGTGACATATTTATGCAGTGATACATGGTAGAGATAGCTTTTATAGCTGATGGTAGAGATAGCCTTTGTGGCTATTGGTAGAGATAGCCTTTTGGCTAATGGTAGTGATAGCGTTTATGGCTAACGGTAGAGATAGCCTTTTGGGCTAACAGTAGAGATACCCTTTGGGGCTAACAGTAGAGATATCCTTTGGGGCTAAGTGTAGAGATAGCCTTTATGGCTAATGGTAGAGATAGCTTTATAGTTGATTGATATGTGATGTGTGGTAGAGGTAGCTTTTATAACTAATTGATTTGTATTATGTGGTAGAGGTAGCTTTTATAGCTAATTGATATGTGGTATGCGGTAAAGATAGCCTTATAGCTAATTGATATGAGATATGTGGTAGATAGCTTGTATAGCTAATATAATATGTGATATGAGTTATGTGAATTGTGTGTGGGGTATGATCTAGGGGACTCACTAAGCTTTCTGCTTACAGTTTACAATTTTGGTTTAAGGTATCATCGATTTGGAAATGAAGAGCTCGTATTGATCGAAGTGCACACACCTATGATCTCCACAATGAATGATTTTGGGATGAACTCTGATAAATGTTTATTTAATGATGATTTTGAAATGTTTGAAATAAATAATATCAATGTTTTAGCTATATTAAAAATGAAATTTTTACCTTTGATTTTTAGGTCGTTACAAGTTGGTATCAGAGCCTTGGTTTGAGGGATTCAGACATATTTTTCGGGTGTGTCTAAACTCAGACAGAGGATCTGTAAAGCTTTCAAAGAAAAAAATGTTTTAAGTAAAGAATTTCTATGACAAGGAAGGGTGTGGTGCATGCAATAAGCCGAGCTCAAGTAAGTTTCCCCAAAATACCCACATTTGTTATCTGCTATGATTTGATTATGAATTTGTGAATTGCATGCTAGTTGGGGCTAGGGGAGATGCCTATATATGTTGTATGAGCCGGTAGACTTGCATGCTAGTGCTGGGTAGTCAGCAATAGGTTGGCCTGATATGTAGTGCTTATAGCCATGAGGATATTGGATGTCATGTTGGAATGAGAATGATAATTGGTATTGTAACTGCAATGTGTATGTTTTGAAAATTGTATATGGTTAGGATCTTATAGCCTTAGAATAGCTGATTTGACCTTATTTCATGTGGTCTTAGGGTAGATTCTATTATTTGACAGTCTATTAGATCATGTTCTATGTATAATTTGCATGCATAAGGCAGCCGACAACGAGGGTGGATGTGAACATCCTGGGTTGTGGTATATGGCGCGAATGTTCTATGCTAGTTTGTGGGTTGGAGATTACCCTAGGGTAAGCCTAAGATGAGGTTAGCAACAGGTGTTACCTGCTTGCGGGATGTATGTGTGGATAAATAGATTTGTCTAGTGTACGCTGGTTAGATTTACTGATTACCTGAATGTTGCTTGCTTTGTGCTTTGTAGGACTTTTATTAATGTGAGTTAGCTATGAAGTGAATATGCTAAGTCATATGTAGCACATAATGGATGATCTCAGAGTGATGGACTTGACCCTATTGCATAGCTCTCGTCTGAGTCTAACCGTTCTAAGGATGAGTCTTTTACTTGAAGGAATTTTTGATCTCTGCTACATGTGGCCATATTCATGAGGTAGCTATTTGACATTAATAGGAATTTTTCAGCAGCTGAGGGCAGGGTGAGGTTGGGAACCTAGGAAATCCTAGGATATGCTCCAGTGAGCTTAGTGGGACGGTTCGATGAAGTTGGGAACCTAAGATGTAATAACTCACAAAAAAATATATATATGTAATATATATAATCTGATTATATCAATCTAAAAGAAAGGGGATTAGTTCACAATTAATGGGTTAATTATATACAAATTATGAGGCTTAATGATCAAAACCGTCACCTTGATTAGGCTAGTTAAATACGAGCAAATGAAAGGGTTTCGCCGGTTATAGACTTAGGCATTATATAAAGCTTGAGAAATCAAGTGAAAACCCACTGGAATTGTGAAAAGAGACGAAGAATCAAGGGAGAAATCGGGTGTGGAGGTTGTTGAAGATTTTCAGAGTTTTCTAGGAATTAAGGTATGTATATTCGATTTAAGCGTGATTAAGTTGCTTGATTAGGTTTGTCTGATTCGATTATGTCTTTTGGTTCCATACCACGTTTTGTTTCAGGCCACTAGTGATGCAACTGATAAAAAAATTGAAATGTTAATTCTTGAAAATAAAAAAATAAATATTGCTTACCTGTATGATTACTGAAAATTGCTTATGGGTATATTTTCGTATGATGTGGGGACGATTAGAAGTGATTTTTACATATTTATTTGTCATTATATTGAGTTAAGTCAAAGCTTCAGTTTCCTTTAAAAATGGCAGCTGAGAAATAAGTTACGGGTAAAGAAGAGAATATGTCGGACTATTCGTTATTGAATGGTTGGACATAATACTTTATTTAAAAAAATAATATAATGCAAGTACAAAGGGTAACTAGTCAAAGTCTTGTGGCAAGTTCACCGTATGATTTACCTTTTTGAAACTACATTTTACATATTCGACCTCTTTGGTTTTTATGACTTGCCGGTTTCTTTTTATAAGATACGAATTTAACAACTTCTTTGGTTTTAGTCCATACAATTTTTACATTTTGCTATGGATCTTTTCATTATGAAACATATTGCCGTTTTTTTTTAAACACCTTATAAATATTAGAGGTACCATTGTAGGCTGAAATACATTATTTAATTGATTATTTCATTGATTTTCTTTTATTAATGCTAAAGGTGAAACTTTGTCATTTAATTATATTGGTATAATTAAAAAGGATAAATATATTTTTCAAAAGGTTACTATGAATGTCACGATTAACGTCATTAAGTATTAACCACTATGTTGGCCGAATGAAACACGAGGATATCGGAACCAAAATGACCGCATAGAGTGTTATGTAGAAGGGAGCCTTAGAAATATGTTGGTTAAATGTAGGGAGCGTGCAGCGTGACAAGCTTTGGTTAAGACCTAAAGCCAACAAGGTGAGTTTCGTGTGAATTTTGTGGTTGCTTGCATGAAAAGTTAATTCTAGATTATTTGCAATTATATGTTACTGTTGTTATTGCTATGAATATTTGTGTGAAATTTTGCGAATTATTTCATATAAAAGGGTGAAAATGGTGGGTGACATATAGGGAACAGGTGTATTTACACGGTCTTATTATTAGTCGTCGTACAGGCTGTTAGTACGCGGCGGAGAGCTTACGCTCTGTTTATCTAGCCGTAAGCATATTTGTTGTGCCCGGCGGAGGGACTCGTTCCCTGGAAGTGACAGTAGTTCCCTAATGTGTCACCAAGGGTGGAAAGAAATGAAAAGATTTATATTGATAAATTGTTGCATTATTTTATTTTATTGACGTCAATATGCATGAAACTCACGAACTCACTAGGCCCTAGGCTTACCCATTAGAATTTTTAAATGCACGCAACCCAGGAAATAACATAGCAAGTGGCAGCGGGAATGGAAAGGATAAAGTTCAGACTTGAAGAAGGCGACAAGTTTTGAGGAAGACGTAGCGCATCAAGTGTTTAATTAAATTTCTATTTGCTTCCGCTATTATTATTATTAATAATAATTACGTTAGTATTTAAATCTTGAATTTTGGAAGTTTTGGGACTATGTTAAGTTATTTTGGTATTTGAAATTTGGGGCGTTACAAGTTGGTATCAGAGCGTGGTTTAAGCAGATTAGTCGTTGTTTAAACGCCTAAGCTTAAACGGGAGGAGCGGTACATCGCCTAATCTGGAATGCGTCTCGTTTGTAGGTACGATGGATCATGGAAAGGCAATCGTCGATGGTGGGGTGTCAGTTGAGGGTACTAGTGGGTTACTTCCCCACGAGAAGTTGAAGGCCGAGTTAGAGCTCTCTGACTCGGAAGGCAATCTGGAACCAACGACCCCACTCAGCCTCTCTGAACGAGATGAAGAAGACGAGGATGTGGAATCCGAGGTGGAGCCCGAAGAAGATCCTGAGGAGGAGCCCGAAGAAGACCCCGAGGAGGAATCCGAGGGAAATCACGTAGAGTACCATGCGGAGCAAAGATACGAAACATTCCATATGCCTTATGTGGAGTACACGCCAACTAGTCCTGGTACCTACTGGGAGCGACTTTATAAAGATGAAATGCCACAGGCACAGCTCGAGATTCACAGTTTGAAAAGAAAGATTGAAGAGATAGATGAACATAGGTCAAGGCTCGTACAGGAGAACCAAATAAGGGTTGATGCTGCTATGAAAAGTAAACGCAAGATACGAAGGTTGGAACAGGAGGTGTCAGAGCTAAGGAAACCGACTATCACTAAGTTGTGGGAAGGGTTTGTGGCTTGGGCAAAACAAGCCAAGGCCACGACTTACGGATTCCTAGATAAGGTGGTTGGAAGAGAACCACCTCAGGCCGAGGTGTTGGTCATTCAAAGTGGTCCCGGAGATCGAAAAGCTAAAAAGATAAGGAAGTACTTGAAGGAGGGAAAGAGAATATTGAAATATGATGACATCATTTTTAAAAATTAGAAAGTAGGAGTGCAATGATTTGTCTTTTTTTTTTTTATTATTATTTCTCTTGGTTGTTGGCTTGAGTGACTTGATGTGAACAAGACATATGCCTATTTTTGAAGTTTTAATAATTTGGAATAAAATTTATGTTTGTTATACTTATTGTGTTATAAACATAAATATGTAGTTGATATGTCTTCACGAAGGTCTGGGAGGTTCACTAGGGTCACTCCGGAGGAAGAGCGCATCCCAATTGGAGCTTATGTTAGAGCACCAGGAGATGTTCCAGAAACCCCACTGAACCCGAACGCTAGTCGTGGACGGGGCCAAGGAAGAGGTAGGGGTAGAGGAAGAGGCCGAGGTGCTGTTACAGCACCGATACCTGTACAATCGGCCCATGGTAGCTCTGGATCCCACCGCGGTCGAGGTCGAGGTCGTGGAAGGGGTCGTGCGGCAAACACGATCACTAGAGAGGAGTTGGCTGATGAGATTGCTCGAGCAATTCGAGACACCTTACCAGATGTAATTGCTCAGGCACGAGAAGCAATAATGGGTGAGTATGAAGGTAACTTGGGTGGAGGTGAAGAGGACTACGATTACAGTACACCAAATATGAGTCGTGAACCAAGTATTGCACAACCCACAAGGCATCATGGCAACCACGATCGGCGGGGTTGTAGTTACAAGACGTTCATGAACTGCAAGCCACCCATTTTTAACGGAGAGATTGATCCCGTTTTGTCATCAACATGGATCATGGAGATTGAGGGAACATTCGATACTAGCAAGTGTGCGGATGAGGACAAGGTGATTTATGCTGCGACAATGCTAAAAGGGGAGGCAATACATTGGTGGGGCATGGTGAAGGAGGTTAGGGGGCGTGAGGCAGCCAAGAATATGTCATGGGATGAGTTCCTAAGAATTTTTAAAGAAAAGTTTTGCCCTCGTACAGCGGTTAAACAGTTGGAGGAAGAATTTTTAAGGTTGGAGCAGGGGAATATGACTGTGAGGGAGTACACCACAAAGTTCACGGAGAAGGCTAGGTTTGCCGAATTTTACGTATCTACGGAAGAAAGAAGGGTGGAACGCTATATTTGGGGATTGAGAACAGCTATCCGTGAATTTGTGCAAATTCAGAAACCGGGTACTTTCCAGTCTGCTGTTGATGCTGCAGAAGGTCGCGAACGTGAGAAGAATCGTCAAGGTGAAGACAGGGCTTTGGGGAAAAGAAAATGGGAGGGTACAAATAATGATTCGAAGAAAGGCAAGACTTCAGGGCAAGAACGTAAGGTTGATCAAAGCTCTGGAGTAAAGCAATGTCCGAAATGTAACCGTTATCATAAGGGGGAGTGTAACATGAATCAGAAAGTTTGCTACAAGTGTGGCAAGCCAGGGCACATAGCCACAGAATGTAAGACAGGAAGGGTATGTTACGGGTGTGGTTCCCCTAACCACATTAAGTCGGAATGTCCCCAGGGTAAAGGTAACAACAATCAAGGTAGGATAACAGACAATCGGTCGATGGATAAAAAGGCTGACACTGGTAGACCAAAAGCTAGAGCTTTTCGCATGACGGCTCAGGAGGCTCAGGAGACCCCGGATGTGGTGACAGGTACTTTCCTAGTAAACTCAATTCATGCTAGGGTGTTATTTGATTCTGGTGCAAATAGATCTTTTGTGTCTTCTACTTTTTGCAAAAACCTGGGTAGAAATGCAAAGACTCTAGAACATGCCTTAGAAATTGAAACTGCTGACGATCATTGGGTAGTAGTAAGAGAGGAATATGATGATTGCTCTATCGAAATCGAAGGTAGTGTGCTACCATTAAAACTATTACCTATAGCCCTAGGTGATTTTGATATTGTTATAGGGATGGATTGGTTGTCGAAAAACCAAGCGATTATAGATTGTGAAAATAGGATTGTTCAAGTTTGGGTGCCAGAAAAAGGAATGGTAAAAATTTACGGTGATCGGCGAATTAAGGACTCTATTTTGATATCAGTGACTAAGGCAACTCGTTATCTAAAGAAAAGTTGTCAAAGTTATTGGGCATATGTTCTCGATTCCAAGAAGGACAAGCCTGGAATAACACATATACCAGTTGTACGCGAGTTCCAAGATGTGTTCCCTGATGACCTAACTAGCTTGCCACCGGATAGGCAAGTGGAGTTTCGAATCGATCTTACCCCAGGAGTAGCACCGATAGCTCGTGCGCCCTATCGGTTAGCACCAACCGAAATGAAGGAGTTGATGACTCAGTTGCAAGATTTGCTCGACAAGGGTTTTATTCGGCCCAGTACCTCACTGTGGGGTGCACCAATACTATTCGTCAAGAAGAAGGATGGGACAATGCGAATGTGCATTGACTACAGGGAGTTAAACAAGGTGAATATAAAGAACCGGTATCCATTACCGAGAATTGATGACCTATTCGATCAACTCCAGGGGGCAAGTTACTTCTCAAAGATCGATTTACGGTCGGGGTATCACCAGCTGAAAGTCAGAGAAGAAGATGTGTCGAAAACAGCCTTTCGAACTAGGTATGGTCATTTCGAGTTTTTAGTAATGCCATTTGGTTTGACCAATGCACCAGCTGCATTCATGGATCTGATGAACCAGGTGTGCAAGCCATACCTAGACAAGTTTGTAATCGTCTTTATCGATGACATATTGATATACTCTAAAAGTAAGGCAGACCATGAGCAACATCTGTGGCTAACACTTAGTTTATTGAGGAAAGAAAAATTATTTGCCAAATTTTCGAAGTGCGAGTTTTGGCTTCGGGAAGTCCAGTTTTTGGGACATGTTGTAAACGAACAAGGTATCAAGGTGGACCCAGCAAAGATTGAGGCGATTGAAAAGTGGGAACCACCAAGGACCCCTTTAGAAGTTCGAAGTTTTCTTGGGTTGGCAGGATACTATAGACGGTTTATACAAGACTTCTCGCGCATAGCTGCACCGCTAACTACCCTGACAAGGAAAAATGTGAAGTTCGAATGGAAGCCAGAGCAAGATAATGCCTTTAACGTCTTAAAGGAAAAGCTTAGCAGTGCACCAGTATTATCTTTACCAGAAGGCAATGATGGCTTTGTTGTTTATAGTGATGCATCCAAGTTAGGTTTGGGGTGTGTTTTGATGCAAAACGGTAAGGTGATTGCTTATGCCTCACGACAATTAAAGGTTCACGAGCGTAAATACCCAACACATGATATGGAGTTGGCTGCAGTAGTGTTCGCTTTAAAGATTTGGAGACACTATTTGTATGGGACAAGGTGTCAGATCTTCACTGATCACAAGAGTTTGAAATACTTGTTCGATCAGAAAGATCTGAACATGAGACAGCAACGGTGGATGGAACTATTAAAAGATTACGATTGTGAGATATTATATCATCCGGGGAAGGCAAATGTGGTAGCTGATGCACTAAGTCGTAAGGAAAGAAGAGAACCACCTAAGATTCGAATGATGAAGATTAGCATAACCACCAGCTTACTAGATGATTTGAGAAAGAATCAAGAGGAGGCCTCGAAGGAAGAGAAATGGAAAAGTGAAAGGGTGGCGGGAGTAATACAATCATTGGAAAAGGATAGTCATGGCTTGAAGTGTTTCCAAGGAAGGGTTTGGGTACCACGAGTGGGTGAAGTGCGTAACTTACTTCTCAAGGAAGCGCACATGTCAAAGTATTCAATCCATCCGGGAACAAACAAGATGTATCAAGACTTACGAAAATCTTACTGGTGGCCTGGTATGAAAAAGGATATAGCCTATTTTGTTGAAAGGTGTTTGACGTGCTTGAAGGTGAAGGCTGAACACCAAAGGCCATACGGTCAGTTACAGTCAATGGAGATTCCAGTGTGGAAATGGGATCACATCACAATGGACTTTGTGACTAAGTTACCAAGGACACCAAAAGGTTATGACGCGATTTGGGTAGTTGTGGATAGATTAACCAAATCGGCGCACTTCCTTCCGATTAAGGAGACGTACCCGTTAGAAAGGCTAGCTAAATTATACGTTGACGAGATAGTGAAACTGCATGGAGTTCCATTATCTATTATTTCGGATCGGGATAGTCGTTTTACGTCGACATTTTGGGGTAACTTCCAACGAGAAATGGGTACTCGAGTAAAATTGAGCACGGCATACCACCCGCAAACAGATGGGCAAAGTGAACGGACAATACAGACCTTGGAAGACATGTTAAGGTCTTGTGTTATTGATTTTGGAGGGTCGTGGGAAACTCATTTGCCGTTAATAGAGTTTTCCTACAACAATAGCTATCATGCAAGTATAAAAGTCGCACCATATGAGGCTCTATATGGCAGGAAATGTAGAACTCCATTATGTTGGAATGAGGTGGGGGAGAAACAGTTGGCTGGACCTGAACTTGTTCAGCAAACTACCGACAAAATCCAGGTGATTAGGGATAACATTAAGGTTGCTCAGGATCGGCAGAAAAGTTATGCAGATAAGCGGAGAAAGCCAATAATGTTTCAGGTCGGTGATAAAGTTATGTTAAAGGTGTCCCCATGGAAGGGCGTTGTTCGTTTTGGTAAGCGGGGGAAGTTAAGTCCTCGCTACGTTGGACCCTTTATAATTAAGGAACGAGTTGGACAGGTAGCCTATCGATTGGAGCTACCAAGGGAAATGCAGGGCATTCATAGCACATTCCATGTCTCTAATCTAAAGAAGTGTCTAGCGGGTACCGCCATGGAAGTGCCACTTCAAGAAATTAAGGTTGATGAGAAGCTAAGATATACAGAAGAACCCGTTGCAATTATAGATCGAAAGGTCAGAAAGTTAAGGAATGTGGAGATACCACTGGTGAAAGTTCAGTGGAAGTATCATAAAGGTTCGGATGCAACATGGGAGACCGAGCGAGATATGAAGGCTAAATACCCTCATTTATTTGATTAATTTAAATTCCGAGGACGGAATTTTTCTAAGGGGGGAAGTTTGTAATAACTCACAAAAAATATATATATGTAATATATATAATCTGATTATATCAATCTAAAAGAAAGGGGATTAGTTCACAATTAATGGGTTAATTATATACAAATTATGAGGCTTAATGATCAAAACCGTCACCTTGATTAGGCTAGTTAAATACGAGCAAATGAAAGGGTTTCGCCGGTTATAGACTTAGGCATTATATAAAGCTTGAGAAATCAAGTGAAAACCCACTGGAATTGTGAAAAGAGACGAAGAATCAAGGGAGAAATCGGGTGTGGAGGTTGTTGAAGATTTTCAGAGTTTTCTAGGAATTAAGGTATGTATATTCGATTTAAGCGTGATTAAGTTGCTTGATTAGGTTTGTCTGATTCGATTATGTCTTTTGGTTCCATACCACGTTTTGTTTCAGGCCACTAGTGATGCAACTGATAAAAAAATTGAAATGTTAATTCTTGAAAATAAAAAAATAAATATTGCTTACCTGTATGATTACTGAAAATTGCTTATGGGTATATTTTCGTATGATGTGGGGACGATTAGAAGTGATTTTTACATATTTATTTGTCATTATATTGAGTTAAGTCAAAGCTTCAGTTTCCTTTAAAAATGGCAGCTGAGAAATAAGTTACGGGTAAAGAAGAGAATATGTCGGACTATTCGTTATTGAATGGTTGGACATAATACTTTATTTAAAAAATTAATATAATGCAAGTACAAAGGGTAACTAGTCAAAGTCTTGTGGCAAGTTCACCGTATGATTTACCTTTTTGAAACTACATTTTACATATTCGACCTTTTTGGTTTTTATGACTTGCCGGTTTCTTTTTATAAGATACGAATTTAACAACTTCTTTGGTTTTAGTCCATACAATTTTTACATTTTGCTATGGATCTTTTCATTATGAAACATACAGCCGTTTTTTTTTAAACACCTTATAAATATTAGAGGTACCATTGTAGGCTGAAATACATTATTTAATTGATTATTTCATTGATTTTCTTTTATTAATGCTAAAGGTGAAACTTTGTCATTTAATTATATTGGTATAATTAAAAAGGATAAATATATTTTTCAAAAGGTTACTATGAATGTCACGATTAACGTCATTAAGTATTAACCACTATGTTGGCCGAATGAAACACGAGGATATCGGAACCAAAATGACCGCATAGAGTGTTATGTAGAAGGGAGCCTTAGAAATATGTTGGTTAAATGTAGGGAGCATGCAGCGTGACAAGCTTTGGTTAAGACCTAAAGCCAACAAGGTGAGTTTCGTGTGAATTTTGTGGTTGCTTGCATGAAAAGTTAATTCTAGATTATTTGCAATTATATGTTACTGTTGTTATTGCTATGAATATTTGTGTGAAATTTTGCGAATTATTTCATATAAAAGGGTGAAAATGGTGGGTGACATATAGGGAACAGGTGTATTTACACGGTCTTATTATTAGTCGTCGTACAGGCTGTTAGTACGCGGCGGAGAGCTTACGCTCTGTTTATCTAGCTGTAAGCATATTTGTTGTGCCCGGCGGAGGGACTCGTTCCCTGGAAGTGACAGTAGTTCCCTAATGTGTCACCAAGGGTGGAAAGAAATGAAAAGATTTATATTGATAAATTGTTGCATTATTTTATTTTATTGACGTCAATATGCATGAAACCCACGAACTCACTAGGCCCTAGGCTTACCCATTAGAATTTTTAAATGCACGCAACCCAGGAAATAACATAGCAAGTGGCAGCGGGAATGGAAAGGATAAAGTTCAGACTTGAAGAAGGCGACAAGTTTTGAGGAAGACGTAGCGCACCAAGTGTTTAATTAAATTTCTATTTGCTTCCGCTATTATTATTATTAATAATAATTACATTAGTATTTAAATCTTGAATTTTGGAAGTTTTGGGACTATGTTAAGTTATTTTGGTATTTGAAATTTGGGGCGTTATAAGTGGGTTAGATCTGATCCCACATCGGCTGGGAAGGAGAACTAAGCATTCCTTAAAAGGGGTGTGGATACCTTCCCTATCACAACGCGTTTTAAAGCCGTGAGGGCAGCAGATCCCATAAGAACTCTGCAGTTAAGCGTGCTCGGGCGGGAGTAGTACCAGGATGGGTGACCCCCTGGGAAGTCCTCGTGCCGAGTGGCCCAAAGCGGACAATATTGTGATACGTGTCAGAGGGGGATGTTACATAAGAGGAGCCTATGAGGTGCTACAGTAGAGATTGTCTTGCTGTTTAGCGAACATTTAGTATATCGGTGGAGTAAGTGACTCAGAGGATTCAGGAGGATTGTTGAGGAAAGTATGGATAGGTGTGGAAGGTAGTATTGGGCCCGTACTACTAAAAGCACAGGATCCACACTCAAATCGGTGAGAGTCTTGGAGAATCTGAGAAGCTTATGGGAAGGAGAATTCTTGGTTAGGCCTTGATCGTGGGAATAACTACTTTGCAGAATGAGGATGAGCACACAGGGATGGGACCAGGGTTTGGTCCCGGATCCGGTGGTGATCCAGTTAGCAGAAGGACTGCGTGATGAAGTTTTGTTCCAAGGGTTTGGACTGTCATTGGGATCGGAAGGAGGTGTCACATCATGTTCTCGGGGTGGTCGAGGTATCACAGGAGGAGGTGGTAAGGATTCCATCAGATGTTTGTGAATATGCTATCTTTGGTCATTTCTGATGGATATCGGGTATTTGTATCGCTTTGGAATTGTGATAAGTTGGATCTCGGGTCGGTTTTCTGCTATTGTCTGGGTTAGCAAGGGCTATCAGATGCTATTCTTCATGTCGAGGAATATTTAAGAGATCTTTAGATGGATGTATCTCGTGGAGCGAATTCCGTGTGTACCCTGATTGCTCTGAGTCGTTGTCGGAATCTGTTTAGTGATCTAGGTTGCTACGGGTGTAGCAGGTTTGGCCGCGTCTTCAGGGATTGCCCATAGGGAGGATCAGTGAGTGCACCTGCTCCAGTCATCTTCAAGGTTGGTTCAAGGGCTTGGACGAAGGAGTTATGACTAGTTTTCATTAGCCTTAGTTTTTATGTTTGGAAGAGTCATCAGGATTGCCGAGGGAAGAGAGAGTTGTCGCTGAGTTTTGGTTAGACTATCTGTTCATTGGACTCTGAGATCTGAGCATGATAACGCTTTTAAGCGTTTGAAGACATTGATGTTGTTGGGATATAGGAAGTGTTAGCTGGATTTCAGGAAGTGTGTTGTTTGGGTAGGGATATTATCGGTATGCTAGCATTGGTAAGCACCAGCCGTCAGCAAGGTGAGCATGGGAACATAATGAGGATTGGGAATCCTTCAATTTTTGTGTGCCGAGTGGACTTAGTTGAATCTACGTGGGGGAGAACCGTCCAGGTATCCAGGGCATAAGCAAGGGTCATAGTGATGAAGATTATGAGGGAGCCGTAGCATTCACAAATGGTCAGTTAGGGTGTAGTGTTGTAAGACTACGGGGGAGCCGTAGCATTCACTAGCAGTAGAGAGTGTTGTAAGACTACGGGGGTACCGTAGCGTTCACAGATCCTTTCAGGTGATTTGGTCTAGGGTAGGCTAGTTCACAGGGTTGTGGGGGAGCCACAACTTAGTTACGATCAGGACCAGAGGTGATTGACCGAGCAGTTATTCGGGGGTGAGTCCGGATGGTTATGGGAATTTAGTATGGAATCGGTAGAGACGGTTGAGCTAAGGGCTAGACCTTGTGATACATGATCTTATGGTCAAGTAGTGCATGTTTCTGTAGGGCTACGGCTGGGTAGCCCTGTTATTGGATCTCATAATGTAACACTCGTGTTTCTATCCTAGGCATTTATATTGAGGTGATAGTATAGGTTAACCTTTGTAACTCATCTTGAAGAAATGAAAATGAATTATGTGAATATTATGTGTTTTATATGTTTTATGCTTAATTAATAGGAGTTAATTAATTAAGAATAAAAATGAGCGTCAAAAATAAATATTAGATAAAGCCAATATCTATTAGGAAAGTTGTAGTGGTCGTGACAAGGATTACAGATATATAAAGAATACCGAAATCCGAGTTATAATGAAGAAGTTATGACATGTCGAAGTTTCACGACAAAACTGGCACGGTGCCGAGTGTCTTAAAAAGTGAGGTTTTGATAAACTACTTTTTAGCCTTAGTGATCTAAACGAAAGTCGTAGTGCTCGTTAAACCGAGAGTATGTATAAAAAGAACGCCCAAATCTAACTCGTATGAGAAAATCTGACTTCGTATGAGCACTTTGGGGAAAACCCTAAGCCCTAATGAGCCACTGCAACTAACTTGGGCAGAGTTCTTGGAGCACATCAAGTGCAAGTACTGCTCGACCCAAAACGTGCTTGAGTTAGAAAACCAATTTCTAACGTTGAAGAAGGGAGTATGATCGTTGACGAATATATGAATAACTTCATAGAAAAAATGGAGTTTGCTTTGCGTATTGTCCCAGATGAGCTGGCAAAAATTGACAGGTACGCAAAGGGACTTCCATGGGAGTATGCGGTTCCGGTACGTCTGGCACTTTCTTTGGAGGCAGATATCTGGGCTGCCAAGTCTGTTGAAGATATGATAAAGGGGAGAGCCGCCAACAAGGTTGAAGTTGGCGAAAAGTTTGAAGGAACTTCAGGTTCCAATAAAAAGAACAAATTCTCGAAGACTAGTTCGAGAAAATTCGGAGGAGGAGCCGAAGCCAAGTGGTGTGACAAGTCTAAGAAGAAACATGCTGGGGAATGCAGCGTGGAAGTCACTTGTTACAAATGTGGAAAGCCTGGGCATTATGCCAATGAATGCACCTTCAATAAGAATGTCTGTTTTGGGTGCAATGAAGATGGGCATATTTTGAGGGATTTCCCAAAGAAAAAGGACGTAGCAAAACCCAATCTTCCACCAAAGCCGAAGGCTAGAGCCTTTCAGATGACACTTGAAGCTGTGAAAGAAGAAGTCGATGTCGCTTCAAGTACCTTTCTTGTAAACGAATTGCCTACCCAAATTTTGTTTGATTCTGGAGCCAATTACTCCTTTATTTCACATGAATTTAGTAGAAAACTAGCTTTGCCCGTAGATAGACTAGTTAATGCTATAATAGTCGAGATTGCTAGTGGCAAATTTGTACCTGTTAGCCATCGTATGAAAAACATCCTCATTGACTTGGATGGGAATAAGTTCCATGAGGAATTATTGCATATCGAGTTAAATGGATTTGACATAGTTTTAGGAATGGATTGGCTTAGCACCAATGATGCAGAAATATTGTGTAGAAAGAAGATAGTAAAAGTAAACCCGCCAGGGAAAGAGTCGTTTATGGTGTATGGAGACAAACGTAGAGTAAATTCTGGAATCATTTCCCTAATGAAAGCCAGAAAGTGTTTGGCCAAGGGGTGTACAAAATATCTAGCGTTTGTGATCGATGCTCAGAAGGAAAAGAAGGAGGTGCAGAATATTCCGGTGGTGTGTGACTTCTCGGAAGTTTTTCCTGAAGATCTTCCAGGATTGCCCCCTTATCGACAAGCAGAATTTTGTATCGACTTGTTACCAGGAACGACGCCGATAGCAAAAGCACCGTATCGATTAGCACCAACAAAGATGAAAGAACTTATGACACAACTTCAGGAGTTATTGGAAAAATGTTTCATTCGACCTAATTCATCACCCAGGGGAGCCCCTGTGTTATTTGTAAAGAAGAAAGACGGGAGCATGAGAATGTCAACCGATTACAGAGAGCTGAATAAAGCAACAATAAAGAACAAGTACCCGTTTCCGAGGATCGATGATCTATTCGACCAGTTGCAAGGTTCGAGCTATTTCTCGAAGATCGATCTTAGGTCAGGGTACCATCAACTAAAGGTGAGAGAGCAGGATATTGAAAAGACTGCATTCAGGACAAGATATGGACACTACAAATTTTTGGTTATGTTGTTTGGATTAACCGATGCCCCAGCAGCTTTCATGGATTTAATGAACAGGGTTTGTAAAGCATACATTGATAAATCCGTGATAGTATTCATAGACGATATCTTGATCTATTCGAAAAGCAAGAAGGAGCATGAAAAGCATCTGTGTGAAGTGCTAGAAGTTCTGAAAAAGGAGAAGTTGTATGCAAAGTTCTCCAAATGTGAATTTTGGATTCAAGAAGTCCAATTTTTGGGTCATGTGGTTAACCAAGAAGGGATAATGGTTGACCCAGTGAAAATTGAAGCTGTGATGAAGTGGGAACAACCAAAAAGTGCTATGGAGATCCGAAGCTTTTTAGGATTAGCTGGATATTACCGAAAGTTTATCCAAGGCTTTTCTTCGATTGCTACTCCATTAACACCTTTGACCCACAAAGGAGCTACTTATGCTTGGAATGATAAGCATAAGGAAGCCTTTGAGAAGTTGAAGAAGAGATTATGTGAAGCACCGATTATTTCGTTGCTTGAAGGAGTTGATGACTTCGCAGTTTATAGTGATACATCTGGAGTTGGGTTAGGTTGTGTTCTGACCCAAAGGGATAAAGTGATAGCGAATGCATCGAGGCAATTAAAGGAGCATGAAAAGAACTACCCCACTCACGATTTGGAGTTGGCAACGATAGTATTCACCCTAAAGATATGAAGGTATTATCTTTATGGCACAAAGTGTAAACTTTTCACTGATCATAAGAGTCTCCAATATCTCTTTAATCAGAAGGAATTGAACATGAGACAACGGCGCTGGATAGAGTTACTCAAGGACTATGACTGTGAAATACTTTACCACCCTGGTAAAGCAAATGTTGTTGTTGATGCTCTTAGTCGGAAGGTAAACCTTGGAAAGAAAAGGCCAAGAGCATTGAGAATTGAATTTGTATCGACAATTGTAGAAAGTATAAAGAAAGCTCAAGAGGAAGCTTTAGAGAAAAATGACCGAAAGGAAGAACGTTTGGGAAAAACGCTTGTATTCGGTACAAACAACCAAGGGTTGAAGGTATTCTAAGATAGGATTTGGGTACCGAAGACGGGATCAGTAAAAGATGTTCTGATGCAAGAAGCTCACAAGACCATGTACTTGATTCATCCCGGCAGTACGAAATGTATAGGGATCTAAAACCCTTATACTGGTGGCCGACGATGAAGCTCGATGTTGCTAAGTATGTGGCCGAGTGTGTAACTTGTGCTAGGGTTAAGGCACAACATCAAAAACCGTATGGGAGTTTAGAACCTTTTCCGTACCCATGGGTAAATGGGAAGATATTACCATGGATTTGTGACTAAACTGCCCAGAACAAGGAACGGTCACGACATGATTTGGGTGGTCATTGATCGCTTCACTAAGAGTGCACATTTCATAGCAGCCAAAGAGAAATGGTCTATGGAGAAACTTGTGAATTCTTACATGAAGGAAATTGTGAGGCTTCACGGTGTACCGTTAACGATTGTATCCGATCGTGACAGCCGTTTTACTTCAAGATTTTGGAGGAGTCTACAAGAGGAATTAGGTACCAAGTTATGTTTGAGTACAGCTTACCATCCGCAAACTGATAGTCAAAGCGAACGAACAATTCAAACATTGGAGGATATGCCAAGAGCATGTACCCTAGAATTCCAGGGTAACTGGGATGAACACTTACCTCTAGTAGAATTTTCCTATAATAATAGTTTTCACTCAAGCGTCAAGATGGCACCTTATCACGCTTTGTATGGAGAAAAGTATCGAACGCCGTCATGTTGGCTGGAAACTGGGCAAAAGCAGTTTATGGGACCTGAAAAAGTCCATCAGACTGCTGAAAAGTTGAAAGTAATTAGAGAAAGGATATTAGTTGCTCAAGATCGAAAAAAGAGCTATGCTGACAAGAAAAGACAACCGATATTCTTTGAAGTTGGAGATTCGGTTTTACTTAAAGTCTCATCGTGGAAGGGACTTTTAAGATTTGGTAAAAAGGGAAAGTTGAGTCCAAGGTTTATTCGACCATTTAAAGTTCTTCAGAGGATTGGGAATCAAGCTTACAAGCTAGAATTACCGGAAGAACTGGAGGGTAATCATAACACCTTTCATGTGAGTTATTTGAGAAAGTTCATGGTAGTTGTGCCCGACATAATTCCGATTTCTGAGTTAAGGTTGGATGAAAACAAGAGGTTGATCGAAGAACCTGAGGCAATCGTTGACCGTAAGACTATGAAGTTGTGACGCAAGATAGTTGATTTAGTGCTAGTGCGCTGGAAACATACGAATGGACCAAAGCTCACCTGGGAAACGGAGAGTGACATGATGAGCGCTACCCGCAGTTGTTTGTTGAGGTGTGATTCCGGGGACGAAATCATCCTAAGGGGGAGAGAATTGTAACACTCGTGTTTCTAGCCTAGGCATTTATATTGAGGTGATAGTGTAGGTTAACCTTTGTAACTCATTTTGAAGAAATGAAAAGGATTTATGTGAATATTATGTGTTTTATGTGTTTTATGCTTAATTACTAGAAATTAATTAATTAAGAACAAAAATGAGCGTCAAAAATAAATATTAGATAAAGCCAATATTTATTAAGAAAGTTGTAGTGGTCGTGACAAGGATTACAGATATATAAAGAATACCGAAATCCGAGTTATAACGAAGAAGTTATGACCTGTCGAAGTTTCACGACAAAACCGGCACGGTTCCGAGTGTCGTAAAAAGTGAGTTTTTGATAAACTACTTTTTAGCTTTAGTGATCTAAACGAAAGTCGTAGTGCTCGTTAAACCTAGAGTATGTATAAAAAGAACGCCCAAATCTGACTTCGTATGAGGAAATTATGATTTTTCGAAGTTTTAACTTAGCAGTAGACAACTAAAAACTCGAATTTTAGATCGAGTTATTTTTAGTTGATACAACCTAAACGAGAATCGAAGGTCTCGTCATTAGCTGTACAACGGTAAAAAGTCTGACGAAAACGGACGTCGGATGAAGAAGTTATGAATTTTTAAAGGATTTCTTGTCCCGGTCTGTTAAAAATAATAATATAAAAATTAAATTCAAAATTAGATGACGAAGTATAAATGAAAATTGTATAGCGTAATTTTACCTATGTGTGCATATAAAGAACGTCAAAAACGGAGTTCGTATGCGAAAGTTATGGATTTTAGATGTTTGAGAACAAAAATCAAGAAAATTCGCATAGTCATGTTTTTGCCACGTCACCCTCGCTTAAATAGTGCCATGTATCCGAAAATCTGCTGAGTCATCCGAATCAGAGAGCTGATTCGAAGCGGTCCAGTGAGATTGCGACGCATGCCCCTTTACTCGTGTCCGAACCCTCGCAGGATGCCATGAACCCCCTATCTCGGAGCACTAGACTTCGGTCGAATCAGAGGCTGCCAGCAGCCCCTTCGCATGCGCAACCCACGTGCCCCTCGCTCGGGATCTACGCCACCTGGAGGCTTCTCAACCGTCGGATCAGAAGTCTCACCCCTATAAATAGGAGGGTGCGAGACCTCCCGGGTATATTTTGGAAACTTGTCACTTTTAGCCCCTAAACCCATATTTCTTTCATCTTAATATCCCCCAAAGCCCCGGTATCGATTATAAGCCCCGGAATACGCCACGAAGTGCTCGAGAAGCCCGAAAAATTTATCTTTTCGGTTTCAAAGCCCGTCCGTCGCAAAGCCTGGTTTCTCAATAAAACTCTCGGTTTTATTAGAAAAGATCGTTTTAAGCAACAAATTGCTGCCCGATTATCATCAAATCATGTGACTGTGTAGTCACTTTCATCTTACACCTAGATATGAAGTATTTTCTATAAAATACGTGTTGTGTAATTATATTAAGTGTTTATTTGAGGTGACTGTTGAATAAATGTTTTATACAAGTTTTAAACTGTATATGTATTTTATCTACAAAATATTTTGGGTAGAACATGGGTAGATGAAATAGTTGATGTGTGTAAATATGGTCAGAGGCCTCAATGTTTTTGTTGTTATTGTTGTAGTCATCTAGCGGAGTATAGATGACGACCACATACTTTTCTAGATAGTCCAGTGGAACACTAGCAAGTTCTTAACTTGTAGGTGTTGATGAACTAAATGTTCATTGGTGTACTCCATCCCCCTCATGGTTGCCTTTTGGACATCTATGGCTGAGGAGACCTCTTAGCAGTAGTATCCATCCCGATAATATTCCTTAGGCTAGGTCCCTTGTGATAGGTGTTTAGGGACGTAAAGTGAGGACAACGGGAATGGGTAATTATTGATTGGTGAACTTAATAAGTATATTATTATTGTAGGTTGAAAACCCTATATGATCACCAGGCTCCCAAGCCTGAACCACTCAGTTTTTTTTATGATTACTGGTAGTGGACCCCAAGCATAGTCGGAGGATGATGAGAGATTTTTGATTATAGACCAGTAGTTGTAAATAACTGTTGAAAGGCTTATAATGTCTTGTTTATGCTATTGATCTGTATCGGAACATGACATCCTGAGGTTTTGATATGAAATGAAACTATACATTTCTTAAAGAAACGTTTTGATAAAATTTTATTATGTTTTGTTTTGGGGACCAATTCCGCAACATCTTTTAAAAGAATTTCTCTGATTTTATTTAAAAAGCATAAATTAAATCGGTATTTTCTGGCCGAGAAACTAGGGGATGTCACACATAAGAGCCTGGTGGTTGGGCCTAGTGTGAGACAGGAAATCTCAGGGAATCAGCTAAGGGTATTTATTAATCAGTCGAGTAAGGGATGACGGGAAGCCAGTTTGCATTACGCAAGTGCTGATTCTAGGATCTCTAGATAAGAGCGAAGTAACAATTCGGATTTGGATTGGAAACCGAATCAGAATTCATGTAGGATTTTGTTTCAGTGAGATGGGATGTGGGGCATCTATATGCCATGGGCATTGGGGGCAGAATTCCAGGGTGGTGAATGGGTTGGTTTGATGGTAGTCTAAGCCATTGTGATATGTCTCAGGTGGCTCTATCCGTAGGTTGAAGTGGCGACAACTTGTCAACATATCTTGATCAGATGGATCAAATGGATTGAAGGAGATAGGGAAGTTTTGGTTATTCGAGGTATTCTTCGAAATTCGCAGGGAACTGCTGATTGTGTTTTGGCTCAGCAATCGGGTAGGTGTACGGTGTTCCAGACCATTGGTAGATAGGTTGGGGCCAGGGAGGTCCCCGGTTGTTCTTCAGGAAAGTTGCCATGTGGCAGCAAGAGGAGTAGGAGAGACTTCAGTGATGTGGGGTCTGTGTGTGGAATTTCTTATTATTCGGTAGTCGCAGTTGACCGGTGATTTTTTCGTTTTGGAAGCCTCAACGTATTGCGGGTGGAAAGTCTTTTATTTAGGTTGGTTTTCTTGTTGAATCAGTTCGGCAATGATTCGACGTGGGCAGTCTGTCAGTGAGACAGGCCATCTCGAGACTTCAAGTCTCAGATTGAGTAAGTGGAATTATGTTGAAAGGAATTCGTTTCACCTTCGGGTTTTAGAACCCTGCGGGGTTGGTCTTAGCTGCCATGGAAAGGCTGCAGGTATTCTCGGGCTAGTGGTCGTGTTGCTCAGGTTGTTTGGTATGTCGAGGATGGAGATGCATGATTTCGAGGATGAAATCTAATTTAAGTGGGGGAGAGTTGTAACACACGGTTTTGAAAGTGTTCCATTGTGTCTTCGGAGGCCAAAGTTATAAGTGTATTTTGACGATTCGTTTTTGATGAGTCTAGGTTTTATTCGAAAGATTTTAAAGCTTGGGGTGTAGCTAGGAGCATATCGCTTCATGCCACCTTTTTGTGGATATAAAGTTCGTCGAAAACGGACTTAGAACGAAGATGTTATAGTACTTCGAAGTTGTTGGCAGAATAGGTCCCTTAATGGAAAAGTTTGCATTTCAGCCAATGCATGCATGGTGGTAGCCAGGTGACTACGCCCAGCGTAGGGGTGTAAATTGGACGTGAGTGTTGGAGGCATACGCCTAGCATACAAGAAGTACACCCAGCGTACGCTCAGAGTTTCTAAACCCTAAATTTAGGGCTATGCCACTATAAAAGGAATAATATGCCTCATTGGTCAGCCTCCATTTCATCTTTAGACAGCCACCACGAAACCCTAATCCTCCCATGAGTGTTCTTGCAGCTTTGGAGGCCATTAGAGAAAATTATGGTGTTGTGAATCCATTTTCCAAGCAAGTGAAGAGCAAAGCAAGGTGTTGGTTCAAAGGAGAAGTTGTAGATTCGAGATTGTTGCTTCATTTCAGATCATCTTGAGGTATAAAGTCTTAAACTTGCCTCTTAAATGCTTAGATCTATTATGATGGGTTTTTGGACCTTTTTGGTCCCAAGGATGGAGCTTTATGGTTGAAATCCGATTCTTAGGCTTAGAGTTACCAATCTCAGTGTTAAATGAGTCCCTAAGGCATAAAGTTGCCATCTTGGAGGTCGTAATGGGTTCATGCATGAGTTAAGAGCATTTCCATGGAAGTAGATTATCATTTTGTGGAGTTTGTGCTTATGTAGGTCATGCAAAGCCATCAAGTAAGCAACTTTATTCTTTAAGACGTTCAAGAGGACTTGGATATGCAATTGTAGCTTTTGGAGTGGAGTATTAAGCACTTAATGGAAAAGTGGCTTAACAGAGGAGTACGTTGGGCGTACATGCAAGTATGCATAACGTACACTCCATTCAGCCAGTACGCTTGGTGAACAGATGAGTACGTCCCACATACTCATTAGTTATGGGTTTGGTGTGTTTTTGGCCTCGGGTTGGGCCATTAATGGACTTATGGACATTAGAGTGTTGGGATTTTGTTTTGGGTTAGGGCCTTAGTTTTGGATCATACTGGGCCAGAGGTAGAATGGTTATTTTACCCCATGCATGGATTAAGAATTTGGTATGGGACCCATTCGCTAATTGGGTATATTGTTTGGTAGTGACAACTTAGGAAGCTGGCGGGGCAGCAGCTAAGGAGTTCATGCGTGAAGCTTCTGCAATGCAAGGTGAGTCTTCTCACCATACCAATGGGTCTAAGGCACCAAGGCCGTCCCATTTTATGATAGTTGGTATACTTGTTGTGTAGAGGTGTGTGACATATTTATGCAGTGATACGTGGTAGAGATAGCTTTTACAGTTGATGGTAGAGATAGCTTTTACAGCTGATGGTAAAGATAAACTTTGTGGCTGATGGTAGAGATAGACTTAGTGGCTAATGGTATAGATAGCCTTTATGGCTAATGGTAAAGTTAGCCTTTGGGGCTAACGGTAGAGATAGACTTTGAGGCTAACAGTAGAGATAACCTTTAGGGCTAAAGGTAGAGATAGCCTTTGTGGCTAATGGTAGTCATAGCTTTATGGCTGGTTGATATGTGATATGTGATAGAGGTAGCATTTATAACTATATGATCTGTATTATGTGGTAGAGGTAGCTTTTATCGGTAATTGATATGTAGTATGTGGTAGAGATAGCTTTATAGCTAATTGATATGTGGTATGCGGTAGAGATAGCTTTATAGCTAATTGATATGCGATATGTGGTAGAGATAGCTTGTATATCTAATATGATATGTGATATGTGTTATGTGACTTGTGTGTGGGGTATGCTCTGGGGGACTCACTAAGCTTTGTGCTTATGGTTTATAGTTTTGGTTTCAGGTATCAACGATTTGGAAATGAAGAGCTCGGATTGATCGCAGTGCCCACACCTATGATGTCCGTAATGAATGATTTTGGGATGAACTCTGATAAATGTTTTACTTAATGACGATTTGATATGTTTGAAATGAATGGTATCAATGCTTTAGCTATATTGAAAATGAAAATTTTACCCTTGATTTTTGGGTCGTTACAGTGGACTTTTGGTCGATTTAAGGGTTTTAGGGTGTAGACTAAGAGAGTACTTCCTTATTGTTGTAAGGTGTTTCGTAGTACCAGACTACACTGTAAGCACGAAGATTAGTGATTTCCCCAAAAGACCATGGACGTCACATTAGCCACTTGAGACTAACTCAATATGCCCCTCCGGTCAATGTGTCTCAGTTGAGACCCTCCGGTCCCATAACTCGGGTGGACCTTCCGGTCCTAACTTAATAAGCTCATAATAATAATACTCACGATAAATCACAAAGACATAATGCAGAATATCACAATACACTAGTAAGCATATAAGACTCCTCGGTCACACAAAGATACCACTCATTGTAAGTATAGTGAGAAGACTCACCTCGTAAGAAATCGGATAACCTCGAACTCAAATCACCGGTCTAACCTCCACCTAACACATACGATAATTATCCGTAATTAATAACGGTTCTCAAAGAAGCTAGACTAACCCTTCTACAAGCTCTTAAAAGGGTAAAAGACCATTTTACCCCTCCATGGCCTTAATAGTCCACAAATTGACCAAACCCTAAAAATCAACTAAAAGTCACCGGCCGCGCGTACGCCGCGCGTACCAGACCTCTATATTGGGCGTACTCCAACGCCATGCATGCAAAGGGGATTCCCGACCCTACGCTGTGCGTATTAGGATTACGCTCAACGTACGTCCCAGTTTTGCTCTTCCTACTCGTTTGGTCTTAATCCGTTAAGACCTTAGCTCATATCACAGATATGGACTCCCTAAAAGCTCTTACTCCATAAAGTATGTGATTTTAAGCCTTTGCATGGCTGATAAACTCACAAAAACCCAAAACTCCCATTCTCTTATGTCAAAATGCTCATATCTCATGCATGTGTTGATTTACACATCCAGGTCTCGATTTTTATGCACTATATCACTAAAGACACACAAAAGGAGTTGATCATAGTCTATGGAGCTCACTACCTCATAAAGCATCCAACTTTGGGACCAAAACCCTAAAATGATCTAACATGATGCACAAACAAAAGAGTGAGAAAGCTTTGAGCTTTACACGTCAAAATGAAGCTCCAAACTTAGGTAAGCTCGGATCCAAAGCATGGAATCCCACTCCTTCTTCTTCAAGGCTCCTTCTTCATTCCAAAGAAACACAAGATCACTCAAAAGCTCATAAATGGGCACACAAGCTCAATGGATGAGTATTTGGGGTTTCAGAGGGTTGTTTGTCTGAGGATGGTGGCTAGGAATGAGGCATTCATATCCTTTATATAGGTACACACCCCAAATTAGGGTTTTCACTCTGGGCCTAGTACGCCCAGCGTACCCTCTGGTACGCCTAGCGTACTAGGTGGCCTCCGTGTCAAAAACACGCATATACACTCGCGTACGCCCCACCTACTCATTTACCACCTTTTTCTCAATAAGGGCTAAAATTGACAATTTACCTAAAGAACAAGGGCTTATAAGGTATACCTAGTCTTGGGATGTTAAAATTCACCCCCACTAGAATCAGACTTCGCCCTCAAAGTCAGGATCCGAAAATAACTCTGGATACTACTCGCGCATCTCGGACTCCGGCTCCGAAGTGAACTTGGACCCCTTCTGATGTTGCCACTGGACCTGAACCAGAGGCACCTCCTTGTTCCTCAGAACATTCACCTTCCGATTCAAAATCACAATTGGT
The DNA here is from genome assembly GCF_002870075.4 of Lactuca sativa. Classification (NCBI taxonomy): domain Eukaryota; kingdom Viridiplantae; phylum Streptophyta; class Magnoliopsida; order Asterales; family Asteraceae; genus Lactuca; species Lactuca sativa. Next base: position 182,339,157 of record NC_056628.2, on the reverse strand, counting down.
CTCCCAATATAATTCAGGCTCGCATCCACCTGAATGTGCTCTAATGGTACCATTGTCGTCTCATCGGCTACACGCTTCCTCAACTGGGACACGTGGAAGGTGCTATGAATATGGCTCAACTCTGCTAGTAGCTCCAACCGGTAGGCTACCCTACCTACTCTGGCGATCACTCTGAAAGGACCAATGTCTCCAACCTGGAACTCTAGCTCGGATCGTCGCCGATCCGCATAACTCTTTTAGCGAATCTGGGCTGTCAATAACCTCTGTCTAACCTGCTGAATCTGCTCAGTCATCTTTAGCACTATCTCAGTGCCACCCATCACTTTTTGCCCTACCTCTCCCCAACAAATGGGAGTCCGACACCTCCTCCCGTATAGAAGCTCAAATGGAGGCATACCAATACTCGAATGATGGTTGTTGTTGTAAGAAAACTCAGCCAAGGGAAAATAAGTGTCCCAACTTCCTCTGAAGTCCATAACACATGCACGCAGCATGTCCTCAAGCGTCCGAGTCATCCGCTAGTTCTGGCCATCTGTCTGTGGGTGTTATGCAGTACTGAAATACGAACGGGTACCCAACTCCTCATGAAATTTCTTCCAGAAACTGGAAGTAAAGCGCATGTGAAGAGTCCAGTTAATGGTTTGGTCTAGGCTTTCAGTGTATATTGTTTTGGCAAGAGTTTGTAATACTGTTTATGAGTTGTTTATGTCTTTTGGTCATTTTGTGTGTTCAAGACCGTAAACTGTGTTTACGGCCGTAAACCCTGTTTACGGTAGCAAACTCAGTTTGCGGTCTGGGTCAAGTATAAATAGTGGAGGAGTTGGTCTTTTGTGGTTGTTGATGCCATAGAGTTTACATAGAGTTCCATCAAGTTGTACCTGACATTTTTCTAAACATAAACGTGTCCAAGCTCGATTTATTTTCATCTTATTCTTCTATAGTGATTGTTTGTTACTTGATTACATGTAAAGATCCTTATTTGGACCTTACAATTGGTATTAGAGCAGTAACAGGTGTCAAGCTTCATTCAATCGAGATTTGCGGTGCTTAAACTGATATTCTCATTGTTCGATCATTGGTTTTGGTATTTTAAGTGGTTAAAGGATCTGAATCTGCTGCAAAACGTGTGATTAAAAGCTTTCTGGGAGTTTATTGCCAACCGTAAATTGTGAATCTGCAAGAACCGTAAACTCAAGAACTGTAAACTCAAAGAACCGTAAACTCAGAGGCAGTAAACCCTGTTTACGGTCGTAAGCACATCAATTACAAATTCCTTTGTGATTTTAATTTTGTGATTTTTTAATTTGATTCAATTTCAAATGGACTCTCAAAGTCAAAATCATTTTCACGAACTTGATACTTCATGGGCACCACTACGCGTATTCCAAGATTGATGTCTGCAGATGGTTTTCCCGAGTGGAAGTACAGAATTGAAAAATACATTAAGATGAAAGATTTCAAAGTCTGGAGAAGCATTATTAAAGATCCTGTTAGAATCACTATGACAGTTGGAGGACAGGTAATTGACAAGGCTGTTGAGAACTACACTGATGAGGAGTTTGAGAAAATTAAGGAGTAGGAAAGGGCTTTAGCCACCTTAACTATGGCATTATCTCCCGACATTGCTCAAGGTTTTCGTGAGTACACCTCAGCTAAAGATCTATAGGAAGCCCTAATTGAAGTTTATGAGGGCAAGGAAGATATGAAGGAGAGTCGGCAAGACATGTTGAGACAAAAAATCAATATGTTCAACTACATTCCAGGAGAGACTCTTGAGGCTCAACTGCAGCGGTTCACAACTCTCACAACTGACATGAACATATCGGGGATCTTCTTGACCAAGTCAGAAATCAACAAGAAGCTTCTAAATGCTCTTCCTAGATCATGGGATATGAATGTTGTTGTGATTAAGAAAACCAAGGATTTGAATCGCCTCACTCTTGCTGAAATCATGGCAATCATCAAAGCTTGTGACATTGATGACAAACAGAGAGAGGTTAATCATGTGAACTCATATTCTGCTGCAAATCTTGGAATCTCATCCAACAATGCTCTCTCATCATTTATGTCTTCTTCAGGTCAAGCCTTTGCAGCTTAGCAACCTCAGATTCAGACCTTCGCTGCTGCTTCATCTATCCCTCACCATCAAAATCAGACATTTGATACTCCACAAGCTGTCTCTGCTCCAAATGTGCCAACTGTAGCTTCTTCTTCAAACCCTAAAGATTCTGATGAAAATCTGGTTGTAGCTACTGGGCTAGTTAATTGCTACAATGCTTTTGTAGCTAGAGATCTTCCACCTCAGCTATCATTGGCTGATTTGGATCAAATTCATCTTGAAGACGTAGAAGAAATGGATATTACTTGGCAGATTGCTATGTCTTTTTTCAGGGCCAAACAGTTTGCTAAGAAGACAGGGAAGAGTAACTGGGGCATGAATGCTGTTAAGAAGGTGGGATTTAACAAGGGCATGCTGAGATGTTTTAACTGCCACGAGTCGGGTCATTTTGCTCCTGAATGCCCCAAGCCACATCATAGGATCAACAGCAACAAGCAAATGGTAGCAGTGGGAAACAACCTTGCAGGTACTACAACTAATGGTGCGACTGCTATGGTCGCTCAATCGTTTAACTGGGACGACCAGATTCAAGCATTGAATATCTCAGGGCCAGAAAATGCTCATATGCCTCAGATTGATGATGCTGTCTTGAAGAATGATGATGTTGATCCCGAAGCAGAAATGATGGAGCTGCAGTTTGCCCTAATGGTGTCTACTTCTTCCGAGCTCAAGAAAAGCGAGTTAAACCTACCATCTTGTTCTTATGAATGTAAAGAATATGTTAAAATTCTTCGTGATGAAATCCAATTATTACGTAGAGAAGTAGAGGACCTTAGATATGAGGGCTACCAACTTAGTAAAGGTCAAAAACCACTTAAGGCCCAGTTAGAAACTAAAACTAAAGATTTCAGAAGGATTCAAATAGAATATAGTGAAAAATGTGAATTGTATGATTATGTTAAAATACAAAATGATGAGTTAATTACTAAGCTTGATACATTAAAAAGGGAGTTTGATTCTGCAAACTTTTCTTTTCAAAAATTTGATGGATCAAGCGAGGTAGTTAACACCATGATTGATCATTGCATGCAATTTAAACGAAATCAGTCTAAGGGTTTGGGATATGATAGTGTACCTCCTCCTTATAATCATACATATCTGTATCAACCCCTATCCAAGGAGGAGATTGCCAATGAACCATTCATGGTTTATGGCAATCCATCTAGTTTCGTTTCACGCGGATTTATTAATGTTGAAAGTACTAACATTTCTACTTCCCCTGCAGATCAACCCTTAGACCAGGCAATGCATGGTGTCGGAGGATCTGTTTCTGTTTCTGTTTCTAATTCTGAGTTTTCTGGTTCAAATGAAAATGTTTATGTTTCTGATGTGAAGACTGATAATGTTTCTTGTGATACTTCCACATCTAATTTTGTTGCATTTAATTTCTTTGATATGTTTGATGAACTGTTTGGTAATTCTGATGCTTGTAATACTCATGAAACACCATCAATTCCACAAGTCACAACAACTAAGACACCCTCACTTATCTCTCAATCTATTCCTCATGCATGTTCTTTTGAGAAAAGTGAGAGTGTCTGTCAAGAAAATAAATCTGAAAAATGCAGTACAAGTTCAACTAATAAACAGATTTGTTTTAATTGTGGTGTTGGTGGTCATATAGCTAGGAATTGTCAAAATAGGATCTTTGTAAACTACTTGTCACCAAGAGGAGAGAACGAATCTCGAGGAAGGTCTTTAATTAGAAAATCCTCAAGAACTCGTTCTCAAAATGATGATTGGAAACATGATCAAAGCAGAAAAGGGCTAATTTTCAAAAGAATAAAAAGGTTTTTACTAACAAAGCTCAAAATAGTTTGCCAAAACCGAACAAGGCTCTGCTAAGATCGGTTTCATCTAAAAGCAACTCTGAATCTTCCACCACTTCTGGTAGAAAATCCAGAGGATCAGTGCAAACTCCTAAGAAACATATTTCAAAACCACCTGAGAATGTTATAAAAACCAAATATCAATGGAAGCCCAAATCACTTTCCAATCCATCACTAACATCTTCTGAAGTGATTAAGAATGAGGATCCTAATTTGAAAGCATTGAAGGATAATTCAAAGAAAACAAAAAGGAAGCCCAGGACAGTGATGACATGGGTTCCTAAATCTAAATGATTCCACTCATTTTGCAGGGACAGTTGCAGAGGAATGTCGTTTGTCCTTGGTACGTCGATAGCGGCTGCTCCCGGCATATGACAGGAGACATCTCCCTACTGAGCGAAATTCAATCTTTTAATGGGGGTTATGTTTCCTTCGCGGGTGGAGATGGTGGCAAGATCACACAGAGAGGAACTGTTACAAATGGGGTGCTAAGCTTTGAAAATGTCAACTTTGCTCCCGAGTTAAAGCATAGCTTGTTGAGTGTTTCTCAAATCTGCGACAAAGGCTACTCTACCCATTTTACCGATAAAGAATGTATGATTCTCAAACCAGGCATTGTCATCCCACAAGAGTGGATTCTAGTCAAACCTAAGTGGGATGGGAATGCTTAAATTATTGATATGAACAGTAACCTACCTGAACAAGTCACTTGTCTATTCTCAAAAGTCTCTGAACAAAATGCAATGATGTGGCATCGAAGGCTCGGTCATGCTAACGCGAAAAACCTGAATCGCCTTGGTAAGAATGAGATGGTCCGAGGCCTACCCATCAGAGACTTTATTACATTTGAGAAGTGTGTTTCATGTGCTCAAGGAAAACATCATCGGAAACCACACCTGCCCAAGCAAGTCAACTCAATTAGTTAAGTGCTCCAAGTATTACATATGGACTTATTTGGTCCGGTCAACGTCCTGAGCATCAACAGAAGCTCGTACTGTCTAGTTGTGATCGATGATTTCTCTCGGTTTACGTGGGTCTTCTTCTTATCCAACAAAGCGGGGGTTGCTGATCTGATAAAGAAGTTCATTGTAATGATTGAGAAGCAAACCAACAACCAAGTGAAGGCACTTCGCATTGACAATGGAACTGAGTTCAAGAATACACTTCTTGACCATTTTTGCGCAGAAAAGGGGATAGTGCGTCAATATAGCTTTGCTCACACGCCTCAACAAAATGGTGTTGCTGAAAGGAGAATAGAACTTTGAAAGATGTCGCAAGGACAATGCTTTGTGATTCCACACTACCTGATTTCTTTTGGGCTGAGGCGATTAACACTGCTTGCTATGTTCAGAATCGTGTTCTAATCAACAAAGCACATATGAAGACACCGTACGAGACTCTCTATGGACACAAGCCTTCTGTCAACCATTTCTGTTTATTTGGCTGCCCTTTCACCCTTCTTCACTTGGAATCCAACCCTAAATTCAATGCCAAAGCCGATGATTGTTACTTTGTAGGGTATGCTGCACGCACTGCGTATAGGGTTTACAACAAAAAGACTAAGCAGATAGTAGAATCATATGACGTGCGCTGGTTGGAGGAGAATGAAACAAATGCTCAAGTGGGTCCCAACTGGTTATTTGATTACACATCCCTTTTCAAATCTTTAAATGTATCTACAGATAGTTCAAGTGGATCCTCTTCTGGTTCGAAGATTGTTTCTGAAGACGAAGATAAAGAAGTTGTCTACAGACCTCCAACGGTTGAGGGGGAGTCCTCTGCTTCATCTGAAGGAAGGTTCTCTGCTCCACCTGAGGGGGAGTCATCTGATCAACCAAATAGTCCAGAGTTTAAGGTTGTAAATGAAACTCCTAATGCCGATGCTACACCTCTTACACCTATTGAGAGAGTGTTCATGTCTAGAGATGCTTCCGCTATCAATCCAACTTTTATGGAGCTACTCTTTCCTGAAGAAATTTCTAATGAGTTTGTAGCAGATTCATCTAATGTGAATCAATCAGCAGATGATGGAGGTCTCAACATACAAACTCTTCCTGTTTCACTCAATGATATCAGCCAAGACATACCTTCAAGAATTCAACGCGATCATCCGGTCGATAATGTCATTAGCCAGCTGGGTGATGGAGTTAAAACCAGAAGTCAGAGTGGAGATGTTAATGCATGTCTCTACTCTTGCTTTATATCTCAAATAGAGCCGAAGAATGTTGAAATGGCTTTGAATGAGCCTAGCTGGGTAGATTCAATGCATGGAGAGCTAAATCAGTTTGAAAAGCTCAAGGTTTGGAAGTTGGTCGAGTTACCAAAGGGCAAAAGGTCTCTTGACACGTGTTGGGTCTATCGTAATAATCAGGATGATTCTGGTGTAATAGTGCGTAATAAAGCAAAGTTGGTGGTCCGCGGGTTTCGACAAATCGAGGGTCTTGATTATACTGAGGTGTATACTCCCGTGGCTCGTTTGGAGGCTATTCGTATCTTTCTCGTATACGCTTCCTACATGAAATTCACGGTCTACCAAATGGATGTCAAGACTGTCTTCTTGTATGACAAGGTAAAGGAAGAAATTTATGTTGATCAACCCCCTTGGGAACTCAAAGTACCCTAATCATGTCTACAAGTTGGACAAGGCGTTGTATGGGTTACATCAAGCTCCTTGAGCATGGTATGCGACTCTAACAAAGCACTTGCTCAAGCATGGATACCCTCGCGGTACTATTGGTCAAACTTTATTTATCAAGCATGTGGGTAATGATCAGATACTAGTTCAGATCTATGTTGACGACATTATCTTCGGGTCTACTTGTCCAAAGCTTTACAAAGAGTTTGAAGGCGTGATGGATAAGTGATTTGAGATGAGTTCTCTAGGTGAAATGACCATGTTTCTGGGGCTTTAGTTCAAACAAAGTTCAACCGGAATCCTGCTACATCAAGCTAAATATGTTGAGGATATTCTTGAGAAGTTCGGGTTTGAAGACGCAAAGCCTGCATCGACACCAATGGCTGAAAGACCCCTGCTGAATCCAGATATTGATGGAGAATCCGTAGATCAAACTCACTATAGATCGATGATCGGTTCCCTGATGTATCTCACAGCAAGCCATCCCGACATCATGTTTGCAGTGTGTCGATGCGCTCGCTATCAGGCTAATCCTAAGCTTTCACATCTTATTGCTGTCCAAAGGATTTTTCGGTATATCAAGGGTAGCCCAAAATTGGGTCTTTGGTATCCGAAGAATTTTGAATTTGATTTATATGCTTTTGCTGACAGTAATTATGGAGGCTGTGAGCTTGACAGGAAATCCACATCAGGAGGGTGCCAATTCCTTGGTGATAGGCTGGTGTCGTGGCAGTGCAAGAAACATCATACTGTCTCTACCTCAACTGCATAAGCGGAATACGTTGTTGCATCAGCTTGCTGTTCTCAAGTTATCTGGATCCAACGTTAGCTGTTGGACTACAGTTTGAATTATCTAGAAACCCCAATTCATTGTGATAATGAGGCTACTATTCAAATCACTAAAAATCCGGTCCAACATTCTAAAACCAAGCACATTGACATCAAAATTCACTTTATCAGAGATTGTTATGAGCGTTCACTCATCCGGATAGAATAGGTTCCCACTGCCAATAATGTGGCGGATCTGTTCACTAAGCCTTTTAACAAAGCTCGATTTGATGTGCTTGTGGGATTTTTGAAAATGATTCGTTTTGAGGATTAAGTTTTGTTATTAATTAGGTTAGGTTAAATTTGAGCATTTCAGTCATTTCATTCTCTTCCATGCATAAATTTAGGGGGAGAAATAAAAACAAAACCAAACAAAAATTGAAAAATTAAAAATCCAAAAACATTCTGCTTCTGTTTTATTTTTTTCAGAAAACATTCAAAAATCCAAAAACATTAAAAAATTCAGAAAAATAAAAAAAATTGTTGCATAAAGTTTTGCTTGTTGATAAAGGATTGGGAAGTGATATTATCAAGTGATAACATGCAATCTAAGTCTGTGTAACGTACCCAAAGTTGAAGGGTCTATGCTCTAGTTTGATGCGTCGATAGGCACGAAAGATTCTAAATGGACATGACTAGGCAGAGCTGAACTTAGGAAATCTAAAGACATGACAAATCTTGACCTAGTTAGATCCGTTTAGCCTGAAAATATGACGCTTGGATAGGTTGAGCAGGGAGATATATATGGGAATCTACTGGTCATATTAATGAACCCGTATCTGGAACCATGGTTTAACTTTTTCTCGATGTGCGGATTCTGTCCTTAATTCCGGTATTGATGGGGCAACTGGTAAATTCCGATGAATTAGTTCTGTAGAAAATTGTTTTCTTCTTCTATCTGTCTGTTAGTCATATGTTACTTCCTCTGCGTGACTCAAAATCCGACCTGGACTGTAACATATGCAACTTTATTTCTCTGTTTAGAATCGAAACAATGTATGAGCTCCCTATCCCTTAAGTCTACTATAGCGAAACAATTACCAAACTTCGCAATTTGCAAATTGGAAAATTTGTTCCCTACGAACAATATAGTGAACAAGCAATAATAGCATAACAATTATGCTCGCACTAGCTTTGACATGCACCTAAAAATCAATTGGACTTCTTGAAATCAATAATCTTGACTTTCTTACTAAAGTATAGGTTTCTGTTACACGATGCTTCGATAAGGCTGCAACTAGACTTCTTAAGCTTATACACCTTCATTGAATAACATATATGTGTGTGTTTAACCACTTTCAGAACTTATAGATACATGTCTTGACAGTTCAAACAATTCCTTGCCATTCCTCACAATTCGAAATACGAAGAGGGATTCCGTAATCATTTTGTGAATTTGTGAATGCAATTAACACAACCAATATCTATATTAATCAGATCTTTTAAAATCTTTCAACAAAAGTAATTCCTAATAATCATTACTAGGAATTAGAGTGAAACCTTTGGCACCTAGATTTTATGGCACATACGTTCCCATCGATGTTAATCTATCATTTCCAACATTCAATCATAAGTCAACGCATAGGACAAAACCAAATTCAAATATATCTTTTCTTCATGGACGGAACTTCACTATGCTAAATTTAACGCCCTCTAGTAGCTCAAGGGCCTATCAGTGCTTCCATGTGGTTATCAAGTCACCCATATTGATCAATCCATTTTCACTGTCCAACGTGCTTTGCTTTTGTAGTTAAATGAAAAACATAGAACTCATAATCATTGCTAACTTAACTAGAATTGCACAGAAATAACAATGTGTTAACCAAACATGATAGGTTATCAACCTCATGTCGCATGCTTGTGATAACTAAAAGGTTTATTGTCGATTGATTCTTAAAACTCTGAAGATCAACAAGACTCCCACTAAATTCTTGACACATGAGTTTTGTTCTCAAAGAACTTTCCTTTGACGACAGTACTAGAAAACAGGCCTTTAATGACGAGCAAACAATGACACACAATGATAGAGGACACACATTTATGCGTGCCCTAAAAATAAATGTTAGTTTTCCAAAATTTTAAGGATAGAGGACACGCATTTATGCGTGCCATAAAATTAGTGTCAGAAAAGAAAAAAAAAAGAAATGCGGAGGGTGCCTTTCATAAAATGTACGTCAAGTAAGTGTGTCACTTTATAATTTTTTAATGAAACACGCCTTTTAGGCGGGAAATGATATCGACAAACATGAAGGAAACAAAATCCCCAAAATTTTGGAAGACCCGTTCATTCTTTCCTCTCCACATGCCAATGACCTTCATTTTCTCCCCTGCTTCTCTCTATAAAACCTAGCAGCCGCCACCACCACCAAAAATATGGTTTTATGTTGGATTCGTTCTATGTTGTAAGAACGCGAGTCTGATCCTTCATTAATAGCTAAAGGGGAGAAATCCCCCAAAATTTTGAAGTACCCCGCTCACTCTCTCCTTAGATCTCCACCCGACGGATCGACCTTCAACAAACCCTAGTCTAGTTGTGCTTCTAGCCTTGGTTTGGGCATTGATTTCTTCTTTGAATGTTCGCAGAATGCGAAACCCTAATATTTCTGAATCGCTGTAGTTGGACTTTCGGGTTTGGTTTTTTTTTGATAAATAGATGAACCATTAGTCGTTTATTCTCAGTGTATTGTTTTCAAAGTGTTTTAATCTTGAAAACTCATATGGTCCTTTTGTTTTCTTTTTATAGCAGTGTGTGGTCAAGAACGGTGTCATATCTCCTACAATATTTACTGGTTTTATTACGACAATGAGTAGTGGTGGGTCGCCCTACCTGCAACACCCGAAGGATTTCGAATCGAGTGGTGGAAGCGGCGGAGGTTTCCAGGACTATGGGTCGGTTTCTGATCCTTTTGACATTGTTATAACTAAAAGTACATCAGTCGATAGCCTTAAAAGATGGCAAGTAAGTTATGTTGTGCCATATTTTTCTTATAGATTTTTTGACACATATCCGTGGGCTCATTGTAATTCTAGCCCCTTTTTGATGATAGGGTTATATGCAAGAAATGGAAATGTAATTTCATTGATTTGTTTATTACATCATCCTAATTTCATGTCTTTCTATTACATCATTTTAGTTTGAAAAAAGTACCCAATCATTGGAATGTCATTCAAACAAGTGTTTAATCATGACATGCGATGTGATGTAGACCATAGTATGGATGAATCACCTTTTATCTTTAGTAAATTCTCCCTTAATTGTGTGATGGTTAATAATATCTTAATTGTTTGCGTTACATTTTACCTGATAAAACTTAAACCAATAACAAAATAATCATAATTTTTTCTAATAGGTGGAAAGATCTATCTCTTAAAATGAACATAGGCCAAGAAGGCAACCTCCAGACCTTCCATCATTGCTTCTCCATGGAAGAATAGTGTACCTTGGCATGGCAGTGGGTAGCTTGTTCTTGTTCTTACTTCAATGGATGGATCCTGAAGAGCCTATATATCATTATATAAATTCTATGGGAACTACTCGTGATGATGGTGAATCAGTGAGTTTGTTTTCTTGAGCTTCCTTATTTTAGTTTGCATGTTTTTGGTTGATGTCATCATAAATCAATAAAAGTAGTTTGCTATCTTTTGATAAAAGAATGATTTTATATGATTAGGTAGGAATGGAGACAGAGGGTTTTGCAATTTATGATGCTATGATGCAATTGAAAAATGAGGTAACTTTATAAGATCTTTGAACAAATATATGCATATTCATTCAAACAATCATTTGCAACCTTTTATGTGCAGATACATATAGTTGGAGTAGGGTCTGCTATTGGTCACGCATGTCTATTGCTTGCTACAGGGAGTAAAGGGAAAAGATTTATGATGCCACATGCAAAAGGTACTCATATAATAATTTATATATTTTGTTATATATCTTTTCTTTATTTATTGTATTTGTATTTTAAGTAATGAGTATGTTACTTTTAGCTATGATACAACAACCTCGTATTCCATCATCTAGATTGATGACAGGAAGTGATGTTTTGATACATGAAAAGGAGGTTGGTTTTAACATTTAAATTTGCTTTTTTTTACCAACTTCACCTTTTTACTATTTATAAATTATAATTACTTACAGGTCATCATTAACAAGGATACACTTATTGTTCTCTTGTCAAAGCACACCGAAAACGTGATTCATTGCTCTTTTTTCTTCTCTATTTAAGGCTTTGTACTGTGCTTGGGACAAAAATCACCCAAAAATATGGAAAAGACGTCGATACCCATTACAGGCTAGCATACTCGATGCGAAAAATGATGTCGGATAAAGCGTTGGTATGTTTTAAAATTTTGTTTACTATAAATTATACCATGTGATTGACTTTCTATGAGTATGTTACTTGTTTTTTTCGTCATAAATAAATTATACCATATGATTGACTTTCTATGGTGTTAACTTCTCCCAAGCATTAGCTGCACACTCTTCTATGGCTGTTGGGATGAAAGGTGCTACCAAGGCAATGGCAGCAATGAATAAGGTTGGTTACACAGCAACATATATATATATATATATATATATATATATATATATATATATATATAATATTTTTCTATTTTCCTGAACATCTTTATGAAATTGCGATAGAATAAATAAATACTCTGTATATTGATAAATAACTTATGATGTGAATGTTTTGTTTGTAGGATATGGCTTCTGCAAAGCAAATGAAAGTGAAGCAAGATTTCCAGAAGCAATCTGCACAAATGGATATGACTGTAAGATAGTGCATGTCCTTACAATATAAAATATAAAATAAGATAAACATTATTGTTCATGCGTGGTTTGTGATGAAGCACTTGGGATTCATTTATTTAGTCCAAATCCGACTTCCATGGTGTGAAGGAAAATGGAACTTAATATTATTATTTTTTTCTTTTGTGCAGACTGAAATGATGTCAGATGCGATAGATGATGTTCTTGATGAGGATGAAGCTGAGGATGAAACTGATGATCTCACCAACCAAGTAAACTCTATGTTGCATAGTGTTGTGTTGTTTGGATAAATGATGCATGAAATATATTAAAGAAAAAAATTGGATGAGGGCAGATTTATATAAACTTAGGGCTTAATGGGGAAGGCCTCTTGTGATTTTTTTTTATTATTATTCTGCATCTGGTTAAAAAGAAACACTCATATATAGCTCTTATGGAATCAAGTCCATTAAGTAAATAAAACCACACTTTTCACCCAACATTATTTTTTTACCTTCTCATATATAAATGTTTGAAATTGCAGGTGCTAGATGAGATTGGTGTGGATGTGGCTTCATAGGTGCTAGATGAGATTTTCATATAGACTTGGTCAGTTGCTTCCTCTGTTTCCTTCTCATGCATTGATTACTATTATTTATAAAAAAGAAGGTTCATTCAGCACTGAATTTAACAGTTTTATCATGGCTTCTACAGAGGCTGGTGATATCAGACTGAGGGAGGATGTTCATAATGTTCATGGATACCAATACCTTATTCAGTTTTTCAATAATTTTGTGGTTATACTCCATTCCATTCCCTCATTACTTGCTGCTTTTGTAAACAAAGTTAGCCCAAATCCAAAATGGAGCACAAATCAAACTATTAATTATGTGGTATGAAAAATTACATTGTTTACATGTATTATATATATATGATACAAGGGCATGTTGTGTTTTTCTATTTCTAGGTTGTTGAAGTTGATGTTAAAGTTGAAGAACTAGGAAAAGACAATGTTCACAATAACACATTATATACTTTGATGTTTTAGATGTGACCAGATGTTATCCAGAAGGAAAAAGGACGGTTAGATGTGATTCAAACTTATGTTTTTTGGAATAGACATGAATCATAACATTGTCAAGTCAGTATTTCTTGAAATAAAAAAACAATTTTATTTTAATTTACTAAATCATTTTCTTAATTTCAAGATTTCTTTTCTCTTTCCCAGTATTATTTCGAAGATAGGTATGATTTGGTGAAGTTAATTAATGTGATTAAGAAAGTTGGACTCTATGTTCATCTTTGTTGTCTTTTTCAAGTTTTTTGCAGATATACAAGTGTTGCAATTTTCATTTCAGTTGTTAGTTGTTCTAATAATGATGGAAGTTGCTAATAAAGGAAATGGAAGAAGCCGCATGAAATAGATTTTTTTGTATGAAACACATAGTAGATTAGATGAATGCAATTTTATATATTGTAAGAAATAGAATTGTATGATATTAAATTTTATGCAATATATTGTATTTTTTGTATATGGTATTTTATTTCTATTATGAGACACTAAATGCAAATTTAATTTAAAAATTAATAAGTATATAAATATATTTTTTTTGAACATTTAAATTTACGATACGCAAGAATGTGTGTCATTTTCATTTATGACATGGCCTTTCTTGACAGGGGTTTTAATGATATGAATTGTGTGTCATAAATGTGCGTCGTAAATGCACGTTGTCTATAGACAACACGCAAAAGCGTGTCGTCTCTCGATATGATAGGGCCTTCCTTGACACACATTTGCGCGTCGTCTGAGCATTTTACGACACACATTGCGCGTCGTAAAATGTTGTTTTTCTAGTAGTGCGAGCTAAAACAAATATTCAAAAGCTCGTGTGGATTCCCGACAAGAAAACACTTCATAGAATTGTTCTCAGATTATCTTTTGTTCCTTGATCAACAAAAAACATGAAAACTCCAATTCTAAATGTGCTACAGTAAAAAAAACATTATTACTCCACATGTTACGAGGTGTTATCAACCTTCTTAGTATGAAATGAGTTTCAAGATATGATTTATAGTTACTGGAGTATAACTCTAGAACTTGATTCTAACAAAGTATGACTCATCTATGATCGAACCATTTCCAACAATGTTTGATTCCTCTTCTTAGTCATACAATTCCACTAAGATGTTCTTGGAGGAGTCAATTATGATACCATTTAACAATCACTAAGATGATCATAAAACATGATACAAAAGCATTCTCCTTTCTTTTCAGATTGGAGAATCTTTTATCTTTCTGATGAATAGATTCTTATATTCATTCTAGTACTCTTTGAATATTTTCAAAGCATTAGAATTATGATTTATCTCATAAACACAACCATATTTACTGTAGCATCATTAAATCATGACCAATAGAGTTATTGTCCTTTGTGGTGGATCTGAATAGTCCATATCAACATGTATTAGACCCATCAGTCCTTCACTTTCCTCATATAAACATGTGATTAATCAATTAGTCATAATTTTCCAATGAACAATATTCTCATGCATCAGAAAATTCGAATTGCATGACTCCAAGTTTCTGTCCAATTTGAAACTTGGTGATGAGAATTCTTTCACTACTAGAAAAAAGGCCTTTTACGACGCTCATTGCGCGTCGTAAAACGCTCAGACGACGCGCAAATGCGCGTCAAGGAAGGCCCTGTCATAAAGAGAGACGACGTGCTTTTGCGCGTCGTCTATAGACGACGCTCATTTACGACGCGCATTTATGACGCGCATTTACGACGTGCGGTTATGACACGCAATGCGTATCAAGGAAGGCCCTGTCATAAAGGAAGACGACACGCATTTGCGTGTCGTAACCTTACGACGCGCGTGTTTATGACACGCAATGCGTATCAAGGAAGCCCCAGTCAAGAAAGGCCATGTCATAAATGAAGACGACACACATTTTTGCGTATCGTAATTTTAATTTTTTTTTTAAAAAAATATATATTTATATATTTATTAATTTATAAATTAAATTTACATTTAATCTCTCATAATAGAAATAAAATACCATATACAAAAAATACAATCTATTGCATAAATAAAATAAAATACCATATACAAAAAATATAATCCATTGCATTTAATACGTATGTATAACAAAGACACATGTGTTAAACTTGTTACCATTAACATTTAATCGTATGGACTCGAGTGTTAAACTTGTTACCATTAACATCTGATTCATAAGTCCTTTCAACAAGATTGTTACCTGCATAAATGAAAACAAACAAGAACATTAACAGCCCAGTTATGAACAATTTCATAAGATGCGCCAAAAATGATGATCATTAATAACTCCTTTCAAGAATAATTTGGTTTGGATAGAAAATTAAACTAAATACAAATCATAAAGAATCTAAGAAAAGTCAAATGGGAGACTACTATATATTACTCAACTTTATGATCAATTTGAAGCTTACTCTTGTGGTCTAATAAACTGTGTTTGCAAGTAAAACTTACACATGGTTGCTTTAGCAATTGATTTTGACATGTTATGATAGTTTTTTTTTTGTTTTGGAAGCAACAATTCATTACCAAATGGGAGACTGTTATATATTGTACATATAATTCTAGTAAATTCTACCAGAAGAGTGCATGTGCAGTTCAATCCTAGACACAAATATCCTAGTATTCATCAGATTTTATCTATCTACGATACAAAATAATCAACATGCCATTGAATTTATAATAGGGGTAAAGTCGGAAAAACTCCAAAAAACTATACCTATTGTCCCAGATTAGTCAGGAACTTTTTTTTGTCCACATTGGTGTATTAATAATTATTCATGTCAAAGTAAAGAGAGATACTTACCACAAAGCATAAAGCACATACTATCAATACAAGTGTTGCTGTCTCGGATTCCTGCAAGACAGTTGAATATTCAACAAGCAGCCCAGAGTTAATAAAGTTAACCAACAGTTAAATCAAACTGAATGTAACTAGAGACATCTTAAATTTTAAGGATACTATGGAAGAAAAAGCAATATATTACCTGAATCTGTTGCATGTTCTTGATTTTGTGAAGATGAGTTAAAGGAAAGAACTAGATAACCAAATGACAACCTGCATAAAACATAATAATCAAAATCTGAATTTAACATTAAAAATACATGATAAACCTAAATGAATTACAAAAAGGGCTAAATTCACATCTTACCTCTAGTGAAATAAATCTCAAATTATCAAATCTTGGCATATGTCATCAGATGCCTTGTGTTTCCTCTATTTCCACTCTTCCTTCAGATAACTGCATTGTCATATCCATAGATAAAGTTTAACTGTTTGAGTTTACACCCCAATTTCAAATTATGCAAGTGAAAAAAAATTAAAAAATAGCAGAAAAGTAAAAGCACAAAGTTATAATAGGGAGAAAGAGGTAAGAAACTATAACAAACAAATAAATACGGGTGTTGCTATTTTTTAGAGTTAACCCTATATAAACTACAAAATGTTGTTTCTTATAATTATAGCATATCCTACTATTTGCTAGATTGAAACCTGGAATCAAGGACCTTGAACAACATAAATAAATATTCTTATTATATAAAGATAAATAATGGGGGATAGCCTTGATTAGATGCTGAAAAACACTAGTTTTGTTCTCTCAAGAAGTTGTAGAATCTTAAAGCAAAAAAAGAATCAAACAGGTAGCTATGATTTATCCACCTTTCATATTACCAAAACATTACTTGGTTGCTCTCCGTCTCCTTTTCGACCTTCCATGCCCAATATATTATGCTATAAAAACACCACAAATTCATGTGAGATTCTATTCAGTTTCATGCTTGGTTGAAAATGAACACAATTCCCTTCATATTCTTGAAAGTTACTCAACAATTCCATTCTTTTTTTATTAAAAGACCAAAGTACCCCATTATTGGAAGAAAAAAAAACAAAGTAGAACTAGACAAAACAAAAAGTTTTATTTTGATTCCAGCATATATAGAAGTACTTACCCGGTCCTGATCCTTGATCACTTGGTTATATGAAAACCATGTAACAGGAAAATGGTGTTTTTTATGTGGTCAAAAAGTATAATGGTTTAATCAGTACTAAACAGAGTGAAGTGTTAAATCAATAAAATGTTGAAAGTACAAGTGTTTTTTTCTGTATTATTCCTAAAGAGAAAATACAATCTAAACACAAATAATATGTAATTTTCTAACTAAAAAACATACAAAATGATGTGGTACCTGAATGAATAACTGATCTACAAGGTGTAAACGAAAAACAATATAGTCTTTCATCTGTGAAAAAACGTGTAAATGAATTAGAGAAGGAGCTTAAAACCAATTAGAATCAAGGGCAAAATTCTCAAGCTCAGACTGCAAAGAAAATTATGTTCACAAAGAAGTGATACCAATAAAAAAAAAAGGAACTCTTTTATATAATCTAAAATCTACCTTAATTTGGTACATTCCAAGGAGATTTGCAAGAGGAATAGGTACACTACCGATTCCCTAAGATGGACCAATGACCTTGAGAGAGACGTCCTGTAGTAGCTATACAAAGGAATAGGTGAAGAATTAACCTTCACAATGGATAAATTAATCCCCTGAACCATATCTAAGCTAATCGGAAGAAGAAAAAACCGTTTATCCTCTGCAAGACGTGATGAAAAAACGAAACCATGCAACAGAACTTGCAAGACTCCCACATGTGAGATGAGGGAACTACAAACAAAACCATGCACTAAGAGCTCCAGCATAAGAAATGCCAAACAAAAACCATGGATTTTCAAAAAAAACTGATAATTCAAAAAAAGAATGTTACTGGCTAGAAAAGGAAGCTTTCTCCAATCTGTGACATCATTAGATGACTCCTCAACAGACTGCTCTTTATGTATTAGATCCAATTCAATTTCAGCCTCTTCAATTTCCTGCCACACATCAATCAATACCTCTTATATTATTATTTTTTTTATTTTCTAAAACAAAATATTGTAATTTTAGAACTTACCATAAGTTTTTCATCGGTGTTTTTCGAAAAGAAATCAAAGTATGATTGTGTTCCATGTTCTCTCCAACTTCCAGAATGGCAGCCATAACCAAGGAATTGCTAACAATTCTATTTCACAGGGAAAAACACATGAAATGTGGGATGGGATGCTAGGTTGATTCATACCCCTAATACAGTTAATTATATCCTTCATTGTCCCACCTTGCACCTATAAAGAAGCATAAATAATAGTTTAGTAGTAAATTTGTACACATTTATAAAAGTTTAGTGTTGAGAATTGTTAAAAATCGTTATTATTTAGGAAAAGAAAAGAAACAGGATAAGTTTTTTTTAAATACTATTATTATTTATCCATTCCAGAGAACACTTAATTTGTATGCTGTCATACTTAAGAAAGTGAATGACCATTTTACCCTTGTATTTGCAAAACTACTAAATCTAATAGAAACATGGGTAGAACAGGAAAATGCAACATCTTAATTGATAGAGTGAGTGACACCCATTACGACATTGCTAAAGAAAACAATAGTGCTACTATTAGCTACATGATGCTAAATGTATTCAAGTCAAAAAGAAACGGGCATTTATAAAAGAATAGTGCTACTATTATCTACATTATCAAAATTCAATTGTAAACTCAAAATTAAAAAAAAATGTTCAAATCAGATAGAGCATGATTTACATGAATATACACGAAAAAGAAAGATAGAGAATGCGGAAACCATACCATGAGCTCCTGACCACCAATACTTAATTTACTCAGAAGCCTTAAAGCACGCAGAACTCCTTCAACATTCCTAAATTCACAAAAACCAAAGCCCTTCAAAGCCCCAGTAGTGGGATCTAGTACATGTTTCCAACTTTTAACAGGCCCACAGAGCTTCAGAAGACATAAATGTGTAATAAGTCCATGAACATTGGGCAATAAGATCTATTTCCAGTAAAGATGTGATAAAAAGAGGAACTTACCTACAAAAAGGGAGAGCATGAACTCATTGTCCACTGATGATGCTATCTTGCCAACATAAACTATGGTTATTGGCTTTTCAGCTGGAGTTATTGTATTAATGGGTCGCCTAATGATTGTAGGGACCACTGGACCCCGCATAGCCATCATTGGTGGGCGTGCTAATGATGGAATGACTCCCACTGCTCCAAGTGGCCTTTGAGGATATGTTGGTTGCAACATTTGTGGATATGGAGAGGCATAATAGAGAATCCCTGCAAAAATAAGACAAAAATACTATTACAAAAAAGAGAGATCAAATAGTGAAAGTATCACATCAAAATTCAAACATATCGCACATATTTTCATCATTGACATATATAACTATATACCAAAAACTCGGATCTGATGTGAAGTTAAAAAAAAAAAAAAGGAAATTTTAACTGAATTGAAAATTAAAACCTGAAGTTCTGTAATGAAGCTAATGCTCTGTTTCATGGAAGGCTCGTGGAAGGTCAATGAATGATTTGATTGTTCCACTTCCATAACTCTCTGTCTCTAGCTGAATCACGAGTTTAAAACAACAAATTTTGGGGAAATTCAAGAAGTGATCATTTGATATCAACAAAAGAACCCTAGCTTTAGTTTACTCTCTACTTTACTAGATACATGTAAAGAAAGATTGGGTGTGCAATGGATTCCAAGATTTAACTAACTTACTGATTATAATAATATATATTTTGGTTCAAACATTTAGTCAAACACCTGGTGTGCATAAAAAAAATCAGGTACTTATATCATAACATATCAATAATTCCATGAAAAGATTTGAGAAAGGGTAGAAAGGCACAAAAATCGTCCAAAAAGAAGGACCAGTTGTGCATGAAATAGGTAACTGTGGTTGAAAAAAGAAGAATTACCTTCGTAATATGCCTACTATGCAAATGAAATACACTCCTTTAATTTTGAAGTCTCCAAAATTGACATGAGGTCAAGATGACCTGAAGCAACCAGGAAACTATCATACTACATGATGGAGGCGTGCAGAAGTAAGCAGGATGGCAACATCGGGAGAAACGACACTGCCAACAAGGAGAACCCATAGAAGGGAAGAGACGAGAAAAAGGCACCGTATCGTTCTTCTTCTTATTTCTGTTGTATAAGTAAAATCAAGATTGATAGAAGATTATAAAATATTGGGATGAGAGAAGAAAGAAAACATACCTTAATCCGTACGAGGTGGGTTGAATCCGAACTCCTCAGACTTTGTAGAGAGAACTCATGTAGTAATGCTCTAAATCACCAGTTCTCTAAGAGTAAGAAAATTAGTGTGATTCTGATGGGAAGCTTAGATTTCTGTCGATTCTTTCAAGTTTCAATAAAAAAATGAGAAAGAGTTAAGGAAATCAAGAATGGAATGCTCACGATCATTGGGAAGATGAAAGATAGAAAGAAGGTAGAAAAGAAGAAGGCGGGTCTTCAAAATTTTGGAGATTTCATTTCCCCCCGTTGATAGGAGAAGCGCGTTTCATTAAAATTATAAAGCGACAGTCATAGAGGACGCGCGATTAAAATAAAGCGCCCTCCGTGTTTTTTTAATTTTTTCTTGGGACACTAATTTAAGGGCACGCAATAGTGCATGACTTAAATCCTTAAATTTTTTGAAGAGATGACACTCTTTTAAGGTCACTCTTATTTGCGTAACATAAATCATTGCGTGTCGTGGTTTGCGCGTCGTAAAAGGGTCTTTTTCTTGTAGTGTTTTCACTTGGTTAATTATGATAATACAACAAGTCATATCATCATAACCAAATCCACAATTGATATTTCTAATATTAGAAACATAATTAACACTTTCGTAAATGCCATTTCAAGGTATTATAAAATAAGACACCCAGATTAACCAAAATTTCACTTTTATTGAAAATAAACGAATAGTTGGAACTTGCCCTTACAATGCATAAAAAAAAACTATGTTTTTACACATCTCCTAAGAGTAATGGCTATGTTTTTACACATCTCCTAAGAGTAATAGCAATCTATTAAATTATACTAACTTCTTAAAAGTAGCTCCAAATTGTGATCATCGAACCATATGACAAAAGTCCATATCTCACGATCAAATTTTTGCTCACTTTGCTTAAGTTTCTTTTTTCTCTTAGATCCCGCAATATTATCAAAATGTGACTATATCTTAATGTATTAAGAGTCTATTAATACACATTTATAAAAAATTGTGGAGTTAGATAATGGATGTACCTGAAGTAGAGTTATTCGAATTGACTTTACCATCTCTGAGATCTTTCAGGTACTTTGGGTAGCTTTGCAAACAATGTCCCTTCAATAGGTTGTAAAAAAATGGACTCTTTAGAGTTAACACATGGAATGATCCCATTTCTAGCTTTTCTCTTTACCATACAATCTAATAGTTTAATCTTGGATAACCCCTTTCTATTGGAAAGATAAATATTTTCTAGAACACCATTGTCACCATTATCAATGTCCATGGAAACCTTGGAATTAGACCCTATAAGCATCGTTGTTTCAGTATGCACTTATATATATATATATATATATATATATATATATATATATATATATATATATATATATATATATATATATATATATGCTTCAACAACAATCAACATTTTGGGTCAAATCAGTTAGGGTCATGTCGATATTCTTCATATAAAAGTTCTCAATGAATTGATCATATGACTTTGGAAGCGAACGAAGAAACAAATCAATGGCTTTCTCCCTTAGGAAAACGACACCCATTCTATCCAACCTGTCAATATACGATTTCATTTTCAGAACATATGCACACACATAATTTCCATCTTGATGTATACATTCCAAAAGGGCTTGATTAGTTCCATATCTTTCAACTTAAGGAAAATGTGACAATGGGAGAGTTACTAGGGGAAGAGGTTGAAGAGTTGAAGAAGCATGTTGTTTAGTTCCACTAATTCCCTACCTTGATTAGAATATGGAAGATCATCTTTAGAAGGAAGAAGAAAACTATTTCCAAACGAATGAGGATGACTATTTCTATCTTCATTTGACATCTATAATCGAGCCTAGGATCCATGTTTTTTATTCAAACCTTGAAGAAGGATATTGTAATCAAATTCGAATCTAATTTAGGTAAGTAATTCTTTTACCAATTCAATCTTATAAAACACCACGATCTTTTGAGATTCATTCGATATTATCAATGCAAAGTTTAATATGAAATTATGCTCTCACTTTTGTGACTGACATGTCGAGAATCACAAATGAGATGTGAATAACCATGCAAACCCACTTGGCAACCTCGGGGTCTTTTATAATCTCAAATTGATGTGTTGGTTAACCACATACTCTCCATCAACAATGATAATTTCCGAGATGCTCCATCATATCTCTTTATAGTCTCTATTAGTGTGTCGGTTAATTACATACGCTCCACTAACGACATATAAAGCATGATGTGCGTTTTCTTAGATTATCATATATTTCAAATTTTTCCTAAAGTAACTAGAGTGTGATTTTTAAAGAAGGTTGTAGTACTTGTATATCATTATACTTTTCATGATGTTATGTGCTATCGAGCTCGCTTTGGCTAACAACCCTCCACCAAACAAATGAGGGAAGGTGAGAGTGGACACCCATTCAATGTCCATTTGATAGGATG
The DNA here is from genome assembly GCF_002870075.4 of Lactuca sativa. Lineage (NCBI taxonomy): Eukaryota > Viridiplantae > Streptophyta > Magnoliopsida > Asterales > Asteraceae > Lactuca > Lactuca sativa. Next base: position 182,316,346 of record NC_056628.2, on the reverse strand, counting down.
TTTCCTCATACCCCCTTATACTATGGCTTTGTGAATGAGGTGTACTTGTGATTCGACTAACTTAATATTATACATCTAGTAATTAACTTTTAATAATATATATAAAGTGTATTTTAAAACATTTCAAAATACAAGGTTCAAATATTAATTATCTAAATTAAACATCTAATTTAAATTTAAACCAATTATGATTTAGACTTTATCTTTTAATTAACCTTTAATTAAATTAATTTAAATCAATTATGGTTTAATCTTTATCTTTTAATTAAAATAATTTAAATCATTTATGATTTAATCTTTATCTTGTAATTAAACTTTTAATTAAATTAATTTAAAGCATTTAGGTATAAAATAATTATTTTCTATTAAACAATTAATAAAAATAATTCAAATATAACCACAATCGATTAGGAAACTATGTCACTAATACCACCGATGCGTTTTGTAGGTTATAATTCCATGCATGAGGTGATATAACTTAACTCTTAAGTTCACATGCAACCTACTTTGGATCTAAGTTTTCTGTATTGATAGCAATAAAGTATGAACATCAAGAGCCTAATGGTAACCTATTATATATATATATATATATATATATATATATATATATATATATATATATATATATATATATATATATATATATATATATATATATATATATATATATATATAGGATTAGGGTTATTTTATAGTTATTTGAAATGTGTTTATGTCAATCAATTACGAAAGAAGAATAAGAACACGTCGATCTAAATAAGATCTGGTTTTCAACTCAATATATCCGGAAGAGTACAAAGTTAATATGAGTACAAGTGATCATTTGCTAATACGAATGTTACCCTACCCTCTTAGTACTTACCATATTTATAGGGTACTCATAGAACAAAAAATACTAGGACAATACATGACAGTACAAAACTTACTAATGCCTAGTAAATATAATAAGATAACAAAATCACATGGACATTCAGTATTTACAAACACCTCACCTAAAGACACTACAATTTAACTTCCTACAACAAGTTTCGACCTAACATCCCCCCCCCCCTTGTTAGAAAAGACAAATCTTAATTAAAGTGCCTTCATTGTCTGTAGCAATACCATCCTTATCTCCATGTACCCCAAGGATGACTTTTTGAACCTTCGCCCTATCTTCATTATCGTTTTTCTGATAGTTGTTGATGGGAAGCAAAATATTCGAAAAATGGGAGTTCGTTCACTTCACCAAATCATCAGTACGAAAAAGGAACTTCTTTTTAATTCCCCTATTATTCTTCCCTTGAAAAACAACACCAAAGGGTTTATGAATAATCTCTCCATCTTCAAATTCCTCTAATTTGAGTTTCCCCTTCAATAAGGCTTTTGGAACTTTCGATGTATTGTTGATTTAAGGGGCAAGATCAATGTTTGTTTTGGCCAAGTACGAGTAGTAACATTCCAAAAAGAATTTGATATGAGAATATCCAAAGATAATGCACTTTGACTCTCCTCGGGAACTTGAGAATTATCCAATTCACACAAATTCTCCGTCATGGTGACGAGATCATTGAGATTCATCAAATGAAAATCAGCAATTGTAAATTCGAACACAAAATTGTTGTATCGAACAATAGTGTAACGAAAATTTTGAATCAATCGTTCAATCAGAACATGAAGACCTACAATTTTATTATATAAAAAAAAGGGAAAATGACTCTTGAGGGTAATTAACTTTTGCGTTTGTACTCATTTGGTCCCTTTTTTTTGTATTCAATATACCATCGAACTTGTTGTTGGTGTTTACCATAGCCCTTTTGACCGGCTTTTGACCTGTGATAGTCGGTCAAAGGGTTATGGTGAACACAAACAACAAGTTTGATGGTATATTTAGTACAAAAAAAGGAAAGGGACCAAATGAGAACAAACGCAACAGTTGGTTACCCTCCTGATTCATTTTCCCTTTACTCATTTACAACAAATCTCACATCATCTCCTACTGATATTAATGACTTTATGAGATTCATTCTTTCTTCTCTTCAAAACATAACCTACGAAAGGACATTATTCATACATGTACAACTTTGTAATGCATTTGAATATTTATTAGAGGAGTCTTAACTAAGCAGACGCATTTCATAACTACATTTACATTTGCAATCAAATGATTTATCGTATCATGGATTCTAGACAAGTCTACAAACGAGTGGAATCACAAGTGCTGTGATTTTTGAGTTACTTAGCTTTAAGATCAAACTCATGGGATAAGATACAACATCAATATGTACAATATCATGCTGCTTTTGTAGACACATCACCATAATATTGTACATATTGATGTTGTATCTTATCCCATGAGTTTGATCTTAAAGCTAAGTAAACTCAAAAATCATAGCACTTGTGATTCCACTCGTTTGTAGACTTGTCTAGAATTCATGATACGATAAATCATTTGATTGGAAATGTAAATGTAGTCATGAAATGTGCCTGCTTAGTCAAGATTCCCCTAATAAATATTCAAGTGCATTACAAAGTTGTACATGTATGAATAATGTCCTTTCGTAGGTTATGTTTTGAAGAGAAGCAAGAATGAATCTCATAAAGTCATTGATATCAGTAGGAGATGATGTGAGATTTGTTGTAAATGAGTAAAGGGAAAATGAATCAGGATGGTAACCAACTGTTGCGTTTGTTCTCATTTGGTCCCTTTCCTTTTTTTGTAGTCAATATACCATCGAACTTGTTGTTTGTGTTCACCATAACTTTTTGACCGGCTATCACAGGTCAAAAGCCGGTCAAAAGGCCTACGGTAAACACCAACAACAAGTTCGATGGTATATTGAATACAAAAAAAAAAAAAAAAAAAAAAAGTGACCAAATGAGTACAAACGCAAAAGTTAATTACCCTCAAGAGTCATTTTCCCTATAAAAAAATTACCAAATATATGTATATTTCAAATTTAGTAAAAGTACAACCTAGTATCATATATCGAATTTGAAAATTAACAAATGAATGTTTGAACGATAATTATAATAGTCAAATAAATTTCTAAACCAATTAATACACTCACAGTTTACAACAAAAACTTCTATCCCACTAGTATAATGTGTGATATTGAGAATATGAAATCTTCCGAAAGAAAAGTAATTGACAAAAAAAACTATTTCCTAATATTAAAAGAAACCATTCATTGTCCTAGCATTTAGACCCGTACTTGTTGTTTAAAAAACAAATGAATAATATTACAACTTATAACGAAGTATCATACATGCTACTCTACTATTTAAACATGAGTTCACTTCCACGAATAAATTATTTGCCAAACGAAAGTTAATCGTCTCACTTAAATTATTTGTCTAAAGAAACTGATCATTGTCCGTCAAAAAAACTAATTGCCGTAAAAAACCATTCACTATCGTTTTAGATTAGTAGCGTGTATATATATATATATATATATATATATATATATATATATATATATATATATATATATATATATATATATATATATATATATATATATATATATATATATATATATATATATATATATATATATATATATATATATATATATATATATATGTTCCGTTGAGATTAAAAATAAAATAGAGATCTCGAGATTCAACCTCAGCCACGTATTTCACATCTGCCGCTCTAACCCTTCGGCGTACCGGCGCGGCATGTCTGGTGTAATCATAAATGATTATACAGTGTCACCCGTTCCTTTCTCCTCTGCCACCATCCCCACCACCGTAACCGCCACCGCCACCGCCACAACCACTACCACCACCTCTGACACCAGTCGACCCCACCATTGCCACATCCATTACTTATACCACTGTCACCTCTGTCACCACCACCTCTTCTGTGATTAACTGTAATAATCATTTATGATTACTCAATTTGTGAACAGACATGCATATATAATCATTTATGATTATGTATATGCATATAAACATGTATAATCATGTATGATTATACATCTTTGCCATATAATAATTTATGATTAGGCATACATCGTTGTTGCTGGTACGCTGGAGCATTAGAGCGGCAAATGCGAAATATGTGGCTGGGGTCTAATCTCAAGATCTCAATTTTTTTTTAATCTCAAGTGAACCGTCCCCTATATATATATATATATATATATATATATATATATATATATATATATATATATATATATATATATATATATATATATATATATATATATATATATATATATATATATATATAGGGAAGAGTTATATGGAAAATGAATGATTAGGGCAACACATATTTGAACCAATGAAAACATGACAATACATCACTTCCACAATACATTACTTGTGAAGAAAGAAATGGACACGTATCATTTGATTATTAGTTCCGGTAGATGTTGCCCTAGTTATTTGTTTTCCATAGAACTCATTCCTATATATATATATATATATATATATATATATATATATATATATATATATATATATATATATATATATATATATATATATATATATATATATATATATATATATATATATTGATGCAATCCTAACCATTTATTTTGAAAATAAAAAATATATATATATTTAAAATGCAAAATAAATGAAATTTTTTTAAAATATTTTTTTCGTCATTTATTTTATCAAAAAATAAATAAATAAAAAGAATTACCGTTTCTTTCAAAATATACATGATCGCACGTTGCCACGAACCACCTGTACCAGGATCGCAACCATCATTTTTTCTAAATCAGATCTGTAAATAAAATCATCCATTAACAACTTAAATACTACATTCATAGTCTAATAAAACCACTTAATTTATTCATTTTCAATTTAATGCAAAACTATTATAAAAACTAGTGCATTTTTACATACTAATACAACATAAAAAAAATATATTCATAAGAAAATTAACAAAAAAAATTTATACTTAAATCATTCATATTTTAACACAATTATAAAAAAAATTCACAACAAAATACAGTCGATTCACATTTTAAACAGAAAATTCACAGTTTAATTCAGTTAATTTATATTTTTAAACATAAAAATCATAATTTATTACTCAAAATTCACAGTTTAATATACTCAATTCACAATTCAAATAGAAATTTTACAGCTTAATGCGGTTAATTCAAAGTTTAAAACACAAAAATCATAGTTTAATACATAAAATTCACAGCTTATTACAATAAATTCATAGTTTAATAAATAAATAATATAAATTCATAACTATATTATAAATTTAAAACTCTTAATACAGTCAATTCATAGTTTAATACACAAAATTCACAGTTTAATACAATAAATTCACAATTTAATCAAAAAAAATATATATTCAAATCCATATTTTCAAATTAAAACTTACATTTATATATTAATATATGGAGACATTTCTATGTATTAAATTATCAATTTAACATATTAATCTGTAAATAAAATTCACAACTTAATACAAAAACTTAACAGTTTTATACAATACACTCACAACTCATTTACAAGTATAATATCATATTATAGTGTATTAAACAACTCATTCGTTTACAGTTTAATACATACATAAATTATCTCGTATTTCATAAGCAAAAATCAAAAGAAAAACATATACAAAGATCATAAAATAGGATAACATATCTGATATCACAGTTTAAACTGAAAATTCACAATTCAATGCATTCAATTCATATCTTTAAATACAAAAATCAATTCATATCTTTAAATACAAAAATCAATATTTGATTCGTAGCTTTATACAATACATTCACAACTCATTTCAAGTATAATCTCATATTTCAGTGTATTAAAGAGCCCATTCATTCATAGTTTAATACATACATAAATTATCTCATATTTCATAAACAAACATCAGAAGGAAAACATATACATGGATAATAAAAGATGATAACTTATCTGAAATCAACGAAGAAGATGAATGAGAAATAGAACATATCCTTACTCTACCACCACAAGCAACATCAACACTGCCAATTACCATACGCTACTATTAACCGTCGCCACCACCAACCATGCCAATACCACCAATATATTTCATTTAAAAATCGGATCTGGATAAAAAAAATCAAAATTCATTGTTTAATACAACATTTTAAACACTAATTCACAACTTAATTCAATATTTCAGACACTATTGATAACTTAATGCTTCAAAAAAACTAAACATTCACAGCTTAGTGACTTACATATTCACAAATTAATAGATAAAAAACACAAACTCACAGCTTAAAACATACCTAATTTTGTTGAATCATTTCATTAAACACCTTGTGTGCACCATACATACAAGATCTATAATGACCATATAAATCAGATCTGAAGTAGATCTTTTGTATACACCAGATCTATATGCCTGAATTACAACAAACACACTCGATATGATCACATCTAATAAATTGACGTATTTTGCTTTTGATATGAAAGGTTAATGGCGGTTGGTGACATTTCCGACAGAATGAGGTGAGGAAGCAATGATGCTGGAATAGATATGATGAAATGGTGGATCGAACCACCGTTGGCCACCATGAAATGCATCGTATACACCAGATATATGCCCGAAAGTGCATCAATAACATCAAATATGAACAGATCTAAGAAATCAATGCATCTTTGACTTCAGATATGAAAGATTAATCGCAGTTGGTGACATTCTGGTGTCTTTGAGACGAAGAACACAAAACCATGAGTGTAAACTGAAGAACAAGAAAATGGATCTCTCCATAACTCCTTCAATCTCGTCGTTGCTCGTAAATCTTCACATCAGTGGTTGCGGAATTCATAGATCCGTACTAGAGCTTGTAGATCTAGATGTCATTAGTAGTGGATGTCGTAGATCTGAACCGGAGCTTTAGATTTGAATGAACATACGATAAATCTGAATGAAGATACGATAGATCTGGAGGTTTTCGACGACGAGCAATGGTGATGTTATACTTTTCTGGAGGCAGAGATTGGAGGTGGTCGTAGATCTAGAGGCATACTAGAGTTTTTCGTCAAGTTGTGTTCGGAAGCTTTTATTCGTAGCGGCGCTAGTGTTTCAGTCGGAGAAGTCACAGATGGCTAGTAAAAGCTCATCAGAAGGAGATTTAGATTTGAACAAATATATAATAGATTTCAACAAAGATATGATAAATATGGTGGTTTTGGATGAAGAGCCAAGGTGATGTTATAGTTTTCTGGAGGCGACGATTGGAGGTGATCGTACATCTGGAGGCACAAAACAGTTTTTTGTAAAGTAATGGTCGGAAGTTTTTATCCGCAGTGGCACCAGTGTTTCAGTCGGAGAAGTTACGGGCGGCTAATGGAAGCTCATCAGAAGGAGATGAAGATGACGGTGGTAGGTAGTGGATGTGACGTTTGGATTCAGATCTGAGAGACTGGAGATTACGGTGGTGAGTATGGTCGGTGGTATCAGGCAGTGATAAAACGATGGCGATGGAAGGAGGCGACGGTTGTAGGTGGCTCTGCAGGTTGCACCAGTAGGTGGCAGCGGTAAGTTGTGGCCGAGGTGGTGTTAGGTTTATAGTTCTTGAAGGTTCATAAGAAAGTTAGAAGGAGATGAGAGAATTTAAAAAAAAGTTTCAGCGAGTTTGAAAATATTTTTGAAATTTAAATGTGTGATCTAATTTTTGATTTAATGGTTGTAACGTTAGGAATGTATCTGGGCAAAATACCCTCAAAAGGGTTCTTAGGTGGCTCTTAACTTTTAATGGTTCTCATTTGATATTTCTCTCTCTCTCTCTCTCTCTATCTATCTATCTATATATATATATATATATATATATATATATATATATATATATATATATATATATACATACATACATACATTCATACATGCACACATACACATACACATACACATACACACACATACATATATATATATATATATATATATATATATATATATGATGCCCAGTTTAGCCCATGTGCAAGGTGGGCATTGGAACAAGGCCCATAATTTTAAGGGGCCCAATTTTTTTTAGTAGTATATACAATTTTCAGCCCAATAATCCAAATGTATCAGGCATCGGCTCATCACGTACGGGAGAAGGAATTGGACGGAACAGAAGCCATCATCACAATCGTTGATTACTCGATTATGTAATTGGTTCGTTCGTTAAAAAAACGATCGACACCTGTGTTAGCGTCTTATTGATTTAGCGACGACAGGAGCAAGGGTGAATGTGATTCACAGATTCAGCGAGACTACAACTCAACAAGGTTTGAACTTAAGGTCGATTATCTGATTTTATCTCCTGCTAACCAGCTAATCACATATGATTTATGAGAAGGGGATTATCAATATATAGTTTTCAATTGCATACTTGAATGATTCATACTTTCATAGATTATCAATTTAACATAATATTGAATGAATTTAATAGTTTATTATAAGTTTATCTAATATAGAAATCAGTTTAATAGAATAATGAATGAATAAATCAGTTTCTAAGATTCACAAAAATCAGTTTAATAGTTTAAATTATGAGTTTATGTATATTGTAAAATTGTTTATCATAAATCTGGTTATCCGATTCTCGGATTTTCAAATTATGTTAATTGTAATTGCTTGAATGTAGAAAGTTATAACTTGAGAGTTAAAACTAATGAACTTATAGTGATGAAGTCTAAAGAACCATCAGGTTATCAAAAACGTAAAAAGAGAAAACTAGATGAAGAAAAGAGAAAGGTTGATGGCGGTGCTCTAGATATGTTTATCCATAGACAACCTGTTGAAGAGCACATTGAAGAGCATGTTGAAGAGCAAGAGCATGTAGAAGTAGAAGAGACAGAAGAGCATGAGCCTATTATAGATCTTGTTGATATATATATATATATATATATATATATATATATATATATATATATATATATATATATATATATATAATCAAAGGAGGTGGGAAAAACTTAATTTTGATGAGATTAAACTTTTGGTTGAGAAAGGTCCTAAAAGAGATAATATATTATGTATGGTCCCTACGATAAATTCGGTAGACGATTTTCTGTAGCTTTATATACAAGAACTTTATCAAATTTGGACAAGTGTGATAGAGAATGGCTAGTATATTCGAAAGAGCTAAACATGGTATTTTGTTTCTGTTGTAAAGTGTTTAGAAAATGGATTTTGAAAGGGAAATTAGATGGTGAAGGTTAATCAGATTGGCAGCATGTTACCACTAGGGTTAAAGAACACATAATTTCATTGGATCATCTTACAAATAGGAATAAGTGGTTTGTCATGTGTAAAAGATTGAACTTGAATGAAACAATTGATAAAGTTTAGCACGAGCAGTTCAAGAAAGAAAGAGATTACTGGAAACAATTCCTTTTAAGAATTATTGCAGTAGTGAAGTTTCTTGCTAAACATAATTTAGCATTTCATGGATCTAATGAAAAGTTGTATAAAAAAGGTAACTATAAATGGTATTTTTTTTATTCTAGTTCCACCAAAAACCTTTTTGTTAATTATGATGACTTGTTCCACTTCTTATTTGTTAATTGTATTTAATAGGTAATGCAAATTTTTTGGGTGTCACTGAAATGTTGGAAGAGTTTGACCCGGTTATCAAAGAACATATGTGACGGATCACAAGTGAAGCGCTTCATGTGAATTATCTTGGCCACCTAATCCAAAACGAACAAATATCTTTGATAGCTAAAGAAATTAAAAACACACTTATCAAGAAGATAAAGGAAGCAAAGTAGTACGCAATCATACTTTATTTTACTCTTGATTCAAGTCACCAAGAACAGATGACTACAATTGATGGGTTTTGAGCATTACAGCATTCCTATGGTGCACATGCAACCCTATTTGCTTTAGATCTAAGTTGTTCTCAAGTTATACATGCAAATTAATTTTCCAAAGCAAAACCCTAATCTAGCATACAAGAAAACAAAATCTAATCATATTAGGGTTTAGAGGAATACCTTTCTTGTTAGTAGCTTGACCTTGACCTTCAATAGCTTCATGCATCAAGTGTTGCACCTCTAATGGAGTCACAAACACCACTTAGCAGAAGATGAACAAGAGAGAGGTGATGTAGGTTTCTTAAATTCGGCTAGGGTTCTCTAAGAATTCATAGGGCCAAAAACCTCAAGCCTAGGGTTCCTTATATAGTTGAGTTGCAACTAGGGTTTTCAACTGGAAACCTTAAATCCCTTGCTTAGGCCCTAAGCAATCCACATACCTCCATATTATAGGCCTTGGACGAAAACCCTATGGGCTTCCTATAGATTTTCGTCCTTATCAATAGGGTATATTAGCCCAAACTAAAACTATCACTGATTTACATAATCAGTCCCCGTTCTTTTAATCAGTCCCTTTTGATCACTAAATTAATTCCAAACTAATTTCTGATCAATACTAATTAAATAATATGATTTCTCAATTAATATATTATTCTTATAATATATTAATAAATCTTTTATCAACCTCTTTCTCCTAATTCATCCTATCAAATTGTTATGGTGAAGGCACCCCAAAAGGACCATGTTACTATCGGCTAAAGTACATATCAATTATAGTTATGGGCTTAGACACCTAATCTGAAAGTTTCTCACTTGGATAAGTCTAATAACTATAACTGTAAATATGACTTCAAATCCGATTAGCAATTGTAGCTCTCAAAAGCCGTTTGTCGAACTCTGACCTAGTCAATGACACGTCCTTTATATAAGGGATCATATAATCCCCCATTCTACAAGATACCGTGTGGACAAAGACATGGAACATAATCATTCTCAATGTCCAAAAATTTGTTTCCCGACTTCTGATTTGTTTGACATAGAACTTAATTGAACACATCAATTCAGTCCTGACCGATCCCGACACATAAGTTAACACAAAATCATCGAGGGGACCAAGATATCGCTTTCACCCTCTTAGGATAAAAGGAACAGATAAACTTTGACTTATATGCTTTTACTATTTACTCATTAAATTGTACACAAAAATACCTTTTATAACATCAAGTTACTGATGCGCTTACACATTATCAATGCACAACCAACTCGTAAACAACAACTCATATATCTCAGTTTAAAGATTATACGATATTATTGTCTCACAATCACTCGTGATAAATTCCATAAAGTGATTCACATGAGTGTGGGTTTAATCCAATACTCAAATCATATTTCAGAAGTACTCATGAACGTTGCAGCAAGCCTTTGCTGTGTCCAAACACTTAGACAATCTACAAACCAATTCATGACAGTCTAACCTCATAACTTACTCCCAAAGTATGATTGATTGTGGATAATTTGAATAATCTAATTATTCTGGAAGTAAAACATGAAAAGTGAAACAATAGTAAACAATCGACACAAGATAGTAAACTTTACTCATAAATAAATCTCCATTACTTAATCATTAAATGTCAATTACATTTATCTATTACAAGTTTCTAAACATCTATCTAATCACTAAAACTAATATCGTCCTTCAGACCAATGCTCCCCGCATGCTATAAGTACTTAACCCTGCTCAGACCCTTTGTAAGACAATCTATTGTGTTCTCCTCTGACGATACCCTCTTGACTACGAGGAGTCCCTCTTCTACCCGATGTCTGATGAAGTGGTATTTTATGTTGATGTGTCTGGATCTACCATGATCCCTTGGTTCCTTGGTTAAGGCAACCGCTCCTTCGTTATCACAGAAAATCTCCATAGGCTCCTTTAGGGCTGGTACAACTCCGAGGTCTCCACTGCGGTTCTTTAACCATATTGCCTCCTTCGACGCTTTGCTCGCTGCTATGTACCTTGATTCGTACGTTGAATCAGCCACAGTCTCCTACTTGGAACTTTTCCATGTAACTACTCCTCCATTTAGGGTAAATACCCAGACCGACTGAGAGCGGAAGTTATCTCTGTCGTTCTGAAAGCTGGTGTCACTATACCATGTCACTCTCAAATCATCACTCCCACCAAGTGTAAGGACCTAGTCCTTAGTCCTTCACAGTTACTTAAGAATGTTCTTAACTGATGTCCAATGAGCTCTACCCAGGTTCCCTTGATATCGGCTAACCATGCTCAACGCAAAAGCCACATCAGGGCGAGTACACATCATAGCGTACATGATCGAGCCACCGGTGGAAGCATATGGCACTCGACTCATTTCTGATATCTCGGCATCGGTACTCGGACTTCGAGTCTTACTCAACTTGGTATTGCTTTTGATTGGTAGTTCCCCTTTCTTAGAATTCTCCATGCTAAAACGTTTCAACACCTTGTCCAAGTAAGTACTTTGACTAATTCCTATTAGTCTCCTACTTCTATTTCTTAAAATCCTTATCCCGAGAATGTAAGCAGCTTCCCTTAGATCCTTCATAGCGAAACACTTCCCAAGCCAGGACTTAACCTCCTGCAAGGTCGGGATGTCGTTTCCTATGATCAATATGTCATCAACATACAAAACTAAAAAGCTAACTATACTCCCACTAGCCTTGAAATATACACAAGACTCATCTTTGCTTCTTGAAAATCCAAACTCTTTGACTTTCTCATAGAAACAAAGATTCCATTTGTGAGACACTTGCTTTAACCCATAGATGGATTTCTCAAGCTTGCGCACTCTATTAGGTACTTCGTATCTACAAAACCCTCTGGCTGATACACGTAAACATCTTCAGCCAACTTCCCATTAAGGAAAGCAGTTTCGACATCTATTTGCCATATTTCATAATCATGAAACGCAGCTATAGCCAGCATAACCGTTATAGACTTGATCTTGGCCACTGGTGAGAAGGTCTCATCATATTCAACCCCTAGGGTTTGAGTAAAGCCCTTCACAACCAGTCGTGCCTTGAAGGTGTGCACTTTCCCATCCATGCCAGTCTTCTTCTTGAAGATCCACTTGCACTCGACCTTCTTATGACCCGATACAATGTCAACCAAGTTCCTAACTTGATTATCATACATGGACTAAATCTCGCTTTCCATTTCATCCTTCCACTTTGTACACTCCGGGCCCACCATGTCTTCCTTGTAGTTGTTAGGTTCACCCAAATTTATCAGTGTACTATCACTGATAAACGTATCACCTTCAGCAGTTATATGGAAACCATACAGCATAGGTGGAACACTAACTCTACTGGAACGTCTCAGAGGTAAGGACTCGTCAACTGGTTCAACAAGAATGTCTTTCTTAGGTTAACTGCTAGTGTTAGAGGTTCCTTCACCGCTTGACTCTTGAAGCTCTTCATGATCAATTTGCCTCCCACTGTCCTCTTGGCATATGATTTCTCTCTCGAGTAAAACCCCTCTCCGTGCTACGAAGACCACGTTGTCACTAGGTCTGTAGAAAAGATATCCAAAAGATTTATGTGGGTAGCCGATGAAAATACATCGCTCACTGCGAGGTTCAAGCTTGTCGTGAGTCCCTCGTCTTACGAAAACCTCGCAACCCTAAACCTTGATATGTGCCAACAAGGGAACCTTCCCTGTCCACATCCCGTGAGGTGTTTTGGCAACCTTCTTAGTTGGGACTAGATTAAGGATATGGGCGGCAATCTCTAAGTCATACCCCCAAAATGAGATAGGTAACGAAGCTTGACTCATCATGGAACGAACCATTTCCAATAAGGTTCGATTGCGCCTCTCAGCTACACCATTAAGCTGCGGTGCCCTAGGTGGCGTCAATTGTGAAATAATTCCACATTCCTTAAGATAGTTGTGGAACTCGATACTAAGATACTCACCACCCCTATCAGATCTAAGAATCTTTATCTTCCTGCCCAATTGATTCTCCACTTTTTGCTTAAACTCTTTGAACTTTTCAAAGGTTTCTGACTTGTGCTTGATTAAGTAGATATACCCATATCTGCTATAATCGTCGGTAAAAGTCACATAGAAGTGGTTAGCATCCCTTGTGATGGATCTGAAGGGCCCATACACATTTGTGTGTATGAGATCCAACAATCCCTCACCTCTTTCCCAAGTACCAGTGAAAGGTTATTTAGTCATCTTTCCAAGTAAACAAGATTTGCATGTGTCATCTGACTTTAGGTCAAATGACTCCAAAACTCCATCCTTTTGGAGTTGGGCTATGCTCTTCTTGTTGACATGTCCAAGACGACAATGCCACATGCATGCCTTGTCTAAACCATTAGACGAATCGATATGCAACTCATTATTTCCTAAGTTATCTACAACCATCACAGTTTCATATACACCATTACAAGGCAATGCTTCAAATTATAATGTACCATTATAGAAAGCATTAATAGAACAAACTTCATTATTAAATGAAAATCTAAAACCTTGTCTGTATAAACCATGAAAAGAAATAATATTCTTTGTCATCTCCGACGTGTAACAACAATCATTCAACTCTAATCCTAACCCACTACTAAGAACTAAAGAATAAATCCCGATCTTGGTGATGGCGACGATTTCCTATTCTCCCTTATCAGGTTCATCTTCCCATGCTCCACATCCCTACTTCTTCTTAGCCCCTACAAATTAGAACAAATGTGAAAACCACATCCTATATTAAGGACCCAAGAACTAGCATGTGATGAGTTACTAGATTAAATAGTATAAATACCTACGAAGAAGGGCTTTATCTTCCCATTCTTGATGTCCTGCAAGTATTTCAGGCATCTTCGTTTCCAATGCCCCTTGTCGTGACAGTAGAAGCATGTTGCTTCTTTAGGATCAGATGAGGGAGTGGCAGAACCGGCTTTACCTTTGGATCCATTTGAAGAGGATCCAACATGGGACTTTCCCTTGTGGCTCTTAGATGGAGCTTTCCTCTTTTTCCCTTTACCATGTCCTCTAGCGAGGACCGAGGCAACAACAGTAGGGGTGGACTTGACAGCTTTGCCTTTAAGTCCACTTTCAGCAGTTCTCAACAAACCTTGAAGCTTGCTCAAGCCTCCTTGTTCATATGATAAGTCGTCTTGAACTGATCATAACAAGGAGGTAAATAGTGTAGGATTATATCAATCGCCAACTCTTCGTCAAAGTTGACATTCAACTTGAGCAAATGATCCACATACCTTTGCATCCTTTGCAAGTAGCTCATGATGGACTCTCCATCTTTCATCTTGGTTGTTATTAGCGTGGCGACAATATTGTACCTTTATTGACGCGCACTTTGATGGTACTTTTCCATCAAATCTTGGCACATGTCATAAGGCCAGTAGTCCTCATAGAACCATTGCAGCTCAGGAGTCATAGTGGCTACCATAATCCATGACAACTTTGTCACGTCTTTTTCATGAGCCCTATACTCAGCTATTTGTTCGACAATAGCTTTGGTTTCATCTATCTCTTTGACTTCTTTTTTGAGGACGTATTCTTTCTCCTCGTATCGCAGGGCCATTCGAATGTTACGAATCCAATCATTGAAATTGGACCCATCGAAGGTGACCCTTTCACAGATGTTCAAAAGAGAAAAGGAGCTTGAGGAGTTGGAGTCCGAGCCAGAAGTGTTGTTTGAGCCAGACAACTGAAAAAGAAAAGGAACAAAGTTTTGATTAGATAAAGAATCCTTAATTTAACACCTAAATGAAATATTAAGGCTATGACCCAACACAATAATTTACAATTTGGAAAAGGGATGCCGTAATCCAATTGCAAATTATTTAAACGTAGGTAAATGACGATTTACCAATTCCACCACGAAAAACGAAATGAAGAATTAGGTTTTAAATGAAATTAAATTCCTAGATTCTTTTGAGATTCATTGAACTTGTCAATGGCATGTTTAATCTCAATGATGCCCTTCAAGTTTGTGACTGGGATACCGAGGATCACAAACAAGGTGTGAATAACCATGCAAGTTAGCATGGCACTCTCGATTTCGTTTACCACCTAATCAACGTGCCGATTCACCACACACGCTCCATTGATCTATGGTAATTCTTGAGCTACCCTTTGCCACCCTTTGCCACCCTTGTTAGTCCAAGTTAGGGTATTTCCCGTTGCTACTGGAAGGAAACTCACCTCGAAAAGTAGCTACCGAAAGTCTGACTGCTAGACGTCTGGCTGCTGCACCGGCAATCCTCCAGCTACAAATCCATAAACATAGATTAGCCACTCATAAATACCCTTAGGTCAATTGACTGACCCACCCCTGGTCCAAGGTCAACTCCTTGGTCAAAGTCAACTTCCAGTTGATTGGACTCGCCGAGTCATGGCACAGACTTGCCGAGTCCTTCTCCTACTAACCTGGTCCTACTCGCCAAGGCCCTCTTCCCACTCACTGAGTCACCCTTAACTCACTACTCGGGACAATAGAACCGACTCGTGATCTGACTCGCCGAGTCCAAGAACAACTCGCCGAGTCCCCACGAGCAGATCTCCTACTCGCTTCCAAATCCTCACCATAGCATCCCTTAAAAGGATTTGGGGTTCTGGGACTATTGCTACACGTTAGATTGCTAATTCCGCGTGCAGATACGAAGGGTTGGACCTTCAACACTTAAACCCCTCTTACTCAGTGATAGTTCATATGACTCGCCGAGTTTGAAGAACCACTCGTCGAGTTCCAGGCAATCTTCATCGGACTCGCCGAGTTGTTCATCCAACTCGCCGAGTCTAAGACCATCTTCATAGAACTCGCCGATTTCCACTTTGGGACTCGTCGAGTCCCTTCAACCCACTTCCCATACAGACCAAATCTGAGACATGCAACGCTTCTAAACCATAGATCTATGATCCTAGGGCATGCTTATCACGTAAAGTTGTAAACTTTACATGCATGCATGGCCTTATAAGTTCAAGAAGGCAAATCCAAGCTATTTAGGAGGTCATATACTCAATAGGGACCCCAATAACTCCAACCACAGAGACTTTACACTTCTAAGATGTCCATAAGGTCCCAATCTGAAGTCCTTTCAGAACATAGAGCGTAAATACATGGAGTTTGAGGTTTTAGGGCTTGAAAACCACTAATTTGGGACAAAAAAGGATCTAATGAACTAGTGATCAAGGTAAGAACTTTTCTACCTGAATGGAAGCTTCCCACAGTGTAGATTCCGGATCTACCTCCCCTCCTTGCACACTTCAACCTCTTCCTTCTTCTTCTAAGCTCCAAACCTTCTTCACAAAGCCAAAATCACTCTCAAGAACAATATGGGGGCTAGGGTTTCTTTCTACAGCTCTCAGGAACCAGGTGCTACATAGTGCCTCAAGTGGTGCACCTCTAATGGAGTCATAAACACCACTTAGCAAAAGATGAACAAGAGAGAGGTGATGGAGGCATCTTGAATTCGGCTAGGGTTCTCTAAGAATGTATATGGCCGAAAACCTCAAACCTAGGGTTCCTTATACAGTTGAGCTACTACTAGGGTTTTCAAATGGAAACCCTAATTCCCTTGCTTAGGCCCTAAGGAATCCACATACCTCCATATGATAGGCCTTGGACAAAAACTCTATGGGCTTCTTATGGATTTTCGTCCACCCCTTATCAATAGGGTCCATTAGCCTAAAATACAACTATCACTGATTTACATAATCAGTACCTGTTCTTTTAATCAGTCTCTTTTGATCACTAAATTAATTCCAAATTAATTTCTGATCGATACTAATTAAATAATATGATTTCTCAATTAATATATTATTCTTATAATATATTAATAAATCATTCATCAACCTCTTTCTCATAATTCATCCTATCAAATTGATATGGTGAAGGCAACCCAAAAGGACCATGCTACTATTGGGTCAAGTACATATCAATTATAGTTATGGGCTTAGACACCTAGTGAGGTATTTAAAGTTATCATATAATTATGTTACTATCGAGGAGCCCTTTTTAGGTTTTTTGAATATTGATGAAGCCTCTAGAAAAGGATTATTTGCTATTATACTTGAGGAGTTAAAGTCTCTTGGTCTTTAAATTGATGATATGCGTGGTCAAGGCTATGATAATGGAGAAAACACGAAAGGAAAAGACCAATGAGTGCAAAACAGATTTTTAGATATAAATCCTAGAGCATTTTACACTCCTTGTGGTTGCCATTCTCTTAATCTAACATTATATGATATGGCTACAAGTGTGTTAAAGGAAAGAACTTTTTTGGATTCATCCAACGTATTTATACAATCTTTGCAAATTCTACTAAGAGGTGGGAAATTTTGAAAGATAATGTTAAAGCTTAGAGTCCTAATTCATTGTGTCAAAATCGTTGGGAAAGTCGGGTTGAGAGTGTAAATGCTATTAAACTGCAACTTGTGGATGTACGGGAAGCTCTACTTCAAGTTGGAGAAAAAGATAATGATGCTGCAATTACAAGTGAAGCAACTTCACTAGCAGAAAAAGTACATGGTGACTTTGAATTTTTCGTATCAACTGTTATTTGGTGTGAAGTACTAAACCATGTGAATATTGTGAGTAAGAAGTTACAATCAAAGGATATGCATCTTGATAATGCTATTACATAAATAAACAAATTGATTGGGTACATCAAGGATTATAGAGAAACTGGTTTTTCAAAAGCGATTTTTGAAGGGAAGGAGATTGCTATTGAAATGGGTATTTATCCAATATTTCCAAAAAACGTTTGATTGAAAGGAAAACAAGGTTTGATGAGAGTTCAAGTAGTGAAGAAGTTTCATTTACACCTGAAGAGAATTTCAGAGTCGATTATTTCTTATACATTGTTGATCAAGCTATTTATTCTCTTGAGACAAGATTTGAATAATTCAAAGAGTATGACAACGTATTTGGTTTTTTATTTCCACATAATTTGAGGGGAATTCAAGATAAAGATCTTAAGTTGTATTGTCACCGTCTTGAAAAAGCACTCAAGTTTGAAGTAAGATCGGATATTGATGTCGAGGAACTTTATACGGAATTGAAATTATTTGAGACATTGGAAACCAATGAATTTAGCAAACCTATAGGTGTTTTGAAGTTTTTGAAAGAACTTAATTATTCCCCAAATTCAAGCATTGCATATAGAATATTGTTGACTATTCAAGTAACGGGCGCATCTACAGAAAAGAGTTTTTCCAAATTAAACTTTACGGAATCTTACTTATGCTCCACAATGACCTAAGAAAGTCTTAGCGGTTTGGTGATGGTATCTATCGAGAACAAAATCTTAGAGGGTATAGACTTCAAAGAGTTGATAAAGCAATTTGCAATCAAGAATGCTAGGAAAGCTTCACAGATTGTCGGTTAGCTGTTAGGATATGTTATTAACCATTAAAGTACTATGATTTTGCTATGTTTATTGCTATAAGGTTTATCGTCATTTTAATAAAAAAAATTAGTTTACGTAATTTAATTTGTTACACATTAAGGCTTAATGTCATTTTCATCTGTTTCGTCCTGGTCATTTGAATCTTCAGAACCAGCCTTGATATATATATATATATATATATATATATATATATATATATATATATATATATATATGTATATATATATATATATATATATATATATATATATATATATATATAAGGTTACATGCTATTAATAACTCAATCCAAAGAGGGTCTTATTAATTGACATGATTTATTGTCAATTCTTATTATCAAACTTTATAGTTTATATGTTTATTAATGCGAGTATTAGCCGACCCAAAGGTAGACTGATATTTGGTCGAATAAACATATATTCGGTTATAAACATGTGACAATTTTTTTTGGTTCCATGTGATTAATAAGTCAATTCAAAGAGGGGCTTGTTAATTGACATAATTTATTGTCAATTTTATCACCAAAACAAGGATATCTCTTGCAAGTTAGTATTACTGTCCAAAGACTTGATATTAATGTTGTGTTGATACCTTGTAAAGATTTCATAAATTGAATTTATTGATTACGGTTTATGGATTAATGATCATAAAAATACATTTGCGTATGGTCTCAAAACAACAAATTTGAATTATGGTATTATATCTGCTAACATTGATCACATTTATTTACATAATGAGATTAACTTTAATAAATGGAATGAGGGCATTATGTTAGTTCTCAATTGCATGGATATTAAACTTGCATTTTGGATAGAGAAACATTCTTTGAGGATGCTGAGTTTACAGGAGAAACAAGGTTAAAACATTGTCCTTAAGGAGGAATTATTCTTGATTCATATTATTGCTTTCAATAGTATGCAGATTATGAATTAGTGATCAACGATGTTATTCAATCTCCTATTCTTAATACGCAGACTCAACATCCTTAACTTTAGATATCCTATGCGTGGTACCATATTTTTCATCAATTTATTATCTCATTTAGTTTTGAGGTAAATACAGTAGATGATTTTATGTATCATAGATTAAGTGGGAGTAAATTTATCTTTTTGGTTTTTGGGCAGATATCTACGTAACCTAAGTTTGGATCATAAGAAAGCAACCAAATGGATTTTGAGATATCTATATATAACAAAAGGCTATATGCTAAACTAAAGGAAATCAAATATTTTGGAGATCATTTTTATTAGATGCTAAAATGGTTACCAATCCATATCGGGATACTTTTACATTTTAGCACGATGAGCCATTTCATGCAATAGACTTCGGTAACTTCTTCCAAAATGGAAGAATAATTTGTACCATGGAATATGGTTGTGGAAACACGAGACTCATTATTGGTATTGAAAGACCACTAAAGTTGTGATAATAAGTCAGCAATGTTATATTCCAACAACAAAAGTTCTATTAAGTCATTCATATTGACATCAAGTTTTCTTCTATTAACACAATAGTGCAAAATGGAAATATTTATAGCATATATGAACAAACTCCATAAAAGCATATCCGCTCATATAGGGATTAGCTCCCTAGGTCTTTCATGAGCATAATACACACGTTGGTGTGATATTTGGTTTTAGTGGGAGTTTATGGTGTTTTATGTTTTGTTTAAGAACAATTATGTTTTTCTGTACAGAATTAAGAATTTGGTTAACTCCATTATTAGTTGCACTTATTTGAAGTTTGATCTCACTTTAATCTAAAGAGGAACTCGTTGGAAATCTATTTTGATTTTAAAACAACACATCATGTTTAATCTATGTTGTTAGTTATATATGCATATGTGACCATTGACAGGTTTAGTTACGTAAATTGTAACGAAGACCGCCTAGATCCTAAACTATTATGATTAGTAGACGAGATTGTTTAAGGGTACCAATATTATGATAACATTCATTAAATCACTTATACAATTATATGTACATTTATATATGCATGGTCCAGTGGAAGATTGTTAGATAATTATGGGACCACTTCATATATATGTAATGCCATCATTAAATCTGATTATTATGGTAAGAATAAAAATTGATGATGGACCGATTGATAGAATATTTACTTACCTTGATGGTTGAGTTCCCGATTTGACTCACGATCCTCAAGATCTCTTCCATCTTTCACATTAGGGTATATCTCCATCTATATATACATGTGATGAGGAGCAGATCAGGGCATATAGAATACACACATAAGATTTGTGGGTCAAATTGCTGAGGGATTTTAGAAAGTTCTTGAGATCAACTAGAAAACTCAACCTAGTTTTTCGGATTCGAATATCATAATGAAATCAGGTATGAATCCTTCAATCTTATTGTTTAAGTTTTCTTTTAATCAGATTCGAGATTAAAGATCCAAAGTTATGCTTCCGCGTTTTATGTTTTGGGTATGAAAATAACTAACTAACTAACTAACTAGCTAACTAACTAACTATATATATATATATATATATATATATATATATATATATATATATATATATATATATATATATCCTATACTATTATGATTAGTGGACGAGATTGTTTAAGGGTACCAATATTATGATAACATTCATTAAAGCGTTTATACGTTTATATATAGATTTATATATACGTGGTCCAATGGGAGATTGTTAGATAATTATGTGACCACTTCATACATATGTAATGTTATCATTAAACTCGTCTATTATGGTAAGAATATAAATTGTTGATGGACCGTTTGATAGAATATTTACTTACCTTGTGGGTTGAGTTCCCGATTTGACTCAAGATCCTTAAAATCTCTTCCATTTCTCACATTATGGTATATCTCCATCTAAATATACATGTGACGAGGAGCAGATCAAGACATATAAAATACACATAAGATTTGTGGGTCAAATTGCTGAGGGATTTTAGAAAGTTCTTAATATCTACTTGAAAACCCAACCTAGTTCTTCGGATTCCAATATTATAATGAAATTGTGTATGAATCCTTCAATCTTATTGTTTAAATTTTCTTTTAATCATATTCGAGATTAAACATCCAAAGTTATGTTTCTGCGGTTTATGTTTTGGGTATGAAAATAGCTAGCTAACTAACTAACTAACTATATATATATATATATATATATATATATATATATATATATATATATATATATATATATATATATATATATATATATATATATATATATATATATATATATATATATATATATGAAGATTTATTTATTTATGATGTCTAACTTTCTCCAGAAAAATTCAAATCGTGTAAAATTGCAGATTATGACACTATAGGTGTATATATAAATTTATTGAATATCGTTTGACATATGATCGGCCCGACATAGGACCATACGGCAAAGAGGATATGATTTTTTGCTAAAAATACACACATTAACACACAGAAAGACACGCATACGCATACATACTATCAAAAGGACACACATACATCATGCATAAACATAAATAACATAAGCATTTACATATATGATATAATATACACATACACATACACATAAAGATACATTGTGTTATGACATGCAATTCAGAAGAGAATATATTTCAAATAACTACATTGGCACAGAAAATGATGAGCATGCATGGAATTTCATGCATAAGTGGAATAACAACTAGTAGAATATAATCCCCAAAAGTATTATAACACCAATTATCAATGTACAAAGAGCATAGTACAACAATATCATGCAAGATACATAGATTCTTCAAATTTACGAAATGATTGTTAACCATGTATTTGGTGATTTTAATTATAAAAAATTAATAAAAATCACCGTTTACACCAATATTGTAGTTTTGTATAAGAAGGAATGCTATTAATTAATTAGAATTGTTACAGAAAATTAGAAAAATAAATAAAATAAAAGCTTAGTTAATCAGAAGGACAAATCCATGAATCCTCGTTACCTGGGAGTTGATCACCATCACTTCTTGATGAAACGACAGCGTTCTGATCATTTCCCCTTCCCCCCTCAAGATTCATCAAAGTTTCTTCTTGACCCCTCCATCTTTTCAACGACGTCGAAGAGGAACTTTCAAAGGCATTTGGTGGTTCCGATCGATGATTCTCACCTTCTATTACACTGCTTTGCTGAGGAAGCCTTGTTTGTGAAAGAGATTGAAATTGAAACATCTGCCTTTGCAAATTTGATAAATTCAAGGGTTGTTTTGTAAACAGGTGAGTTTCAGCAGGGGGTAATTGGAAATTACTCGTCGTTGCAGTTGTGGAATTCAAATATGTAGGCTGTTGTTGTAGCTGAATTTTCTGCGCCGACGGCCGTATAGGATTCAACGGCGCAAGTCCACCACCGTAAAGATCGAGCCGGCGAGAAAAAGGAGACGACGAGGAGGAGGTGGAGAAAGGGGCGGCGGGGATACCGGTGAATTCTTGAACCATTTGTCGGAAATTAGTGGTGTCGGTGGTGAGTACGGTGGTGGGTGCTCGTCGGGAAGCTCGTGTACGCTTCTTGGGGTTCTTCGTTGTTACATGACCTACTTTTTCAGGTTCAGTATCCGGGTTTATATTATCATCCACCGGTGTCGGATTAAGATACGGATCTTGCTGAGAATCAAGATTATACATCGAATTCTGGTTTCTGGACCAGAGAGAATCAAGATTGTACATCGGATTAGTGTTTGGGTTTAAGGGTTGTGAAAAGGACGACGGATCAAAGAAGGTGGACGGTGGTTGTGGTTGGTGGTGCGACGACGACGATGATGATGGCGGTGGTTGTTGAAACATCGGCATGTGGTTAAACTGTGTAGGAGGAGGATTTAAAAACATAGATTCCGTCCTTGAATCATACACCTCATCACAACCACCACCACCTACTCCGCCGTCGCCACAGCCGCTAGATGATTGCAAGCTGCCACTGTTACCGGAATCCATGGCGTGAAAACTGATGAGATCAAAAATGGAAGGAGGCTAAAGGCTATTAGATTGTCTCTCTCACTTTTATTTGTATATGAGAAAAGTAAGGAAAGTGCTTTTACCAGACTTAAAATTGATTGAACCAGAGCAATGTACAGATTGCAATGCGTGTTATACAAGTACATAGAGAACTGTTTGTTGCAGACATACAAAGTGTTTCATGTATACAAAATTAAAAAAGGTTCTTTTCACAATCTTTGTTGGGTGTATGGGATCTATGAGGAACCCAAAATGAAAAGCCGTAAACCATAATTTTAGGGCTACTCATTAAAATAATAAATATTGGTATATCATAATCATAAAATAGATATAGGGATATTCATAAAATGACCGGTTGTTATTTTTTTAGTTAAAAATATGACAAGTAAATTTAGAATAAATTATTTTGGACCCGATAAAAGAAAGAATCTTACTCATTTATTTGGACCCGATAAAAAAAGAATTTTACTCGTTTACGTTGTAGTCCCCTATATAAAGGAAATCAAACATGTCGTAACCACACACCCTAACACAGTGTTTTGGATTTTTTTTTTGAAAAAAAATGACGATACAATGTACGTATAAACTATAAAGGTTTATTTGAGTATATAGTGAATCAAGTTAGTTTTATGGTTTTTTTGTTCAACTATGTTTGGATAAATAGTTTTTAGCTTATTAGCTTATTGCTTATTTGTTTACTGCGGTGTGAAAAAACATTTTTTTAAAATGTGTTTGGATTAGTTTATTACGGTGAGAATAAGCAATAAGCAATAAGCATCTTAAGTGTTTGTCAAACAAAGCAGCTTATATGAGTAAAATAATCAATAAGTAATAAGCATTCCCCCCCCCCCCCCCCCCCCCTCTCCCCCCGCTTATTAAAATCGGCTTATTTAGCTTATTCCTACAGCAATAAACTGATTTTTAAAAACTTCTATCAAAATACTTAAATTTGCTTATTGCAGTGGGATTAAGCAATAAGCACTAAACAAACAGTTTATTTTTTTTCTTATCCAAACACACGGGTAAATGATAAAAAAAAATTGTAGAAATGTTACATGTAGTTCGAAAATTCAAGGAACTAGTTTGTATTGGCTTCAATTTGTGCGGACTAACAAGACATTGTATCATTATTGTCTTTTGGTTAATATATTGTTTAATATGGCCGACGACAATTTGTAGTAAGCTTATAGAACCCCAAAAACAAATTATAGCGTATAAATCAGAATCGGGAATCTTAAGAACAGTTACGAAAATTATTGTTCTTGTTAGGACATAAATACACAATCAATAAAACTAATTGAAATAAAACAATCCAAATTCAAATATATATATATATATATATATATATATATATATATATATATATATATATATATATATATATATATATATATATATATATATATATATATATATATATATATATATATATATGGAAAAGTGAATATACCCTTAAGGGTATATAAGCTTAGGTACCCAAACTCATTATATTACGTCGTTTTATATCATATATATACATTGTAATTGTTCAATGTTATTCTAATTCAACTTCTAACTTGATTTAATTTCAAGATTTTTATAAATTTTACGTTTATCTTCCTTTTACATAATTTTCATTTTCAACTATAATATATATATAGCTTAGTAGGCGTTCGGCATAAAAATGTAATGTAAGAGGAAAATAATAGTTAAATTTTGAAAGTAAATCAAGTTAGGGGTTGAAATTTAAGAATTTTATAATGAATATATAAAACAAAACACGTATTATAGTGAGTTTGGGTACCTAAACTTATATACTCTTAAGGGTATATTCACTTTTCCCATATATATATATATATATATATATATATATATATATATATATATATATATATATATATATATATATATATATATATAAGAATCAGTTTATAGAAAACATACTTGAATGTAGACTACACAGAAAATATAATCATGAAATTGTACAGATTGAGGTCTGTTTTGCAGTGTCCTAAGACAGAAATTTCCCTGGTAGGGATCTGTCAAGAGGATACAACAATCAACCTAGATCTTCTCTTGATTCTGACGAAATTCACTATGCTCCCTTCATTGTTTGTGGATAGACCTGGCAATGGGGCGGACTTGGAGCGAATCGACCATGATCCAAACCCTTTTAACAAATTTTAAAATCCAATCCAAACCCGCAGGGTTTTGAATAGTCAAACTTATACCCTTATTCGCCGAATCAACATATATCCAAACCCGCCCCGTAACCCGTATGTTTTTTTGAAAAATCAAACAAATTTATCATAAATCTTAAAATAACATTTATCAAATAAAACAAATGTTGATTTAGAAAACACATTGCGTACTCGAGGACTTTTGATTGGAATTAATATCATTATTGTAGTAACTTTTGATTGATTTTTGACCGCCGATTGCATTGATAAAGAATAGCAATTACAAACTTTCTTTCGGTTGATAAATGACTTTATTGATATACAAATGAAATTGGTGATTTCTTGATGGAATATAAACGAACGACATCATGATTCTTAGTAGATGATTGGAAGTCTAGAAATCGAGTCATCGAGACTTATGTAAAAATAGTTTTGTCTTTGGTGCTTTCTCTTTGGACTTTCAATTGGAATTAAAAGTAAACTTTAGGTAGTATTAACTATAAATATATAATTCTAAAATTTATACAGGGCAGGTAATGGAACAGATCAATGATGATCCATACCCGACCCTTTTAATAAAAGGGTTAGTGGGTACGGGTCGTTAATGGGTAAACTAATCAAAAACTATGCTTCAAACCCATATAATTGTTAAGGGTTTGGATCGGATCAGGGTCAAAACCCGTTCCATTTCCAGACCTATTTGTGGAATACGAAATTAGATGAGGAATATGTTTGTGGTTTTTCTGAACCCGAAATCTGTTCTTTGGTGATCTATTTATAGATATAGATTGACTATTTTTCCCTCCAAAAACTATTAATCGGAAATAAGTGTCAAGACAGTTAAAAACGAATTTAACAGATTTTTAATATAAAATAAAAGTTAAAATCAGAATTAATATATATGTAAAATATTGTAACTAGCTAATGAGACCCCAAGAGCCCCAAGGTCTATGGCCAATCTTTTGACCATTAAATATATATATTAATCTAAGTCTTTCAAGACCAATTTGACTAGCTCAATCACCAAATCTGCTTCCATTATAACACGAGTATTCATAGTTTGCTTAGATGATTTCCAAGAGATGACAGCTCCACCATGAGTGAACACATATCCACATGTGGATTTTTCCTCTGAAGTATTAGAATCCAATTTGCATCACAATATCCTTCAAGAACAGGAGGATATCTCTGTTGGATAAGGTGTCTAAGTCCATCACTATTTTTGGTATGTACTTGACCCAACCCGACATGGTCCATTTGGGTTGCATGGCATCATGCATTTGGATAGACTAAATGAGAGAAATAACACTTGTGGTTTATTAATATATTATAAGTTCTACTATATTAATAGTATTATTTAATTAGTATTGATCAAGAATTAATTTGGAATTAATTAAGTGATCGAAATATGACTAATTAAATATATGGGTTGATTATGTAAATCATCCATAACTTGTATAGTGGGCTAAAAGGCTCCATGGATTATCAAGTTAGGTTAAACCCATAGGATGCTACATGGATGCTCCATAGGAGTTGCAAACCCATTGGTCATGGAAATGAAGAGTCATGACACATTAGGGTTTACATGGTGTAACACATTAGGGTTTACATGGTGTAACCCTAGATGTGCCACACTATATAAGGAACATGTTATCTACCAAAATTGGCTACACTAAGGGAATAAGAGGACTAGGCCGATTTTACAAGTGTGTGCATTCTCTCAAGAGTCATTCCAAAGGCATTTGGTGTTGTGTGAAGCATTTGAGGCATCACACTTGGGGTGCTAGGCTCTCAAGGTTTTCAAGGAATCAAATCAACAACAAGGTATGTAATTATAGCCATCCCTTTAGGATAAAAGTCTCCATGTATGATAGATAGGATTATGAACCTTGGAAATCATATTTTTCATGTATTTTAGACAAACATAGATCCAAGGTTAATAGGGTTGCATGTACACTTAGGAAGTGTTAGAATGCTCAAAACCCTTCAATATCATGTAATGCAATACATAATTCATTGTATGCTTTAAATATCTAAGCACTCTCACTAATGCATACCAATGATCTTTCCCAGGATTGTGGGAGTAGCAGCTTAATCTACTTACACTATATGCTAAGTCCGGTCTTGTACAATTCATAATATACATTAAGCTACCAAGAACTTAAGTCTATTCTAATTGAGCTACACTATCACCTTTATTATTCTTTACTTAACTAGAAGCATCAAATGGGGTGACAACCGGCTTGTCATCATAGTGTCCAAACTTCTTGAGTAAACTTTCAATATAATGAGACTGAGTAAGAGTATAACCATCTGGTCTTCTTTGAACTCTTACACCAAGGATCACATCTACTACTCCCAAATCCTTCATGGAAAAGAGGAGTGTAGCATTTTCTTGGTTTGATTGATCACATCCAAATTAGTACCCATTATAAGCATATCATCCACATACAAGCATATAATGACACAAGCATTCTTGTTTTGTTTGACATAAACACATTTATCACATTAATTAATTGTAAATCCATTAGAGAGTAATGTGTTGTCAAACTTCTCATGCCATTGCTTTGGAGTCTGTTTTAGTCCATAAAGTGATCTAACTAACTTACAGACTTTTTTTTCTTGACCCTTAACCACAAACCCTTCATGTTGATTCATATATATCTCTTCATCTAGTTCACCATACAAGAAGGCCTTTTTCACATATATTTGGTGTATTAAATTGTGAATGGCTGCAATTGCTACTAACGTGCGAATTGGTGTAATTCTTGTAACAGGTGAATATGTGTCAAAGAAGTCTTTACCCTCTTTTTGATGATACCCTTTAGCTACTAAAAGAGCTTTGTACTTCTCAATGGTACCATAAGGCCTAAACTTCTTCTTGAGTATCCATTTGTGCCCAATTGGTTTTTGCCTAGGTGGCAAATCTACCAATTTCCAAGTGTTATTCTACACAATGGAGTCAATCTCACTTTTGATTGCCTCTTCTAATAAGGAGCTTCAGAAGAGTCCATAGCTTCCTTATATGTTTGAGGTTCATTATTCACTACAAAGGTCATATAACCAGGTCCAAAATCTTTGGCAATTTTTCCCCGTTTGCTTCTTATGGGTTCTAAGTTCTCTTCTTGAACCTTAGAAGAACTCTCTTCATTTGATTGTAAACTTTTCTTTGGAATGGTATCATTCAGTCCATCATCTAGAGGTCTTTTCCTAGAGTAGGTAACCTCTTTCCCTTTATCCTGAAAAGGAAAATTATTTTCAAAGAATTTAGCCTCTGCTGATTCCATGATGGTTTGGTTATGGATATCATCAACATGTGATTTATACACAAGAAACCTATAGGCTGCACTATTCATGGCAAGGCCAAGATAGATGCAATCTATGGTGTTTGGTCCAAGTTTAGTCCTCTTTGGAAGAGGTACTTGTACCTTACCAAGGCAACCCCACACTTTCATCTTTTTGTAAGAGGGTAACCTCCCTTTCCATGGATGAAAGAGTGATTTATCACTCTTTTTATGAGGATTCTATTATGTATTAAATCTGTTGCAAGACATGCTTCTCCCCACAGATTATGTGGTGCTCCAGAAGTAATTAACATTGATATAATCATCTTTTTCAATGTTTTATTCTTTCTTTCTGCCACTCCATTTTGTTAAGGAGTATATGGAGCAGTTGTTTGATGTGTAATACCATTTATACAACAAAATTCAGCAAAGTCTTTGGATTCATATTCTCCTCCTCGATCAGACCTTAGAATTTTGATCTTTTTGTCAAGTTGATTTTCAACTTCAGCCTTGTAATTGTTAAAAGAATTCAAGGCATCATCCTTGGTGTTTAACAAATAAATATAACAATACTTGCTGTAATCAGCAATCAAATAAATATAATAATTTTTTCCTCCTCTTGCAGGCGTTGCTCTAAAATCAGATAAACCGGAGTGGATTAAGCCAAGTATTTCATTAGATTTTTCAACTGATTTATGAGGATGCTATGAAAAATTTGATTCTATACAAACGTCACATTTTATGTTTTTGTCTAATGAAAATTTTGGTAACATGCCAAGTTTTGACATTCTTTGAATAGAGCGTAAATTGACATGTCCCAAACGAGAATGCCACAAAAATGAAGGATCATGCATATACATAGAAGAGGGGCTAGTAGTGCCCATTATTGCATTAGCAGTAACATTGGTTACACCATAGTACAAAGGTAAGACACTGACTTTGAAGAGACCCTCATCAAGGTATCCCTTTCCAGCATACATCCCACCCTTGGTGAGAACAAACTTATCAGAGTCAAGTACAAGTTTGAATCCCTTGTTACTAAGAATAGGACCAAAAATCAGATTCTTAGTAATTTCAGGAACATGAAACACATCACTTAAAACAAGTTCTTTTTCAGAAGTCAGTTGTAGCTTCACTTTTCCCTTTCCTTCAACTTTTGCAGTGGAGCCATTCCCTATAAACATTGGTTCAAAATCCAAGACATTCTAGTATGTAGAAAACATGGTTTGAGAGTTGCAAATGTGCCTTGTGGCTCCAGCATCAATCCACCAATCCACGCCATTGCTAACCATGTTGGTTTGAATCACAACAACAAACTGATTTGGTGATTCAACCATGTTGGCTTGACCAAAATTTCTTCCACCAGAATTACCACCATTGTTTCCTCCATTGGTTCCTGCATTGTTTCCTCCTCGACCCCTCCTGAATCTACAGTATTTGGCCTTGTGTCCAGTTTTACCACAAACATAACATGGACCAGAATTCTTCTTGTTAGGGCCATGATTTTTGCCATCTTTGGAAGAGTTTTTGGAGCATTGCTTCCCTTTCTTGTTGTTGTGCTTTGTCCTTGAAGTATTTTCTTCTCCAAAAAAGTTTGCACTTGGTTCCAAGGAATTTGCATCTTCCTTCTCATTCAATCTACTATCTTCTTCCACGCGAATTCTCAACACAAGTTGCTCAAAACTTGTGTCATCAGTTAAGTGCTTAAGATATAGTTGGAAATTCTTCCAAGAAGGAGGAAGTTTTTCAATGATTGAACCAGCAATAAAGTTAGAGTTTATACCTATACCTTCAACTTCAAGATCATGTGCAATGACTTGAATTTCCTCCACTTGTTTGAGGACAGATTTGGTATCCACCATCTTGAAATTCATGAACTTTCCAATCACGAATTTCTTGGAACATGCCACTTCACTTTTGTATCTTTTTTCCAATGATTCCCATATCTCTCTTGCAGTAGTCATGGTAGAGTAGATATCATAGATAGAATCATCCAAAGCATTCATAATATAATTTCTGCAACTATATTCATTTGTGTTCCAAGTTTCCACAGCCCTTTGATGTGCTGCCAATTAGGCTTCAGTGGGTGGTGTTGTTCCTTCTACAGTGGTTACACTAGTAGGAGGAGAGAGAGAATCATCAGTGAGAACATTAGAAACATGGAGAGTTGTTAGATAGAACAACATCTTCTATTTCCATCTTCGGAAATCGGAGCCTTTGAATTTCTCAGGCTTTTCCACATGTGTTTTGATGATGGAATTTTGATCTATTCTTCCCTATTTGATTTTTGTCTTAGATTGTTAGGAAAGAAGTATACAATCAAAAAAACTAATTGAAATAAAACAAACAAAATTCAAATATATATATAATGTACAAGAATCAGTTTACAGAAAACATACTTGAATGTAGAATACACAGAAAATATAATCACAAAATTATACAGATTGAGGCCTGCTTTGCAGTGTCCTCAGAGAGAAATTTCCATGGTAGGGATCTGTCAAGAGGATACAACAATCAACCAAGATCTTCTCTTGATTCTGACAAAATTTATTATGTTCCCTTCATTGTTTGTGGAATACAAAATTATATGAGGAATATGTGTGTGGTTTTTCTGAACCCGAAATCTATTCTTTGGTGATCAATTTATAAATATAGATTGACTGTTTTTCCCTCAAAAAACTACTAACCGAAAATAACTGTGAAGATAGTTAAAACGAATTTAACAGATTTTTAATATAAAATAAAAGTCAAAATGAGGCCCAAGGCCAATATTTTGACCATCAAAATGAGGCCCAAGGCAAATGCAAGAATTCCAAATTCATGCCATTTACTGAAATCCGTTAGATTCTAAACTTATATGCACTAATCCTCTTGTAATGATTTTGCACAAAGTCAGAAAGACTTGACAACAACCATTACAGAGCATTCCAAAGGAGATCAGCTCCTTGGAAACATCCTTCTTGCATTAAGTTTCCTAATCTTACATAAATTGAATAATTTCTAACCTTGAAACATTTCCATATTCCATTTTGACTATTACTTCTGAACAAGAGTTGCCTCCTTACATATTATGTCAATATGGTCCTTCCAGAATTATCACTATACTTCCAACTGTCCTTGAGCAACCAATCTTTGGTAAACCTTAGATTATCCTTGACAATTGTTTAATCCTTTTAGTCATATCCAATTCTAGACCTTTTCGCTTCTTAATGCCCCAGGCATTTGGAAATTTTTTAGAAAGGATGAATATAGCACATGTAATCGATCCTATATCCGAAGCATATGGGACACGATTCATGATGTCTCACATAAAGACTAAACCAGTCTTTTGCTATAACATTTCCATTTCTATTTTCCAGGTTCTCATAATTCAGATTATGAAATGGGATGCTGTAATCATAATCGAATTTTAGAACGCAAATAATGGACCCATATACAGAATTTCCTTATGTTGATCCATTCCAACATGAAATTCATATATATACCCTTGACTAAATACGATTAAAACCTTTACGATTAAAACCTCAATCTAAGCTTTTAGATTTGAGATGAAGTATAGTTTCCTCTCCCTTATTTATAGCAAAACAACTCTTTCCCAGTTGAAACTTTTGTTTTCTATAATTAACATTGCTAACTTGCAACCTTTATCATAATTATCATGCTCCCACTAACATGATGATTATTAGCATAACACTTATGCTCCCACTAGCTTTGACATGTACTCAGAAATTAGCTGACTTTCATACCAAAGTTCAGATTTCTGATACTAGATTGTTTTAATAAAACTTTATCAAAATCATACACCTCTTTTAGATAGCTCACAGGTGTGTCTAAACAATTTTAGAACTATGAAAAGGGATGCCATAATCATAGTCTCAACTGTTTAGACCTTTTTGCCACTTCTCACAAGTCCATGTTAGTGTGCCGGTTAACCACACAGCTCCACTAACGACTTTGAGAATGCAAATATTACAATTGCTATCTACTTCAAATCTACTTGGTGGAAGTGTTTCCTCACCATCATTTTCATGAACCAGAGAGAAACCTTATGACCCTTAGATTTAATGGTGTATGTGTTCTTATCCATGTGAACTGTCAAAACCATAGTGACGTGACAAGGATAATGACAAATCCAAGCTTATATGGACTGAACTCAATCTTAATTTCTTGCCAGCTGGCAGCTCAAGGGCCTTCCATTGCTTCCAAGTTGTTGTGCAACCAATTGAGAACTCTAAGAGCTCATATGTAAAGCCAACTTTAATTGGAATGGACATAGAATATGTCAATACGATAGGTTATGAACCTCAAGTCGTATGCTAGTGAAGAACTTCAGGTTTTATTCTTGATTAGTTCTCGAGACTTTCAAGACCTTTAAGACTCCCACTATCCTTTTGACCTATAAGACTCCCTTGTCAAACATCCAAGAGATAGTGCGGATTCTAATCAAGACAAACACTTCACACAATTGGCCTTAGTTGGTCTTTGTTTTATCCAAAACATCACAACTTACCAATTTCAAATGTATAAGAGTAGAAAACTTTTACTCTTACATTTGACAAGTGTTTTAAACCTTCTTTAAGACATGTCACTCAAGTTACAATCTTGGAGTATAGCTCTAAGACTTATATTGGAATGAAGTATGAATCATCTTCTTGATTTAACCACTTCAACAATTGATAACCCCTCTTCTTAACTATCAGAATGCACTTAGAGGATGAGTTGTGATAAGGTCTCTAAATCATTAAGATGATCATATAACATGATACTAAAGTACTCACCCATCTTTTCAGATTTGAGAAACTTTTATCCTTTTGCCTAATTTGATTCTTCTTATTCGCTCTGCCATACATTGGAACCTTTTTCAATGTCTCAAAGTTACACTTAAGCTTGTAAGTATAATCATATTTACTGAGCTTTAGTAAACTATGACAAATAGTCTTATCGATCTTTTGTGATGGACTTACTCAGTGCACAAGAATGTGTACTCGATCCCTTAGTTCGTTACTTGACTTACACATCCATGTGAACAAGTAGTTAGTCTTAATTTTTCCAATGCTTCAAAGTTCTCATTCATCATGCTATACAACTTGCATGATTCCAAGTTTCTATCCAACTGAAACTTGGGTGATGAGAATCTTTCCGTATTTGGTAAATTTATACATTACCACAAATGAAAGAATCAAATTCATATTTCCACTCTTGCGTTTAATGGAATCATATAAGCAACAATTTTCCACAAACGCCATTGTAAGGATACATAAGATAAATAAAATCAAAAATTTCCTTTTCTTTTAAAACTTTGCGGAAAAACATATCCTTAAAATCCATATGAAAACTTGTTGTTATCTATTCCTAAGCAATATCTCATAACTCTTAAGAAGTAGCTCGAGAATCCGATCTTCAAACTATGCGATAGAAATCCATCTACACGATCAGATTCAACATATTCTTTCTTTAAGTTTCTTCAGTTCTCTTTGATTCTTAAAACATCAACATGTGACCCAGTCACATCATGTATCAAGAATCTCATAATAGAAACTTAGCAGAGTTAGGTAGTGGACTTTACCTGAAGTAGAGTCAAACATCCTTAGGTAAAATTAGGCAGCTTCGCAACTAATTCCCTTTCCTTTGGCAATGGACCCTTGATAATGAGACTATCTCAGACTTAGCCTCTCTCTTTACCATTTGGTCAACCGAGTTGACTATGGCCGATCCCTTTCCATTGGGAAGAGAGAGCTTTACTGGATATCCAATGTCATTATTGTCAATGTCCATAAAGTTTTAGGAAGTAGATCTTAGCAAATAGATAAGATCATTATGGGTCTTGTCATATTCTGTTTCATAGGTGTCCCAAAAGAACTCACTATGTGACTTAGAAAGTGATTGATCCACCAACTTTCTCAAGACTTTGACACCCAACTCTCCCGGCTTGTCAATATGTGACTACATCTCCAAGATGTGACCACACATAGACCTTTACTTGCAAATAGGGCTTGAGTGACCTTAAACTTTTCAAGAACTTGTGGGTTAGGGAGAATAATTGGAGGAGGTGAAAGAAGTATGATTTCCATGGGACATCATCTTCATTTAGGAAAGCTTGTTTCAAGAGATTTGGGAAGATCATAAATGTCTAAACCAGACATCTTTTGGGAGATATTCAAGATAGTTGATCTAAAGTCCTTAATATGACACCCAATATGAAATATTAAGGCTAGGATCCAACAAACTATTTTATAACTTAGAAGAGGGATGCCATAATCCAAGCTATAAAATATTTGAAGGTAGGTGGATAACGATTCAACAATTTCCACCAAGATAAACAAAATGTATTATTAGGTTTTAATTGGATTTGAAACTCCTAGATCTTTTGAGATTCATTGAACTTTTCAATGACATGTTTCAATCTCGAGTGTTCCCTTCAGGTTTTGTGACTGGGATGCCGAGGATCGCAAAACAAGGTGTGAAGTAACCATGCAAATTACTTGGTACCCTTAAGTGTTTACCCCTCAATCGATGTGTCGGTTAACCACATACGCTCCATCGATACTAGGATAAACATTAAGTTACCCTTTGCCTACCTTGTTAAATATGAGTTAGTGTGCCGGTTAACCACACACGCTCCACTAACCGACTTAAACAAAGTGCAAAGTGTAATTTCATGGATTAGCACCTTATTCACACTTTCCTAAGTAACTAAGATTGGGTATTAATAAGAGTTTAGTTACTTAGTATTTATCATTAATACTTTTAATGAAGGGAGAATTCTAGTCCTTGTCCTACCCGTTCGGCTAACGACCCTCCACCGGTCAAGGAAGCGGTGGGTGAGAGTGGACACCCATTAAACTGCCATTTTATAGGTAGTAACCTTATACCCCCTTATAGACCGGCGTCGTGAATGAGGCCTACTAACGGTAAAACTGACTTTACTCTTATACATATATATATATATATATATATATATATATATATATATATATATATATATATATATATATAAATATTATTAACTTATAATATTATAAAGTATAAGGGTTGAATTTTAACTTTTAAAATTCTAACGGCTAACTTGGAATTAAAGTATTCATGAGAGAAAACTTTACAAATTCCAAAATGTGGGGGCAAGTTTTGAAACTATTCAAAACTAATTAATTCCATAACTTATGAGTTTAAAGTAGTTTTAATTAAAAAACTCTTCAAGTTCCATAACTTGAGGACAAGTTATGGAAGACTTTAAATTATTAAAGAATGTAACTTTTTCTTTATTTTTTAACTTATGGAATTAATTAAGGTTACATATTTGTTTACTTAATGAAGTGACTCTTGAACCTCCATAACTTGAGGACAAGACTCTTCATTTTTTGTAACCATTGCCAACTTTTATGAGTTTTATGAAACTTAAATGTGACTTTTCATATAACTTGAGGGCTAGTTACAAAAACACATTTTAGAATCAACTCTTAGATTAAAATGGATTGAAAACAACAATTTCACATAACTTCCTATTAATCTAAGCAACTCATAAGAACAAGATAATTCAAATCAAACTTTTTCATGTAGTTAGTCAAAACCTTAAACTAATACAAAACATGAATCTATTGACAATTATCTTTGAAATTGTATTAGCATGAACATTACCACATTAAAAACAAGTTTATAAGTCCAAAAATATCTTAGGGTAATGTTCCTAGTCCAATTCCAGCCAACAAAGTCGAATATATGCTGTATGGGGGTCCAACTCGTCGAGTGCATGAACCAACTCGGCGAGTTGGATCGATTTGATCACATTTTAGGCATGGACTCGCCGAGTCTGATGCCCAGACAGCAAACAACTTCGATTTTTAAGCAGTTTTGCAAGTATAATAAGAAAACAAGCCTAGGCTCTGATACCACTGTTGGGTTTTGAGCATTCTAACACTCCTAAGTGTACATGCAACCCTAAATACCTTGGATCTATTTTTCTCTATTTTACATACAAATATGAACATCCAAGGTATTATCCTAATCTAGCATACAAAACAATGAATATAACAAGATAGAATACATACCTCTTTGATGTATAATGTCTTCATGAAGCTTGAGTGCCTAGTGCCTCAAGTTTGACACCTCAAATGGTTCACACAACACCAAATACACTTGGAATGACTTGAGAGAAATCCACAACTCATGACATCGGCTAGCCCTTCTTTTTCACACACTAGTGGCCGATTTTGGTGAATAATATGATGCTTATATAGTGTGTTACAATTAGGGTTACACCATGTAAACCCTAATTGTCATGACCTTTCATTTCCTTGACCCATGGGTTATGTAACCTCCATGGAGCATCCATGGAGCATCCTATGGGTTTAACCCAACTTGATTATCCATGGAGTTTCGGTCCACTATATAAGTTATGGATGATTTGCACAATTGACCCATATATTTAATTAGTCTTATTTTGATCACTTAATTAATCCTAGATTAATTCTTGTTCAATACTAATTAAATAATCTTATTAGTATATTAGAACTTATAATATATTAACCAACTTTAAGTGTTATTTCTCGCATTATAGTCTATCCAAATGCATGATGCCATGCAACCCAAATGGACCATGCCTGGTCGGGTCAAGTCTTACCAATTATAGTTATGGACTTAGACATTAATCCAACAGGACCGATCTATGATAGTGTTTATTGATGATATTTTGGAATATTCTAAGACCAAGGAACAACATGAGGAGCATCTGTGGGAGGTTTTGGAGACCTTGAGGAGGGAGAAGCTTTATGGCAAATTCTCTAAATGTGATTCTGGTTTTGCGAGGTCTAGTTCTTGGGACACATCGTCAACCAAAATGGTATATTGGTCGATCCAACCAAGATCGAGGTAGTGATGTAACTGGAGATTCCGAGGACACCATCGAAGATTCGGAGTTTCCTTGGGTTGGAAAGTTACAACTACAGATTCATTCAAGATTTATCCAACATTGTCGTTCCTCTGACCCGGCTTACAAAGACGAATGTTTCATTTGGGTGGGGGCTTGAGAAGCAGGCGACATTTTGATACCTTGAGGAGAAGATTATGCGAGGCTCCGATTCCAATCCTTCTCGAGGGTATGGATGTTTTATGGTCTATTGTGATGCGTCAATTTTGGTTTTGGGTGTGGTAAATATGTAAATGGGTCATGTGATTGCTTATGAATCGAGGCAGTTGAAGCCTCACGAGGCAAATTATCCTACGAACGACTTGGAGTTAGGGGTTGTGTTTTTTACCCTCAAAATTTGGCAGCATTATTTATGTGGGGTTCGTTGTACCATTTACACAAATCACAAGAGCTTTAGGTACCTGATGGATGAACAATATTTAAACATGAGACATTAAATATGGTTAGATATGGTGAAAGATTATGATTACAAGATTCTATATCATTGTGCGAAGGCCAATGTTGTGGCTGATGCCTTGATTCGCAAGGCAACGAGTGCACCCATCGGAGATCTATGTTTGAGGATGGTTATTATTTCACCACTCTTATATAGGATGAAGGAGGCACAAGTAGAGGGTTAAAGAAAAAGAAGTGGAAGGAAGAAAAATTAGGGATCAGATTCCGTTTTCTATTAGGGATAGTCGAGGATTACTGATTCAGTGTAGTAAAATATGGGTTCTGATTGTGGGTGTGGTCAGACATACTTTATTGGAGCAAGCTCACAAGTTGAAGTTTTCTATCCATCCCGGGGCCACAAATATGTATAGAGATTTGAGTTTGAGATATTGGTGGCCCTGCATGAAGAGGGAGATAGCATGGTCTGTGGAACAGTGCTTAACATGCCAGAAAGTCAAGGTTGAATACCAAATACCCCACAATAAGATGTAGCCATTACCTATTCCCGTATGGAAATGGGTGGAGATCACCATGGACTTTATCACCAAGTTGCCAAGGATGACATGTTGGGTCGATTTTATGTGGATCATGGTCGATAGATTGACCAAGAGTGCTTATTTCATCTATTAGTGAGAACATTTTCGATGAGATGTTGGCTGACATCTACATCAGGGCGTTAGTTATCCGACATGGGGTTCTAATTTTGGTGGTTTCATACCGCGATGTTCATTTCACTTCTAGATTTTGGAAGAAGTTTCATGGCGACTTAGGTACTTAGCTACTTTTCAACATTGCATATCACCCTTAGACCGACATATAGAATGAGAGGACTATTCAGACGCTCAAGGATATGCTCAGGGCAGGTGTGCTAGATTTTGGTGAAGTTAGGATACTTATCTTCTATTGGCCGAGTTCTCCTACAAAAATAGTTATAATCCTATTATTGATCGACCACCCTTTGAGATGTTGTATGTGGCAAAATGTCAGACCCCGGTCTGTTAGGGAGAATTCGGGAATCAAGTGATGGGGAGTACTAAGGTAGTACAAAAGGCTATTGAGTTGATCCAACAGGTGCGTGGTCGGTTGCAGACTGTGCAGAGTCACAAGAAGAGTTACACCGACCGACGATGATCAAACCTCGAGTTTCGAATGGGATTGGTGAAGGTGCAATGGAAGCATCGAAAGGGTTCGAAGTGGACATAGGAGCTTGATGAGGAGATGAGGGAGCATTACCCAAAGTTATTTGAAGTGGCAGACTTCGAGGACAAAGTCTGATTCAAGTGGGAGAGAGTCGTAACACCCGTATCCTCATGAATAATTCTTTATAGACTAAATTTGTCATTTTTACATTTTGGTATCCTATGCTGAGTATAGGATAGTCCCCTATGTTGGCCATATGTGATAAATCGTATGAGGGGTTTAATGACATATGTTGAGCATAGAGTGAATTACGCTGAGCGTAGGTGTGCATTACCAAAAGCCTAATTTTGGGGTTGTGAGGCACATTTAAAGGCTTTAAATCCTTGAGGCCCTCTAAACGATTAGCCTCCACCTCCTTATTCAATCATCTTGAAACACTAGCTACCTTATGAGAGATTTGAGTCCTTAGATCCAGACTTTGCACCTCATAATCCACCTCTAGATGGTATAAAGTTTGCATATTGGTGTTCTTTCATGCTAAATCTAGTTTGGTCATGGAATTATATGCTTTTTGTTCCATAATCTTGGTCTTTAATAGTATGTGCTACTCCAAACCATTTGAATGCCATTTACTGATATTTTTGGGGTTTTTGACTCATAAAATTAGAGCTTGGTCACTCTTATCCATCTATGCATGAGTTCTTAAGCAAAAGGCGGTATTAAGAACTTTAGGTTTGGTATTGTGCTCTTTTTAGCCATGCAAAGGGGTAAAGATAAAGACTTTACCCATTAAGACATTTTGTGGGTTTAGATATGAGAATTGGATGGTTGGTCCTTGTGTATTAAGAGCTCAATACAAAGTGGGTGTATCAGCACAACTACACTGAGCGTAGCTTTCTCTACGCTTAGGGTAGCCTACGTTTTTCCGTTTCCACATGAAGCTCTACTATGAGCGTAGTGCAGTGTGTTATGTTGAGTGTAGCACCAGGAGGTTGAATTTTGACCATTTTGACTTTTGGTCAACTATATTGGGTTTTGTCTTGAAATGGAAAAATGGTCTTTTTTCCTAAGGAGGATTAGGCATGAATCAAGACTCTTCGAGTGGTTGTTATTACCTTAATTGTTTGGTTTTTATTTTGGATATGTTTGGTGTGAGGAGTTCTAGTATCATCAGCTCGTGTGTTTGATTGTTTTGTCTGCAGGTTGAGGTGATTCTTCTCACTATACTATGTAGGTTGTTAGAATGGCTTTGTGACTCTTTCATAAAAGACTGTGGTTGGATAACAATACCTGTATGAAAGACTATGCTTGCATTAGAAAACCTGTATGAAAGACTATGGTTGAATCACATCATTTGTATGAAAGACTATGGTTAGATCACAACACTTGTTTGTCTCTAGAAGTAACTATAAGACTATGGTTGGATCATAACATTCACATGTGGTTGTTATACACCCTTAGGGATGGGTCTATTGATATGTATCGTATATGGTACTATGGGGAACTCACTAAGATTTGTGATTATGGTTTTGTGGTTTAAACATTTTCAGGTACTTACAGTTCCAAAAGAAAGGGCCCGACTTGACTGTACATCATCCCTCGATACCTTTTTATGCGTTGTTATTACTTTTCCGTTCTGATGTTTGAGATACACTTTATCATGATTGATTTTGGAACAAATACTATATGAATTTGATGCTTTGAAAATGAAAATTTTTTATTGGTATTTTTGGGATGTTATATTTAAGTTAAAACAACTTATGGTTTTAATTATTTAAGTGTTTATTGGCTTATCCATGTCAAAATGAAGTTTTAAAAAATGTATTTTGAAGAGTCAAATAAGAAATCACAAACGACCCTTAAATATACAATGAAGGTTTCAATTTTGTGGCAACGAGAAGAGTCATGAGAGAATCACAATCATATAGACCACCATTCTTGCATTTTCGTGTTTAGTTGTTCTAGGTTAATTCACACTTACAATTGAAGTAATTTGAGTGTTGAACGTGTGTAATTGGACATGAAGAGTGTTTAGAAACAATTTTGAGTCAATCGATTAAGGAAAGAAGAAAAGAACACCTCTATCTAAATAAGATTTGTTTAGCTCAATATACGTCTGGAACAATACAAAGATATTTCAAGTACAAGAGTATTTCTGAGGAAGTTCCTTACTCTAACCCCTAA
This sequence comes from Lactuca sativa, assembly GCF_002870075.4. Classification (NCBI taxonomy): domain Eukaryota; kingdom Viridiplantae; phylum Streptophyta; class Magnoliopsida; order Asterales; family Asteraceae; genus Lactuca; species Lactuca sativa. The sequence goes on along the minus strand of NC_056628.2, from coordinate 182,274,113 downwards.
GTACTTACCCTATTTATAAGGTACTCACAAGCCAAAAAAATACATGGGCCACACGTTAAAAGCGAAACGTCTAATATGACTTGTAAATATATAAAATAACAAAAGTCCTTAAATATTCACTATTTACAGACGCAAATACAAAGACACTACTTGGAATCCCACAACAAATTCCGACTCTACATTCTCACTCTTTGTGAGAACAGTCGAAACTTCAAGTTAGTGTCTTAATTGCCTGTAGCAACTCCTTCCTTATTTCCACATACCAAAGAATGATTTTTCGGATCTCCGTCTTGTCTTCATTTCATCCTTCTTGCAATTGTTGATACATAGAAAAATATTCAAAAAAGGAGAGTTCGTATATCTCTCAACATCATTTGCTTGGAAAAGAAATTTTGTCAATCTTCCTCATTTATTCTTCGATTGGAAAAAGACTCCAAATGGTTTATGGATTATTTCTCCATCTCCAAATTTCTCAATGCTCATTCTCCCTTTCAACAAATCTTTCGACACTTTTGATCTTTTGTTGATTTCCATGGCTAATTCAATGTCTATAATAGCAAAATAATCATAGTAGCAATCAATGAAGGCTTTGATGTGACCATATCCAATGATGAATGTGTTTCGATTTCCCTTAGCAACTTGTGAAGCATCTACATAACACAAAATATTTGAGATTATGATGAGATCATTTACATTCACCAATGGAAAATCTACATCCGTGAACTCGAAAGCCACATTATCCACTCGCACCACATAATATAAAAAATTCTGCATCAACCCTTCAAAAAGCACATCAGGAAAAATCAAAATAACTCTCACAATCTTCATTGGTGACCAAACTTCTTCTTCATTTTTATCTAGAACTGCATGGAAGTAAAATTTTAAGTTCTTGTATTCATCCTTGTCATTGAATTTCTCGGCAAGTTTGAATTGGGAAAAATCAAACATCAGATGATTCATTAGAAAATCAAGTTGATTGAATTTGGTGTTTTTTATATCATAGCTTCTCTTTGGTCTTTTCATAAATTCCTCCACACTAGCGAGCACAAAAATCTAGATAGTTTCATAGCACCAAGCCTTATTAGGATCACCCTTGCTCAAACCTGGAGGATCATACATCCTTTGAGTCATAATGCTATTCACTTGCCTTTGCCTTTTCATTACAATTTCATGCAGTCTCTTCTTTTGAGGTGAAGGTTCCACTTGTATACTCTTCCCTTTGTCCTATGGATTAATTGTTACTGTTAGCTTAAAAACCACATAATTCGATCATCCTTCAACAATTGAAATTCCTTTCTTCTGCAAATTCGATGAGTCAACATTGAGTTGAGGAACATTCGTTGTTGATGTGCTTGTTGTTGTTGTTGACATAATTGGTTTCATTGGAATCGATGTGGGAATTTGCGTGGACATAAATCTTCCCACAACTACCCCTTTTCATTGCCAGTTCCCTTTGAAGAACCAACCCCCCTTTCTCCCCCTTGCGAAATGTATGCAGGACACGGAGAATTCATTGGTAAGCGAAGAAAAAAATTCAGTATAGGAGCCAATTAAGTTTGAAGCTTGACTCAATATACGAAACCATGGTAGAAATAGTGTCTTGTGAGATTGAAGATTGAGATGAAAGAGAAACTTTCCACAAATTCTCTTGAAAGTCAGAAATAGACTTCTCAACCTTTTGAAATACTTTTGCATCTATTTCAAACTTGACATTGAGATACCAGAATAATCCATATTGAAAGCTGTAAGGTCTTTTACCAATCGAGTTGTTGCATAAACCAATACGTCAAGTTTCTTATTCAAAGAAACACAAAAGTTATCAAGATTATAAACCTATTTGAAGAACAAATAACTAATCTCCTTAATTTTCAGCTCAACAGAGTTTTTTTTACACATATACCATCTTCACGAAGTGTTTACGACGATCATTCGTAACATCACATAATTTTGAAATCTCTGAATCAGAAGTATGAGAATGAGTTGCCAACCTATCATCAATTGTTTTATCAACATTTTCCATAAGAGTTTTTATGCGATACTCTTGAGCTATTAAAAGATATTCGACCTCAACACCACTAACAAATTTCTTTCCAGTAGTATCACTCGAGAATTAAAGAATTGAATTCATCTTGGAGTAGAGAATTTAAATTGTTTACCCAACATTTTTGCTTAACTTTATCTCAGCAAATGAAAGCATGACATCATCATCATCATCATCATCATATGTTTCTTCTTTAGTAACATTCTTCTTAGGCTCAGTAGATTGAGATGAGAATGAAGTTGTGATTGGTTTTTCCATTACGTTCTCAAAAGTTGGAGAAACTATTGTAGTGGATGTTGGTGGAATGATGGATGTTGGTGATGGTGGTGGAACAATTGCTTCGATAGTTGTAGTACTTGCAGAGTCTATTGGATTGCATCATAGGCTCGGTCCATAGCCTAGTTTGAATGCCGGTATTGGGCCTGTCCAGCCGTGCATTATTTTGTATTAGGGTTTAGTATATAAGCTGGATGCATGCAGACTTAGATGTCATCGCTTTCATTGTTTTCGTTTTCATTGCTTGTAAACCCTAGCCCGCCTCTACAGTGGAAGTTCTTCATCGAGCTCTGCTGAGGCGTGACTTAGTTTTGAATCGTAAGCATAAGTTTGATTTTGTTCTGTGTTCATACTCGTATTAATCATACACTTTTTCATTACTTTTATCGTTCTTGTGAAAGATCTAAACGATCTAAGAGTTTTTGAACTCATCAATTGGTATCAGAACGAAAAGGGGAAATGTATCCCCTGAACCTCAATCCGATAAGAGGTAAACCAGCAGTTTGTTTACTCACAAAGGCTCACTTCGATGAAAGCTGGTTATGGCACAGAAGACTCTCTCATCTGAACTTCAAGGACATCAACAAATTGGTCTTAGGTGATCATGTTCGAGGGCTGCCAGTTCTGAAATTCGATAAAGAACATCTTTGTCCAGCATGTGCAATGGGAAAGCAGAGTCGACAGAGTCATCCTTCAATTATCAACACTAAGGTAATAGAACCATTGGAGTTACTGCATATTGATGTATGTGGTCCATCGTCCATCGAAAGCATTGGAGGAAACAAATATATTCTGGTTATAGTAGACGATTTCTAAAGGTTCACATGGACCTTCTTTCTCAAGCAAAAAGTCTGAAGCTACACCAAAGCTCAAGCTCTTCATTAAACAGATAGAAACACAACTCAGAAAGGTTGTTCGTAATATAAGGAGCGATAATGGCCTGGAATTCAAAAACAATGATTTTGAATGTTTTCTTGCTGAAAAGGGGACAACTCACAATTTCTCAGCCCCCTATACTCCACAACAAAACGGCATTGTTGAAAGGAGAAATCGATCCCTATGTGAAGCTGCTCGTACCATGTTATGCTTCGCATCCTTGCCATTATACTTCTGGGCTGATGCAATTACGGCTGCATGTTATACTCTGAATCAATCTTACTTAAATAAACGGTTCTCTATTACACCTTATGAGATCCTGAACAATCGAAAACCTAACGTGAAATTCTTTCATGTGTTCGGTTCTAGATGCTTCATTTTCAACTCCAAAGAGAATCGAAACAAGTTTGATGCTAAGGCGGATGAAGGAATTTTCTTAGGCTACTCCCTAAACTCCAAGGCATGTAGAGTTTTCAATAAACGCTTGAAGAAAATTGAAAAAACATACTATGTCACTTTTGACGATAGTTATGTTAAGAGGTTAAAAGCAACAGAAGATGCATCACAAGACATATTTCCAAAGAATGGTCAGGTTACTATCTCCATCTCGAATCTTTTCGACCAATTCATGCTCTTGTTTGATGAGCCTCAAAAGGCAATTGACTCAGAATCAACTGCGAAAGACAACAAAGTTGACAATATGAAACAAGTTATAGATTATGCTGCTAGAAAAATGGCAGATGATCAATCCAAAGGAACCGAAAGTGCAGACGGAAATGACCCTTTTGCTTACCATCCTACTATCGAGGGGGAGGGTTCCACTCCTCATCATGATCAAGCTTCTTCTTTCCAGGGGGAGAACTCATCGCCAAATAACACAGCCTCTATTGAAATTCCGATCAATGAAGGAGGTACAAATGATGGTCCTGAACCGGAATCATTCTTCAAGGGGGAGAAAACAGTTAGTGAAGATGATAATCTGTCTGAACTCGAAGAAGAAATCAATTCTGAATTGGATCCTATCTATGATCCAAAGTTTCCTCCACTTGTCAAATGGACCAAAGATCATCCCCAGACTCAAATTATTGGGGAATCCTCAGAAAAGGTGTTGACTCGCTCTCAAATCAAAGCGAAACAGGCTGCTCTATTTTCAAAAGTCGAGTTTTGTATGTTCAATTCATTCGTGTCCAAAATTGAGCCAAAGACTGTTAATTCATCTCTTGATCATTCAGACTGGGTTCAAGCCATGCAGGATGAGCTAAATGAGTTTGAACGAAACAAGGTATGGCGTCTTATTCCAACACCAAAGGATGCTTCAGTTGTCGGTCTCAAATGGGTATTCAGAAGCAAGATGGACAAAGAAGGAAATGTCATTCGTAATAAAGCAAGGCTGGTGGTCAAAGGATATTGTCAGGAAGAGGGAATTGATTACGAAGAAACCTTCGCTCCAGTGGCTAGATTGGAATCTGTTCGTATCTTTCTTGCGTACGCTGCTCACAAGAACTTTAAAGTCTATCAGATGGACGTCAAATGTGCCTTCCTCAACGGTGAACTTGAAGAAACCGTATATGTTGAGCAACCGCCAGAATTTATGAACGAGAAGTATCCTGATCATTGCTATATCCTCGACAAAGTTGTCTATGGCCTGAAACAAGCTCCCAGAGCATGGTATGAAACTCTCACTCGTTTCTTAAAAATATATAAATTCAAACAAGGTTCAGTTGACCCAACCTTCTTTCGTAAGCGAGATAGTAACCACCTTAAGATAGTCCAGATTTATGTTGATGACATCATCTTTGGCTCCACGAATCCTAGCTTAACAGCTGAATTCCGCAAGTTGATGGAAACTAAGTTTGAGATGAGCTCAATGGGTCCAATTAATTTCTTTCTTGGATTGAACATTAGACAGAGACCCGAAGGCATTTTTATTAATCAAGAAGCATATACCAAGACTTTGCTCACCAAGTTTGGAATGACGGGAGACTCCAAAGTAAAAGTGCCAATGGCTTTTGGAACGAAACTCACACCATCCTTGGAGAAACCAGCTGCTGATACAACGCTTTATCGACAGATGATTAGGTCTCTGATGTATCTTACCGCCAATAGACTTGATATCATGTTCTCTTTCTGTTATTGTGCTCGCTTTCAAGCCAACCCACGGTAACCTCATCTAAAAGCAGTGACGAACATCTTTTGCTATCTAAAGCAAACCTCCTCTCTCGGTCTATGGTATCCAGCCAACTCCGGATTCTTCGTGCAAGCATTTTCAGATGCCGATCTGGGTGGCTGTGGATTGGATCGTAAAGGCGCCACAGGAGGATGCCAATTTCTGGATGGAAAATTAGTCAGTTCGCAATCAAAGAAACAAACTTGTGTTTCGTTATCTACTACAGAAGCCGAATACATTACTGCAGCATCCTATACATCTCAAGTCATATGGATATAGAGTAAACTCCAGGATTATGGCTTAAACATGAAGAAAATCCCAATATAATGTGACTCTGAAAGCGCAATCAGAATTTGTCACAACCCAGTGCAACACTCGAAGACAAAGCATATCACACTGAGGTACCATTTCATCAAGGATTACGTCGAAGATGGCAACGTCGAAATTCACTTGGTTAGAACAACTGATCAACTCGCAGATATATTCACAAAGGCCTTACCTGAAGCAAGCTTCAATAAGATTTTACAAGGCCTAGGAATGATGGAAGCCGAGTCAGAAATCGCCTTCACTTCCATAAAATAGAGCGAACCTACATGAACCGAACGTTCAGTCTATTTCGGGTGTAGTTTGACCATGAACCGAAATGAACCGAGCATTCGGTCTATTTCGGGTTCGGTCCTTCGGTGCTTATTGTTTTTTTAAGGCATTTCAAATGTACTCTTTTGTATATTTTTTCATTACATCTTTTCTACTAATAAAATCCCAAAAATATTTTTTTTCCATTCAATTGGTCAATTCTCATAAAAATCCAAAAATAATTTTTTTATATATATCCCAATATTTCTAACGTTTTTATGTTTGTCTAAGTGTGATTCTCGATGGCACAACTAAGGCATGTAAAAGTTTCTTTCGTTAGTTAGGCGTCCCTAGAAGCATGCTGCTGTATGTAGACTCAAGCCTCAACTGATTCTGAGTGAAGCCTTAATAACATGATCAACACCAATCATGTTTTCCCAATCCAGGCTATCAAGTTCACTCTAATCCTGAGCTACCTTGCTCTACTCAAACTGAGTTTAGAGTTTCTGCTTGGTCCTTCTTTTCTTTAAAAAGAAGAGGTACTTTCGCTTATTATTCCATCTCCATCACCTTTCTCCATTATATTTCGTTTCATCAATATAACCCCTAAGACTCTCAGTTTTAACCACTGAGGTTTATGGTTATACAAAATCCGCGTTCATGATCTTAGTTTCATGCCACTATGTGCTAAGTGAAACCCAAAATTCAACACCACTAATGAATTGACGGTGAATTCAAAAATTCATGATATTACTTGTTACCCAATGAAATCTCCTTTTCTTTTTGAGTGATCTTTATGAGATTGCCTTTCTCCATGGCTTCTCTAACCCTAAAAGATCCAGTTTATTTTTTGAGATTTCTTTAATTCTCTCGTCACTATAAAGCATTTCACACCCACTTGTTCAACAGATCACAATGATCTCACAAGTACTTCATTCACTTTTGGTCTTATGTTAAGTATCGAAATTATGAATTGAAGCGAAAGCCACCCTCTTTAACCTTTAAAAAACACCTTTCAAAAATTCTCAACAAGTTATTGATCGTTATTTCATGGGAAACCAAGCAAGCACTTCAATGTCTCTCTTGACTTTGAAGGAAGTGATTCTTGCCCAGAATCAATCGTTTTATGTCTAAATACGACATCACAGATTATCCCAAAAATACTCATTTTATTTCTCTATCTTTTACACCCTTTGCACGAAAATTTTTAACTTTTCCAAATTCTAAGTTTCACACAGATTCATGATTCATAAGATCAAGGCACAAACACTCAAGCGTCATCAGGGAAAACGATTGGGATAAAAAGGTCGCTGACTTAGCAAAAATCCAAACGGTTTGGCGATTTGAAAAAGGTGAGTTTTATGAAAAGGTGTGAAAAAGGGGAAACATTTTTCTCTCTCCTGCGTCATCTTCGGCACGCCAACTGTTCACACATCAACTCAGGCGCTATTTTTGAGATAATCCAAGATTTCAGCCGGATTCTTCTCTCTCTTCCTTTTACGTATAAAAGGAATTGGAACGGTATTCTCTCAACCTTTATCACTTCCAAAAAGCTCTCAAAGAAACCCGACGATTTTCTGCAACTGTTCATCGTCATCTTCAACCTCCTATAATGGCAGAATCTTCATCCGTTCATGATACCTCAGTTTGTCAACCCCTACTCACTATCAAACCCCAACAAAACCTAATCATTGATCTCACTCCCTTCGTATATGAGCCCTATATGCTGTATGTGGTTGAGTGTCTCAAACACTCTCCACTCGTCGACGCACTGAAAAAGGTTGAAGTTGTTCCTATGTCATTCTTGTCACTTGTCTACTCTACGGCGTTCTACGACAAGGCTAATGAACGGATCCACTTTGATCTTCACGATGAGAAGGTCTCTATCTCCAAGAGTCGATTCTGTGCCCTAACTGGTCTTTCTCAAGATCCGTCTTTGGTAAACCTTGATTCCATTACAATTGGACAACTGTTCACAATGTTTTATCAGATGGGGTATACTGAAACCCTAACAACTGGCAGATATATTCACAAAGGCCTTACCTAAAGCAAGCTTCAATAAGATTTTACAAGGCCTAGGAATGATGCAAGCCGAGACAGTACCGAAATCGCTTTCGCTTCGATAAAGGTAACAAGCGAAATAGAGCGAACCTATATGCACCGAAATGAACCGAACGTTCGGTCTATTTTGGGTGCAGCTCGACCATGAACCAAAATGAACCGAGCGTTCGGTCTATTTCGGGTTCGGTCCTTCTGTGCTTATTGTTTTTTTAAGGCATTTCAAATGTATTCTTTTGTATATTTTTTCATTACTTCTTTTCTACTAATAAAATCCCAAAAATATATTTTTTTCCATTCAATTGGTCAATTCTCACAAAAATCCAAATTTTTTGTTTTATATATATCAATATTTCTAACGTTTTTATGTTTGTCTAAGTGTGATTCTCGATGGCACAACTAAGGCAGGTAAAAGTTTCTTTCGTTAGTTAGGCGTCCCTAGAAGCATGCTGCTGTATGTAGACTCAAGCCTCAACTGATTCTGAGTGAAGCCTTAATAACATGATCAACACCAATCATGTTTTCCCAATCCAGGCTATCAAGTTCACTCTAATAATGAGCTACCTTGCTCTACTCAAACTGAGTTTAGAGTTTCTGCTTGGTCCTTCTTTTCTTTAAAAAGAAGAGGTACTTTCGCTTATTATACCATCTCCATCACCTTTCTCCATTATATTTCGTTTCATCAATATAACCCCTAAGACTCTTAATTTTAACCACTTAGGTTTATGGTTATACAAAATCTGCGTTCATGATCTTAGTTTCATGCCACTATGTACTAAGTGAAACCCAAAATTCAACACCACTAATGAATTGACGGTGAATTAAAAAATTCAAGATATTACTTGTTACCCAATGAAATCTCCTTTTCTTTTTTAGTGATCTTTATGAGATTGCCTTTCACCAAGGCTTCTCTAACCCTAAAAGATCTAGTTTATTTTTTGAGATTTCTTTAATTCTCTCGTCACTATAAAGCATTTCACACCCACTTGTTCAACAGATCACAATGATCTCACAAGTACTTCATTCACTTTTGGTCTTATGTTAAGTATCGAAATTATGAATTGAAGCGAAAGCCACCCTCTTTAACCTTTAAAAAACTCCTTTCAAAACTTCTCAACAAGTTATATATCGTTATTTCATGGGAAACCAAGCAAGCACTTCAATGTCTCTCTTGACTTTGAAGGAAGTGATTCTTGCCCATAATCAATCGTTTTATGTCTAAATACAACATCACAGATTATCCCAAAAATACACATTTTATTTCTTTATCTTTTACACCCTTTGCACGAAAATTTTGAGCTTTTCCAAATTCTAAGTTTCACACAGATTCATGATTGATAGGATCAAGGCACAAACACTCAAGCGTCATCAGGGGAAACGATTGGGATAAAAAGGTCGCTGACTCAGTAGAAATCCAAACGGTTTGGTGATTTGAAAAAGGTGAGTTTTATGAAAAGGCGTGAAAAAGGGGAAACATTTTTCTCTCTCTTGCGTCATCTTCGGCACGCCAACTGTTCACACATCAACTCAGGCGCTATTTTTGAGATAATCCAAGATTTCAGCCGGATTCTTCTCTCTCTTTCTTTTACGTATAAAAGGAATTGGAATGGTATTCTCTAAACCTTTATCACTTCCAAAAAGCTCTCAAAGAAACTCGACGATTTTCTGCAACTGTTCATTGTCATCTTCAACCTCCTATAATGGCAGAATCTTCATCCGTTCACGATACCTCAGTTTGTCAACCCCTACTCACTATCAAACCCCAACAAAACCTAATCATTGATCTCACTCCCTTCGTATATGAGCCCTATATGCTGTATGTGGTTGAGTGTCTCAAATACTCACCACTCGTCGATGCACTGACAAAGGTTGAAGTTCTTCCTATGTCATTCTTGTCACTTGTCTACTCTACGGCGTTCTACGACAAGGCTAATGAACGGATACACTTTGATCTTCACGATGAGAAGGTCTCTATCTCCAAGAGTCGATTCTGTGCCCTAATTGGTCTTTCTCAAGATCCGTCTCTGGTAAACCCTGATTCCATTACAACTGGACAACTGTTCACAATGTTTTATCAGATGGGGTATACTGAAACCCTAACAACTTTCACCAAGTTCAAAAGTCCTGCCTTCCTCCTTAATGGAATGGTCTTTTCACGCTCTTATTCAAGGGATTGTCTGAGCGGAGCGGTGGTTCTGACGGTGCTAGCAAGGCATTCATGACGGTGCTGTATGGGTTGTACAGTGGGTTTAATCTTGACTATGGGTCAATTATTTGGCAGTAGTTGTTTCAAAGCCTAGTTTCTTTGTCCAGGCATTCGGAGATTTCATGTGGGCGTTTCTGGACTATAATCACCAAAAGGGCAATGGATCGTAATCGTGTCCCAATTATGACGGATTCCTTGCTCTCTTCTATCGCCACTTTTCATACGACGAAGATCATCGTCACTGATCCAACAAAGTTCTCATACATCGGCTCTATTCCTGAAACCATGCTCGGTTGTATCTCAGCATCGAGTAATCTTCTTCAACAGTACAGGAAACGTAAATCCATTGGTCCATGTTATCTTACCCCCACAATGCTTCGCTCCATTGAAGAGGCTGACAAACCAGCTAAGAGGGGCAAGAAGTCTGAATCGCAGAAAGAGGGACCGGTCACAAAACCAACCAAGGGGCAGACCCCCAAGAAGAGAAAAAGTGATAAAGCTGCTCCTTCTCAACCTCAACCCAAAAAGCAGAAGAAGCCTACTAGGAGACTTATTCTTCAATCCTCAAGCGATTCGGATTCAGAATATGTTCCTCCTAAGCAGAAGAACGCTCCATCCTCAGACTCTGAGAATGAAAGTTTTGATGAAGAGGCTTCGGACCGAGGGGACACTCCGCCTCGCTCCCCTACTCCAGAAATTGCGGTTCGTTCTTTGCCTCCTTCACCTCCACCTGTTACAATTCCTATTTCTATTCGTCATATCTCTCCAATAACTATCTCTCAACCATTCACTACTACTCCTATTCCCACTCCCATTTTCACAGATACAACCTCTACCACTACTACTAAACCTACCTTTGCCACTCCAAATCCACCTGTAACCGAACCTCCTTTTACAACCGAACCTAGATTTACAACCGAACGTCCACCTTCTTCAAAACCCTTATCTCCTACACAGTCTACTGAAACAACACCCATTTTGCGCGGTGAGGACTTGGAATTCGATTCCATATATTTCAGTCCTTATCGAGTGTAGAGTGAGGATGATGATGATGAGCCAATTACCAAACATCATCTCAAAGCAGTAAATGACAAGCTTGATCAACTGCTTTCCTCTTCCTCCTCTGGTATCCCTTCAGAAGCTGCTTTAAAAGCATTGTTCTCGTCGGTTGTTGCCGAACACAGTGCTACCCGATCTGCTGCAGCCAAGGCTATTGAAGCCTCAACTTCCAAATGTCAACAGGCCTCTATTGCTGTTGATGCCTTGACTAAGGAGTGCAAGGAAGCGACCGCAAAAGTCGATAAACTCGTTTCAGATGCTCACCTATTTCTAGATTCTCTGCAGGCTACTGCTGCCAAGAATGCTACAACTATTAACACCTCAGTAGGGACTATTTAAAAGACTCTTCAATCTGAGTGTTTGAACCTGGAAGCGGTACGCCATGCCATTCAAGAAGCAAATGCATCGCTCCATGCTAAAGTCAACGAACACTAAACTCAACTTGAAGCGGACTTAGCTATGGAAAATCGAATTATGGACGAGCTTGAAAGATGTACAGCCCAACTTAAATTGCAAATACACAAGGTGCGTACTGCTAACACGAAGATTAATGACCTCAAATCAGAAAGGGAAGTTATCCAGAGTTCTGATGCCGATGTTCACTCCATCCTCCTTCACCTTGTTGAGGCGAGTGATCCTCTTATCACTATAATTGTCAGAAGGTATTTGGTAGACAAGATCAGACCAGCCCTGGATGTTCTCAGCCGTATCGAGGGTGTTCCGGAGACTAGGATCCAACCGAAACAAGGGGGAGAGAAAGAGTCAAAGCAGCAACCTCCTCCTTCCAGCTCAAAACCAGCTGTTGAACCGAAGGTTAATGAAGCTTCGGTTAGTAACAAAGATAAGAAGAAGAAGAAGATTGGTGAAGACGACACAGACAATGAAGATGATGTGTATGTCGACATTCCCAAGAAACCTGTCCCAAAGGACAACACTTCTGAAAAACAAACGGAAGAAATCACCATGAAGCAGCGCGCTGAGCTAGAACAGAAGCGAAAGGAGGCGGAGCTCCTTGTGAAGAAAAAGTCTTTGTTTCCAGTATGGACAAAAGACTCGCTCCAACGGTGTGCAATCGATGAGCCAACCATTCTATGGCTCGAGCCAATAATGTCTTTTGGCCTTGACAACTCCAAGGATGCACAGTTCGATATGCCAATCACTCGAAAGGCGTTCATCTTCCACTGCTTCAACTCAACTGTTTCCATTCCATTTCTGGACCCGAAGGTAGATAGGGATCTGTTAGAGTTTTACTTGGAGTTTGCTCAACCTCAGTACTAGACTTGGAGCTCAAAGAAGATAACCACAGTCAAGGTGATGAAGCCCTATTCAACAGGGAAATTTATCAATGTCAATTTCAGGGTGACTTGAGGAACCGAAGGCTCAGTCCACCATTTTTCCCTTGTTGATCTACCAAACCTCAATCCCCATGACTGGATACTCCTCAACAACATTCTACTGTCAAATCCCCTGGAGTATCAACCTATCATTGATCATGTCAAGCGTATGCTTGTTTGCTACGTCCATGAAGTAGCGAAGATGGACCAGGAGATTGCCTCTGCCATACAAAAGCGACCAACGATCAAAACCTTGGGCAAAGCTGGCAATGTCAACACCATGATCAAGGGGAAAATCGATTCGAAGTACCATATAGTCATGTTCCTCAGGGGAGAAGGCCAAAAATGCCTGTTCGCTCTAGTCGACAAACACCTTTTCTCGACGACTTCTCTCGAGCATATGTTGGAGATCATCCAAAGGTGTGACCAAAATAGTGCTGCTGATAAGAAGCTATTTGTTGACATGCTGAGGTGGTACATTCAGCTTAGACAAACTCTTCTTGCCATTATTCCTCGATTATTGAAAGTTATAAAAAGATGTTGAAGCCTGTTCCGAAGAAATAATCTCTCGCCTCATTTAATGCAAAGGGGGAGATTGTAGAGCCTATTGGATTGCGTCATAGGCTCGGTCCATAACCTAGTTTGAATGTCGGTATTGGGCCTATCCAGCCGTGCATTATTTTGTATTAGGGTTTAGTATATAAGCTGCATGCATGCAGACTTAGATGCCATCGCTTTCATTGTTTTCGTTTTCATTGCTTGTAAACCCTAGCTCGCCTCTACAGCGGAAGTTCTTCATCGAGCTCTGCTGAGGTGTGACTCAGTTTTGAATCATAAGCATAAGTTTGATTCTGTTCTGTGTTCTGTGTTCATTAACGATCTAAGAGTTTTCGAACTCATCAGTACTGGTGGTTGAGGTTTCAATTGTTGTCCTCCCTTCACCCATGTTAACATTTTTTTCCTTATCAGATAAGTTCACATGGATGTTTGAGGTTCCGTCCTCCTCCATATTGGATTTAAAATGCAAAACCTTGCGTGGTATGACTTTCGTCTTCTCAGGGAGTGACGTACTTGGTTGTTCACCGAAATTGATGTTTGCGTCCATGTTAGATATGTTCACAGTGACATTAGGAGTACTTGTCTACTAAACAGTCGATTTGATAGAGGTATCCATCCTGGGTGAAATATAAAAAGAACCATCGGTTTCCTCATCTATTTCATCACTATCATTGTATGTTTCACTACAACCTTCTCCATCTGGTCCTCAACAGGATTGGGCTTTAGTTTCTTCAATTTCTACACAAATTCTAAAGCTTGTCTCTTCTTGGATGCAGGAGATTTAGGAGTCAAAACTTCCTTAAACATAACTCCTCTTTTGGTCACATTCAATTGCAATTTCTTAGACTTCTTTGAAACTCCCTTTTTAACAGTAGTTTCATCTTATTGGGTAATAGTTTCAGCAATAGGAGTAGGAATCTCTTTGGCAACTTTCTCTCATTGTTTATCCACTTACTTCTCTGAAGGTTTCGTATCTTTTGACTCAGATTGTTTCTTAGAAACATTTTTCTTCACCTTCTTGAGCAGACCCTTTCTTGACTTTGTGGGCACTATCTCAATTACCACTTCTTGCTCAACTCGATTAGGTTTCACAGCTGGATGCTTTTTTTTTCTTACCTTTTGCTGTTTTACATGATCCCTCTGCACTGTCAGAAGTAAAAATAGGTGGAAGAATACCATTGGGAGTGACATCCATGGAAGCTTTATACTCAATCAATAAATGATTAGTATGTTTTACGAAGTTAAGCATCGATCAGGAATTGAGCAATCGTAGGAAAAACCGCAGTAACATCAACATCGGTCTTAGTAATAGTAATTGGACCAAATTGAGCAACATCAACATTAGAATGAATAAGAATACGTTCTTGAGAATATATCTCCTTCAAAATCAAGCCCCAAAACTTAGCACTTGAAACTTCATTTCTCATATTCGAATTAGAAACCGAATTCCTAAACACAACCCAAAACCAAGATACGTAACCAAAATTCAAACCGCGGTACAAACCAACCATTATCAAGTAAACTTTAAGTTTTTATTTATCAAAGCCTAAACTTCTGCCTGTCAAACACCATAGAGTAATTCCAAAGTAAAATCTAAATGCTTAGAAGATTCGACTTCCTGAAGTGACTTATAGCTGTAAGAGTGGGTTGATGACCCATTTCGTTGAACATATGTATTACTTGGTCAGTTGTAACTTCATAGAAGTCGCCTATAGAAGGTAACTTCAAGATTTAGGGAAAATGCTTCTATGTTAGTTTCTTCATCTTGTTCAATGTCAACTAGAACGTAACAATTCCAGTTGTCCTTTTACAAACAACAGTAGAAGCAGCAAAGGACAACCACTTCATTGGAATCACAAATAAGGATGATAATGCATGAGTATAAACCTAATCGTTTTGTACTTGCACCAACATTTTGTTGTTCTTCAAGATAATCACCGATCAAAGGATTGAAACAGAGATTATTGTGTTGAATCTTCATAGTAGGCTACAAAATTTCTTCATCGTTGGTGTTGAATTGATCAACAAAATTTCGTTCAGCAACCATTATAAGCAATCGATAAAGAATTTTTGCGATTGCATTTGCAAAGAACAATTAGGGTTTTTGCATGATCTACGAACATAAAATTGGATGTGAATGACCATTCCCTTAAAGAAACCGGTGTCAAATTTGAATTCAAACGTTTCCCAATCGGAGAAAGCCACGTGTAAAGTAGGTTACTTAACCATCACCACATAAACTACCACGTGTAAAAGTGATGATCACTTTTTGTCTCCATCCCTGAGAAAGTACCGAACCGTCCCATCCAAAAGATATTTCACCTCTCCCAACCAAAATTGAATTATCATATGTTTCGACGCCAATCAAAAACCATTCGCTGGTCTAGAGACCAGACTTATTCACTTATAGGAATGATAAGGGAAATCAGTTGCCAGACTTGAGAAATATAGGTCTGAGTTGGTAATACCCATAATCTTGAGGATTTCAGTGTCTAATTGTGCAAAAAGAAAGGATAAAATCAAGTTAAGAAATTTTTGGAAATTGTGATATCAAAGAATCTTTGATATAAAAGCTGATAGATGCTAGGCAAAAATACGCTTTATTCATTATCAAGAGAGATGCTGAATTGCTTGTGTTGTTTCCCATGAATTACAATCGAAAACACATGAAGGAGTAACAAAAGGCCTCTTTTAATAAGGTTCATGGGAGGCTTCATTTGCACACAAATTCACAACATGACATAAGTGCAACTAATTGTGAAAAAAATACTTGGATGACCAGTGTAGTAAAAAACAAGTAAGCTTTGAAAACTTTTAAGTAATGAACAAGATAGATAGATGTTCATACAAAAATCTCATTTCATAAAAAACTAAAAATCTGGATCTATTGGGAAGAAATGGCTTAGGATGAGCACTTTTCATTAATATCACACAAAAGAAATGAAAATGAGATTTTGAACATCAAAAGTGGTACAGTGAAACAAATGTTTCGTTAAAATCTTGAACATTAAATGTTCACCATCAATTTATTAAGTTTTGGTTATGTGGGTTTCACCTTCATCATGGAAAAATGATTTAGGATCATAAACACAGATTTGTGACATACCTATATCCTAGATGGTTTTGACCAAAGATGTCTTGGGCATGTGTCATTGTGTGTGATCGTGTTAGAAATATTGGGTGAAATAGAGTCGATGTGAAAACTCATTGTACCTCTGTGAAAAATTAGACATAACATAAATCTCTTTAATCAATATGAGAAGAGAAAGGTATCTCGTTGACTATTGTGAATATAGCTTAAGCGGGAAGAAACTTTCGTATGAAAATTTTCATTAAGGCTTCGTACACAAAGAGTCTATGAGGCTTATGGACAACATGCTGCAAAAATATTTGTATCATACAAGCTCCCTATGGATCTTCTCATTAGGGACAGTTAACTAGTACAAAAGTTTCGTATCATACAAGCTCCCTATGGATCTTCTCGTTAGGCATGCGAAAGTGCAACACGTTGTTACAATGGAGTTCTCCAATCTCAATAGACGTAAAGAAAATATATGTTTGGAATTTTTGATTTTTGAAAATGAAAATTCAATGAAAACAAAAATATTTTTGGATTTTTGATTTTTATAAGGAAAAGAAAAAAAAAGAAAAAATTTTTAGATTTTTGAATTTTTAAAGGAAAAGACAAAAATAAGAAAATCTTTTTGGATTTTTGAATGTTATAAAGAAAAGACAAAAAAAAGATATCACTAACATTGGTTATTTGTTAGAGATAACAAATATTTCGCACACAAACCAATGCTTTCCCATCTCCATAGAGATTTGCCACAACCAAGCACTCACCAAGGGTATGCATTTCCAATCGAGAGACTAATTCCATGCGCTAGTTGTGAACTTGCACTGAATAAGTCATATATTAGTCAAATACAAAGTGAGTCAAATGCTTAATGTGAACAGTAACCGCTAAATGAGGATTGGACAAGTAATGAAAGTTAGTACAACAGACGAAAGTTATTCCAAGTAGCGAAATTTAGTTCAACTAGCAAAAATTAGTCCAACTAACGAAAGTTGTCCAACAATTTCACATATCAAATCCAAAAAGAATTATGTAGAATTATGAACATAACAGGCTTCCATCATTCCCAACCCATTGAAAATTCTTAAAAATGATTTTTCATCTAATGGTTTTATAAAAATAATAGCAAGCTGGTCAGTTGTTTTAACAAAACGAACTTCAAATTGCCATCTTCAACATGTTCTTTGATGAAGTGGTATCGAAGTGCAATATGCTTAGTTTTTGAATGTTGAACTGGATTATGACATATGCGAATTGCGCTTTGATAATCGCAATATAATGGAATTTTCTTCATGTTAGTCGCATAGTCATGTAGTTGGCTTTGGATCCAAATAAATTGAGATGTTCAAGCCACAACAACAATGTATTCATCCTCAACTGTTGAAATCGATACATACGTCCACTTTTTCGATGACCAACTCACAAGTATCCCATCTAGGAATTAACATCCTCTTATACTGCTTTTTCGATCTAATTGACAACCCCACAATTAGTGGATATGGGACCATTCTAATGGATAAAGTTGGAAACTTTATCCATTATGGAGCTATTATGAACCATAAAAATATGATCCCTAGTGTTGTATGTAACCCATGTATATGTTAGATAGTTTTATTGAGTTAAGAACATAGGGTTTGTAAATTAAGCACTTAATGGCCATGAAAGACCATAAACTTGGAAACTTTATGGTCGAAGACATCATTTTGGGATTGAATCTGGAAAATACGCTTAAGAGCTTAATGATTAAGCTCTTATTTAGTTGGGTTGGCAGCCAGCTACTTACGTTGGGCATACAAGGCGTACGTTGCACGTATGTGGTCAACAGACCCGTGACGGGTCAACCAATGCGTAAGATGGGCGTACATCTAAGTACGTTGGGCGTACTCAGTTGGGTTGACTCGGATGACATTTTGGAATTTTGACTTTTACTTGATTTTGACCAAGTTTGACCAAGGGGTATTTTGGATTGTATTTGAGAATTAGTCAATTGGATGGATACGTGATAGTTAGAGCTGAGATTCAGAGTCGAGTCCTCATCAGCTATTGATCAGAATGAGAGGTGAGTTTACCTCACTATACTTGCAGGTTGAAGGCACCAAGGCCGGCCCATTGGATTAGATATCCTAGTATGTGATAGTATGTTATTGTTTTGTAGTGATCTGTTAGATAGGTATCCTGATATATAGGATGATGCTATGCTTAGAGATCTATAGATCTATCTGATAGTTTATTGGACGGTTATATGTGTATCTATTATATGTGTACATATTTTGGTTGGTGGTTGAGGCTTACTGCTATGTGCATGAGCCAACATACCAGAGGCATTCCAAACCGATGGTTGACTAGATCCGAGTGTATTCCATCCCGACGATTACTAGACCCATTGTATAGTAGCGTTCCAACCTGGGGAATTCCATCCCAAGGATGATTGAACCTAGTGGTTGATTAGGTTTGGGGTATTCCAACCCAATGGTTGACTAGACTATAAGTATATCAGCATTCCAACCCGATGGTTGATTGGGCCTGGGGTATTCCAATGCAATGGTGGAATGAACCTATAATGTATTGGCATTTCAACCTAGGGTATTCCATCCTAAGGATGACTGGACCCGAAGGTTGATTGGCCTGGGGTATTCCTACCCGATGGTTGATAGGACCCGACATGCTGATATATATATATATATATATATATATATATATATATATATATATATATATATATATATATATATATATATGTGTGTGTGTGTGTGTGTGTGTGTGTGTTATTTGTTATGTTTATATGGTGGTATTTTGGCGGAGCTCACTAAGCTTCGTGCTTATAGTTTTGGTTTATGGTTTCTGGTACTTCAGAGGACCGTGGCAAGACAAAGGCATGACCATACACATCCTGATTTTATGTCGTTGATCTTGGGATACACTGATTTTTGAATAATGTTTCGGACACAATGCTTTTGTAATCACTTTTATTAGTAAATGGGTTGTTTTAAAAAGTTTTTAATTGATTGGAATTTTTGGGAAATTACAAGTTGTTATTAGAGCCTTGGTTTGAGTGCATTGGAGGAACTCTCCTATGCATCCAGTCTGAAACTAAGTAAATGAAACGGGTTTTAAAGATGATTTTCAAAAATCGTATGTTCTCAAAATAGTCAAGAAAGGATGTGATGTGCACGATCAGTCGGAGCCAGTAAGTGGACCCCAGATTACTACATTGTTATTTGATATTGCGATATGTTAGAACAACAGACTAGTGATAGTCTAGGGATCTTTAGGAATTCAATGATAGAACTGCCTGATTATATTGTGCCTGATAACCTAGGGTTCTTTCTTATATGAAATTGACAAGATTACTGTAGTTTCTTGGTGTGTGCATCATAGTTGTACATAACAAAGATTTTGTAGCCTGAAAATGTTTGATTTAGCTTTAATTCACGTTCTTGTCTGATTAAGGGCTTAGGGTTGAGTCAAGTATTCGATTATCTTTGCAATCCAGTGTTATGTATGATTATCATACACGAGTGGCTGCAGGGTTGGTGGAAGTTGCATGAGTGGGTGTAGTGCATGGCGGGCCAACGTGAGAATTATTAGCCACTCTAGAGAGAGTGAAGTTAGGATGAACGTGTATCCAAGATGATGGGATTCAGAGATCCAGTATTTCGTATGAGGATCTGTCAGATTTTATTGTGTCTTAGTGCCAGTCGACTCCGCTACTCGAATGTTGCTTGCTTTGTGCTTTGTGATACTCACATTGATGTGAGCTAACTATCAAATAAATACATTAAGTTACATGCTATGGAGGTTAAACAATCTTAGGTTGAAGAATTTTGCACTATTGTGCAACTCTCATTTGAATCTAACTGTTGTGGGTTTGGGTCCTTTAGTCGAAAGATTATTTAAGTTTTGTTGCATGTAATTGTATTCATAAAGTGGTTGGCTGACATTGATAGGAATCCTTCAACAGTTGATGACAGGGTAGGCGCGGAAATCCTAGGAGTGCCTAGGAAGTATTTTAGTGCGATTGTTCCGCGGTTAAGTAGGTATTGAGAGTGTTATTATGAGTAGGTCTTAGAGGACCCAAAATAATCCTTGAGGAAAGTATGGATACATGTGGAAGGTAGTATTGGGCCTGTACTACTGAAAGCATAGGATCCATACTCGAATCAAGGAGAGTCTCGAGGATTCTAAGGGCTAGTTGGGGAAGATAGCATGGTTTGATACCATAATTCATGGAAGTGGTTCCATATCTGTCGGTATTTTGGTTATGGTTGCTTTACCGTGAGGATGGGTTTGGTAATTGTCGTGGGCCTCAGTGGTCAGGTCGGTTTGGGTTGAATGGTGCAGACCTGGATGAGTTCGTTGGTTTTGAGGTCTCGAGGATTTTTCTTGAGGTCGTACATTCGAGTTGCAAGACTCAAGAATGAAATAATTGTTATGATCGGCATGGAGATTGCAGCTGGAAGTGGAATAGTTGATTGATGGATTGGAATGTCGCTATCTGTGGAAAGGGTTATGCCCTTTTAGTTTTTCGAGTTCAGAGAAGGGTTGAGAAGACTTGTGATACAAAAAATTAGATGTAAATGATGGGTTATAAGCATGCTAACACTTCCTAAGTGTACATGCAACCCTAATAAACCTTGGATCTATGTTTGTCTAAATACATGCAAAAATTTGGTTTCCAAGGTTCATAATCCTATCTAGCATACATGGGAACTTTAATCCTAAAAGCATAGTGTAGCACCTGGTTCCTGGTATGTATGATTTATCTGAGTATTTTACTTTTTTAGCCTTGGACTCGGCGAGTCGTAGGCTAGACTCGCCGAGTAGGGATGGGATTTTTAGCACATTTAAGTTGGAGACTCGGCGAGTCCATATTCTGGACTCGACGAGTCCATCAGTCTGGAAGAAACCCTAATTTTAGGGGTTTGCACCCTATTTAAACCCCCTTTATGCGCCCCAAGTTAGCCTCCATCACCCTCAGAGCATCATATACCGAACCCTAAACCTCTCCTTGTGATTTGAAGTGATCTTGTGCTTGTTACTTGGAGTTTGAAGAAGAGAAGGAAGGAAAGACCAAAAGAGAAGGTGAAGAGCAAGAATCTAGGACTTAATCCAGAGTTCATAGAGGTACATTTCAGATCTATTCTGTTTCTATGCTTAAATCCCCATTAGAACACCATTAAGCTATCTTTGACCCATTTCAAAGATTGTCGGTGGTATAGGGATCATAATGAGCTAAATAGCTGCTAGATCTGGCTATGTTCGAGTCCCAGAAGCCTAGATCTAATACCTTTATGGGGCCATATTGCATGAAAGCCCTAGATCTACCCCTTTTTGTGTGTTTTGAGCCTTAGAATTCCCATGGATGATTGTATACACATAAAGTTGGAAACTTTACATGTTAACCGAGTCCTAGGAACCCAGATCTATGAATGGAATGCACTGGATTCAAGCAGAATCAAGTGTAGAGAGATTGCATGGATGCGACTCGGCGAGTTGTTCTTCGAACTCGGCGAGTCGAGTCGCGAGTCCCCGATTTTTTCCTTTTTCGAGTAGGCGAGTAGAGCAGTGAGCCATAGGTGGACTCAGTGAGTCGGAAGCCAGACTCATCAATGGAGGGACTCGGCGAGTCAATGCCCTGACTCGGCGTGTCCATGGCAATCTTCATAAAACTCGGCGAGTTGTTTATCAACTCGGCGAGTCGAGGACAGAACGTGTTCATCGGATGAAGATTAAATTGACGAGTTGTTTATACAACTCGGTGAGTTGGATGAAGGACCATTGTGTATTCAGTTAGGAAGAGAAATCGTCGAGTCAATGCCTAACTCGACGAGTAGAGACGGGAGTAAGGCCAATCGGCTGGATATCAACTCGACGAGTTGGCAAGCCAACTCGACGAGTCGGGTCAACTGGAAGTTGACTTTGAATTGACTTTGGTTTGGAATCGGTCAGGGGTAAAATTGTCATTTTACCCTGGGATTAGTATCAATGTCTGATGAAGTGTTTTATAGGAATATAACCGGGGGATCACCGGAGCAGCTGTCAGACATTTGCGGATCAGCTTTCCAGCAGTCAGTCTTATAAGGTGAGTTACCTTCCAATAAGGGTGGGTCTAAGGCCACAATGCCGGCCCACCAAGTAGGAGTATTTTAGAAGATGATTGTCTTCGTGATAGTTATCTAGGTATGGATACGTGTTTGGTTACGAGATATTTCTGTATGATATGTTATGTGTATGATAGGGATAGTTTTTCCCTGACAATGGTCTTTAGGATCGAAGACTACGTCAGTACTCGGATATGCTTGATTATATGCTTATACCTTGTTGTTGTATGCTAGTAGTAGTCGGGGGTGGAATAGACCCCAGTTACCGGTTGAAAGGTACCGATGATGATTACCGGTTGTGAGATACCGATGATGATTACCGGTTGAAAGATACCGATGGCATTCAATGGTATGTGGTATGATGGGGGAACTCACTAAGCTTCGTGCTTATAGTTTTAATTGTGGTTTCAGGTACCTCTTTGTCAAAGGGGAAAGAGTCGGCGGCGTAGCGATGCATCACACACATGATTTCCGCACTAGATTTTCTGGGATCGTACTCTGATTTTTCTTGTTTCCAATGATATCATTTTGAGACATGACCTTATGTTTTATAGTTAATGTAACTTTGACAATGTTTTAGTAACACGCCATATTACATGCTAAATTCTAAAAATGAAATTTTTGGCCTCGAAATTTTAGGATGTTACAAGTTGGTATCAGAGTCCTGGTTTGAGGGATTCGGACACACCCTCGGGGGTGTCTGGACTCAAACCGAGGGACTAAAAGATTATTTTTAAGGAAAATAGTTTTCTAAAATCTAAAGTGGGAAGTTTTAAGAAAAACGAAGTGTGTGATGCGTGCGACCGGCCGGGCTCAAGTAAGTTTTCCCCAAGATACCCATACTAGTTATGTTATGTTGTATGGTTTTGATTCAGAAAATTGCATGCTAGAATAGGATTAAGGATCTAGGAGGATGCCTTGTGTGCCTGATGTATGATTCTAAGAATTGCATGCTAGAATAGGACTAAGGATCTAGGAGGATGCCTTGTGTGCCTGATGTATGATTCTGAGAATTGCATGCTAGCTAGGGCTAAGGATCTAGGAAGGATGCCTTACATGCCTGTTCTATGAGCTGTATGCTTGGACTGTTTAGTCAGTAGGATGGCCTGTGCAGGTTATGCCTGGTTTGGTTACTCAACGCATGAATGCTGCTTGCTTTGCGCTATAGGGGTTCTGGCCAACATCGACTAACTGGTGAACGGATATGTAACGGTATCCACAAGCTAGTTAGGGGGACGCGGTAAGGACTCCTAATGCAACTGATGGCGGGGAGTAGGTCTCAAAGTGCCCTAGGGAAGCCTAGGACGTGATTAGTTGAAAGAGCGTCGGTGAAAGGGACCTGGTGAAGTCGAGGCAATCCTTGGGGAAAGTACGGATAGATGTGGAAGGTAGTATGGGCCCATACTACTGAAAGCAGAGGATCCGTACTCGATTCAAGGAGGGCTGGGATGGAACCTGGAAACTTGGAGAGTGTGTGAGACCCTTCGGGGGTATATATGATCCTGGCAATTGCATTATTATTTTTCAGAATGGTGGTCACACGTCATAGAGCAGGGGAATCAGGACCTGGTTCGGGATCAGGTTCGGGACAGGGACCCAAGCATGTTGATGATGGGTTGCGTGAGTTCATCGCGTCTGAGATTACGAGAGGTATCCTTGAGGCGACCCCAGTCATTTTCGGGTCGATCAAGGAAGGGATTATTGAGCTGATGGAGGATCGCCTCCGGGCATTCAGCAGTGATCTGGCGTCGAGCCAGGTGGGTACCCGTACGCTGTCCTTTAAGGACTTCCATGGGAGTGGTGCACCGGATTTCAATGGGGTGCAGGACCCCATTGCTACTAGGAGGTGGATCGCAGACATCGAGTCTGCGCAGCTGACGAGCTTCTGCCCGGAAGGGTCGAAGGTCCGTTTCGTTGCAAGTTGTTTGAGGGAGAGAGACAGGGATTGGTGGGAGTTGATTGGCGATACGTTGGAAGCCCCAACCATTGAGGCTATGACATGGTCAGATTTCGTGACCCGATTCAGGGATGAGTTTGCACCAGCTGTGGAGCTTCAGCAGCTGGCCAGAGAGTTTTTTTGGATATAAGACAAACTACGGAGACTGTGGCGGAGATCACTGCCAAGTTCCGGGAGAGGACCTTGTTGGTACCCTAGTATGCGGGGGATGAGGATATGAGGAGGACCCGATACCATGACATGCTACGGGCTGATATTCGGGAGCATGTTAGTTTCTCTGCTTGCCTTACCCTAGAGTCCATGATTGCCAGGGCTAGGGAGAGAAAGATTGATTTGGAGCACATACGGAAGAGGAAGGCTGCTGAGGGGCAGACGATGGGAGCTTTGGGGAAGAAGCTCAAGGGACCCGATGGTAGGCCGAAAGGGCAGACGAGGTGGGACCACTGTGGGAAATGCGGTCGGGCACATGAGGGAGTTTGTCGCACTGGGTTGGGTTCAGGCTGCTATAAGTGCGGCAAGGTTGGGCATTTTGGTAGAGATTGTACTGCCCCTGCTTCTGCGATTCAGACATCAGACCTGATTTGCTTCCATTGCAATTAGAAGGGCCATAAAAAGGCATATTGTCCCAGGTTGACAGCACCAGCAGCAGCAGCGCCGACAGTGGCGCCAACGTCAGCGACAGTACGGGTTATGGATGGCCGGAAGGTCAAGTTGGAGGCTCCAGTGGTTCAGAGCCGAGCTTTTCAGCTGACAGCCGAGGAGGCACGCACTGCACCCGATGTGGTGACGGGTTTGATTCTTTCCCTCTGATTGATTTTTATGATGTTATGATATTGATATGTGCCCTGTGTATATGTGTTTAGGATCGTTCCATGTGAACGGTATCCCAATTCAGGTATTGTTTGATTCGGGTGCTACCCGATCATTTGTCTCTCTTGCGCTTAGCAAGAAATTTCCTGAGTCTTCGGGCATGTTGGACTATCCTCTAGAGGTCGAGATTGGAGACGACCGATCAGTGCGAGCATCAGAGGTCTACCGAGATTGTGTCTTGAGGCTGTTCGAGGAACGTTTCCTGGTAGACCTGGTTCCCATAACGTTGCGGGGGAACAAGGTTATTATAGGCGTGGATTAGTTGAGCCCCAATGGGGCAGTGATAGAGTGTGCACATCAGATGGTACGGATCAGGACCCCAAGTGGGGGAGAGTTGGTAGTTCAGGGCGAGAGGCCACAACGAGGACCAGCTGTATGTTCAGCAGTGAGAGCCAGGTGCTACCTTCAGCAGGGTTGCGCAGGGTATATCGTGTATGTTATGGACACCCGGGAGGCGGGTAAGGCGACAGTGGGCGATGTACCCGTGGTGCGGGAGTTTATGGATGTATTCCCCGAGGAGTTACCTGGGATACCTCCGGAGAGGCAGGTGGAGTTTAGGATCGACCTGGTCCCTGGCGCGACTCCGGTAGCCAAGGCGCCGTATCGGTTGGCTCCTCCTGAGATGCAGGAGTTGTCTACACAGCTGCAGGAGCTGTTAGACAAGGGATTCATTAGACCGAGCAGTTCACCCTGGGGAGCCCCGATTCTGTTTGTAAAGAAGAAGGACGAGTCGCATCGGATGTGTACAAACTACCAGGAGCTGAAAAAGGTAACGGTGAAGAACTGTTACCCACTCTAGAGGATCGATGACCTTTTCGGCCAGCTTCAGGGAGCATCTTGGTTCTCTAAGATTGATTTGCGGTCAGGGTATCATCAGAAGAGGGTCAGAGAGGAGGATGTGCAGAAGACTGCTTTTCGTACACGCTATGGTCATTATGAGTTTGTGGTGATGCCTTTCGGGCTCACCAATGCTCCTGCCACGTTCATGGATCTCATGAATCGCGTGTGTCGGCCGATGTTGGATCGGTCCGTGACTGTTTTCATTGACGATATCTTGGTTTATTCCAAGACGCGAGAGTAGCATGAGGAGCACTGGCGTGAGGTTCTGAGTACTTTGAGGAGGGAGAGCTTATATGCTAAGTTCTCCAAGTGTGAGTTCTGGTTGCGTGAGGTGCAGTTTCTGGGGCACCTTGTCAACCAGGACGGGATATCAGTAGATCCGGCCAAGGCGGACGCCGTGATGAGATGGGAGGTCCCGAGGTCTCCATCTGAGATTCGGAGCTTCCTAGGATTGGCGGGCTACTATCGAAGATTTATTCAGGACTTCTCCAAGATAGTCGTACCTCTGACCACGTTGACGAGGAAAGCCGTGGTTTTTCATTGGGGGCCCGAGCAGCAGGCCGCATTCGAGACGTTGAGACAGAGATTGTGCGAGGCACCAATCTTAGCCCTGCCAGAGGGCATGGAGGATTTTGTTGTGTATTGTGATGCATCCATCTCGGGTTTGGGCGTAGTGTTGATGCAGAGAAGGCATGTTATTGTTTACGCTTCGAGGCAGATGAAGCCTCACGAGGCGAATTACCCGACACATGATTTGGAGTTGGGGGCTGTTGTGTTCGCCCTCAAGATTTGGCATCATTACCTCTATGGGGTTCGTTGTACCATTTACACGGACCACAAGAGCCTAAGGTATCTCATGGACCAGCCGAATCTAAACATGAGGCAGTGTCGGTGGCTATACGTGGTAAAGGATTATGATTGTGAGATCCTCTACCATCCGGTAAAAGCCAATGTGGTTGTTGACGTGCTTAGCCGCAAGGCAGCGCCGATCCGAGATATCTGCCTGAGGATGACAGTGGCGACTCCTCTTTTGGAGCAGATTCGGGAGGCCCAGCAGGAGGCTATGAAGGAGGAACATCGGAAGAGTGAGCAGATTGTGGGGTAGGTTTCCTCCTTCGACTTTGATAGCCGAGGGTTGTTGACTCTTCACCGTAGGGTGTGGGTCCCTTATCATGGAGGCGTGCGCCAGGTTCTGATCGAGGAGGCGCACAAATCCCAGTTCTCCATTCATCCCGGGGCGACAAAGATGTATAGGGATCTTTGTCTGCACTATTTGTAACAGCCCAAAAACCTCAAGTATTGTTAAGTTTCATTTTGGGGGTGTTTTAAAGGGGAGACTCGACGAGTTGGAGCCAGACTCGCCGAGTAGGGTCGCAGGTTTGGTCGCGGGTTCACGACTGGACTCGACGAGTCCAGATATGGACTCGGCGAGTCGACGCTGTTCAGCGGAAACCCTAGCCGTTTCGTATTGGGTCGTATATAAGGGTTGTTATGTCGTCATTTCACGTCTTTTGATCGATTGGGGAGAACCCTAGGCGACTGGAGCGGCTAGAGCAAGGATTGAAGATCATTGGTGATTTGAGGAAGTTGTTGTCCAAGAAGGAGAAGGTTTTGGCTAATGGGACAGCAAGGGAATCACGTTTTGAGGCTTGGGGACACTGAGGGTGCATGATTCAGGTAACCTTTCGGATTATTTTCTGTTATGTGAATGTGTGCATGGATTTAGGGTTGTGAAACCCATTTGGAGATTAGATGGATTGTTGTGTTGTTATCCAACGTTTATAACCCTGTATTAGTATCCCTTAGAGGTCCAGAAGGTCCTATGTTTGTTTATTCGGGAAAATATGTATCTCAGGAAGCAGTTTGATCGACTGCATGGCGTGGACTCGCCGAGTCGGATGATCAGACTCGGCGAGTAGCTTGAAGATTCACTGGGACTCGCCGAGTTGTTCGTCAGACTCGGCGAGTGGAGTCGGGGTGGCCCCGCGATTCTTCCAGGAGTGACTCGTCGAGTCAATGAGGATACTCGACGAGTAGAAGGGAAATCTTAGAGGATTGAAGGACGACCAGACTCGCCGAGTCGCCAGGGAACTCGCCGAGTCCAGTCGAGCTGACAGTGGACTGTTGACCAGAGTTGACCTGTGTGTAACGTTGTAGGGTCAGTTAGCGTGGGAGATAGAAGTATTAAAAAGAGATATATGATGAGACAGGGAGCTTGTAGCTCGGAGGATCAAGTGCAAGAGATTTCAGGAGTTGCTATCTTCCAGTGTCCGCGAGGTGAGTCTTCTCACTATACCTCACCCGGAAGGGTTTGATTGTGTGACCGGAAGGTCAAGTATGTTATGTGTTATGTTTATATGCTATAAATGGAAAGTTAGCTGCTACGCGTGATATACATGCTTATATATGGGCCGGAAGGCAAGGTATTATGTGACAGAAAGGTCAGGTATGATATATGATATACGTGCTTTATGTGTTAGAGTATTTGTATTATGTGTTATATATGTGTATGGGTCGGAAGGCAATTATCTTATGGGCCGGAAGGCGATATATATTATGGACCGAAAGGTCCGGGCCGGAAGGCAAAGTTATGTGGACCGAAAGGTCCGGGCCGGAAGGCAATGTTATGTGGATCGAAAGGTCCGGGCCGGAAGGCAATGTTATGTGGACCGAAAGGTCCGGGCCGGAAGGCGTATGTGCGTAAGGTATATTGGGGAACTCACTAAGCTTCGTGCTTACGTTGTTTATGTTATGTTGTTTCAGGTTCTTACAGTAACGCGGGATGGCAACGGTTCGATTGTACACACCGAAGAAAGAGTTGTGTTTTGGAGGATCCTTGTCTTCTATTATAATGAAAATGAAACTATGTTTTGTAATTCGAATGTGAATAAGATTTTAAACAAGTGTTTTTAATATTAAATTGATTATTTAAATGAAAATTTTGTTTTTGGAAATCACGGTGTTACAAATTGGTATCAGAGCCTTGGTTTGAGGGATTCGGACGCGCCTACGGGTAAATCTGGACTCAAACTGAGGAAGTAAGAAAAAGTTTTCCAAATAAATGGTTTTCTAAAAGTGAATAAGAGTTCAAAGAGAAAGCAAGAAAGAGCAGTGTGTACAATCAGCCAGAGCCAAACGGTGATTTCCCAAAATACCCTTACTTTTGTATTATGAAATATCTATTATGCACTTTATGAAACATTATTGCATGCTAGAGACAGGCTAGGTATTTCACATCTTAGGACTAGAGTGGCCTGATTTGTGATGCCTTAGTCTAGGGTTTGCTGTTTTATGTGCGTTATGCTTTTGTGTGTACGTGATGAGTGAGAGTATCTAGTTAGAACGCACAAGGGGTAAAGCTACGGGGTACAGAGGTACTTTCGAGGATGAGCCGAGAATGGTGGAGCTACCACAGATGGGGAGTCCTATGTATGCTTCAATGCTCGAATGCTGCTTGCTTCGTGCTTTGTGGAGTTATCGATGATGGGAGTCAGCTACCAAGTGAGTATGACGATACTCAGGAGGTAGAGGGCTGGCATCGTTAGGAACTCTTCGGCAGCTGATAGCAAAGAAGTGGGAGGACAGCAGAAGGGACTAGGGAGTAAACCTAGCCAGATGAGTGCGCTGGTAGAGTAGAGGATTTCGCTGGAGAGCGAGCACGCGCGATGAGATGGGTGAAAGAGCAGGTTTATCAGCTACTTAGGAACTCTGGGATGGTCCGTGTGGAAAGTATGGGTAGATGTGGCAGGTAGTATGGGCCCGTACTACTGAAAGCAGAGGACCCATACTTGATACAGGGGGCATTTTGAAGGTCCTAAGGAACAGATTGAGGAGTGATGTTATGGTTCGAATACCATACATCGGAGCGGATACAAAGTGATGTTATGGTCAGGGCACAATACATCGGAACAGTTTGAGATAGATGTTGTGGTTCGAGTGCTATACATTGGAGCAGATTGAGGAGTGGTGCTATGGTTCAGGTACCATACACCGAAGCATGTTGAGGAGGGATGTCATGGGATGAGTACCATGGTTCGTAGTGGATGATGCTTGTGGCTATCTTGTTATCCGGTTATCGATCGGACGGGCACGAGCGAGCGGGATGCGAGGATTCGCGAGATCCGGAGTGATGAGGTTGCTGCATTGTTGCGGGCTGAGTCGCCAGAATTGTTTGGGTCGATCAGGACCACTATGATTGAAGTAGTTTGATGAGCGATATGCGGCTTTCGCAGAGACGGCTGCCGCGGCGGTTACAGCGGCTGTAGCAACGGCAAAGAAAGGGGCTAGTCGGGGTTTTCAGTATCGGGACTTCTATTATGCGAAGCCTCCCACATTCGATGGAGTTCAGGACTCGATTGTTGCTATGAGATGGTTATCAGACATGGAGGGGTGTTTCTCCACGAGTTTATGCCCTGCTGATCAGAGGGTGGGGTGTGCTCTGAACCTGTTGAGGCTCGGGACGAAGGATTGGTGGAGATTGACCACGAGGTCATTTTCCGATGCGCAGAGGGCTGCGGTTTCATGGGATCAATTCAGAGGGATGTTCAGTACTCGCTATGTTCCGCGGGATGAAAAGGAGAAATTGGCTCGGAGGTTCCTTAAGCTGAAGCAGGATTTGGAGTCGGTGACTGAGAGCACCGGGATGTTTATTGAGAGGGCGATGTTTTGCCCTGAGTTCGCTTCGGAGCAGGCTCAGATGTCCCGATATCCGAGTATGCTCAAGGGGGGGTATCAGACAGTTCGTGCCTGCGCAGAGGCGCGAGACCGTGTTGGTATCGCAGGAGGCCGCCATATGGCGTGAGTTAGAGGTTGAGTTGCAGTTGCGTGAGATGAGGCAGGCCCCGATGCAGTCGCAGTCGGCGCCGAACGGTCCATGACCGTAGACGTTAGAATGGGGGATCGGAGCGGTCACACTTGTGGGAAGTGTGAGAGAGATGGCACCGGAGCTTGTTGGCCCAGTGGTGCATGCCGCAAGTGCGGAAAGGAGGGGCACTGTGCACGGGATAGTTGGCAGTCAGTGCCAATTCGGGATTTGAGGAGGACAGGATGAAGCGGAGCCCCAGAGGGCTCAGGGTCGTGTTTATCTGCGTGCGACAGAGGGAGACGGAGCAGTGCCGGAGACAGCTGCGGGTATGATGCTTTCATGATGTCTTAATTGTCTGGCATTGATTTGGCGTATTGTTTGTGCTGGTATCTTGTATGGATTTCGATGCGGTATTCGTTGTTTCGCGGGTCTGGCATGGTTATGGATTGGTGCTTCAGGTTTTCGCTTTGGCATTCGTTATTCCCTGATGGTTGGGTATGGTTATAATTGGTGTTTTAGTGTCAGTAGTCTTGTGCGGTTTTCGATGTGGTGTTCATCCTTTGGGCAGATTGTGAGTTTGGTTATGGGTTATTGTCGAGAATTCCTTTGGTTATCGTTCGTGGGGGTTGTTAGGGGAGACGCGACACTGGGTTGAATGACGGGTAGCATCTGCAGTTGTGGAGTGGATAATTGAAAGATCGGATTCTTTTGAGCGGATTGATCAGGGAGGAGATGTGTTTTGCTGAGGGTTGTTTACGCTTGTGGGAAGCAGTCAGTGGGTAAATGTTCTCTTTGTGCAGGATGGTTCTGAAAGGTCGTTAATGACGATCGGTGGCAGTTAGTCAGTGCTTTAGTGGGGGAGAATTGTAAAATTCTCCGGGAGATCGATGAGTATGTAAGGGTGCTTAGCTGTTGGGATTCAGCAGTGCTTGTCAGCGCAAAGTATAGGCCGACGAGAGCGAGTGTTGAGTATGCGGGGCGAGATACAGACCTAGGGCATTTGATTGTGGAGGCCTGAGAGGAGGTCAGGATCAAGCTTGAGTAAGTAATCGGAATTTCGCGATCAGAGTATTGGTACGTTTGAGGTACGTGATGGTTGTACTGCATTAATCCCACGGGATTATGTTGTGCATGTTTCTAGAGCTGGAACCGGAAGGTTCCCAGAGTTAGAACCTGAGGGTTCACAGAGTTTGGGTGTACGGACCCACAGAGATAGCCTCGAGTGGCTAGTATGTGTTATGAGAGTCGGTCCAGTCATACTAGAGACTCTGTTGGTATGGCTGGATTAGCTCGAGAATTGCGGATCGCGTATGTTGCAGTGTGATTGCATTGGAAGGTCTGGCCCCGGGTTATTGATCTTGTTTAGCGGAGGCAGCGATTTTGATGAGTGGAGAGAGTGCGTGGGATTGAGAGCCCCTGCAATGAGAACCAAAGTATGTGAATAGCAGTTACGCAAAAAGGGTGGTGTCGCTTGGGGCGAGCACCGTGGCACCGGTTGTAGTGGCATTATGTTCAAGAGAGTTCCGTGGAAAAGGAAAAGAGGAGGGTATGTAACTCCGAAGGGGGTGCAAGTTCACGAAAGTGAAAGCTGCAGAGCAGAGTTATGGTTAGAGCATTTCGAGTATGGTTTTGAGCATCGTGTTCGCGGCAGTGGAGTAGGAACCCATCCGGTTGGGATGTCTGTTGAGGCTCAGAAGGGATGCATGGAGAGAGAAATTTTAAATTCTCAGTGTGAATCTGATCAGAGTGTAGGGTGGATGTAGTGGTTCATCTTGGGAGATGTTCGAGAATATCATCAGTGAATCGGGTTTTTCAACCTGCGAGTGTTGGGTCTAGTTCAGTATGTGTATGTGATGGCAAGAGGGATCTTGTGAGAGTTGATCTGAGAGGGAGAACGGATCTCTCAGTCGGTCCGGAATGGGCAAAGTGGGCTTTGGATCGGGGATCCGGTGGTTCAGGGTTTCCTAACCCTTATGGGTTGAGTGATCGTTGAGATTTGGAGCAGAGTGCATCGTGGGTAATTTCCGATTACAGAGAGTGATGAGCAGTTCAGAGTTCGTACCTTAGTTGGCAAAGCAGACTCAGCAGGTTAAAGAGAGTTAGTGATCGTCTAGAGTTAACAGGAAAGTTATGCAGGCAGACGCCGTTACGAGTATGTGATTCAGGTCAGCGGCTTCGTATTTCTGACGGGGTGCTTCGATTTAGGAAGAGGGGTAAATGGGGGCCCCGGTATGTTGGGTCTTTTCGTGAAGATGCGAAGGTAGGAAGGGTGGCCTATCGTTTGGAGCTGTCAACGGAATTGGGACGGATCCATGACATTGGTATGTGTCGCAGTTGAAGAGGTGTATAGCGGATGAGTCAGCAGTGGTTCTACTAGAGAACGATTAGGTGGATGCGAGTCTGTGTTACGTCGAGAGGCCAGTGGCCGTCGGAGATCGGAAGATCAAGGTTCTGGGGAACAAGAAGGTACCTCTGGTATTGGTTCAGTAGCGACATCGGAAGATATTGGAAGTGTTTAGGGAAGCCGAAACGTGTGATGCGGGAGCAGCATCCAGAACTATTTTTCAGAGTGAGACTTCGAGGGCGAAGTCTAATTCTAGTGGGGGAGAATTGTAACATCCCAAAAACCTCAAGTATTGTTAAGTTGCATTTTGGGGGTGTTTTAAAGGGGAGACTCGACGAGTTGGAGCCAGACTCGCCGAGTAGGGTCGCAGGTTTGGTCGCGGGTTCACGACTGGACTCGACGAGTCCAGATATGGACTCGGCGAGTCGACGCTGTTCAGCGGAAACCCTAGCCGTTTCGTATTGGGTCGTATATAAGGGTTGTTATGTCGTCATTTCACGTCTTTTGATCGATTGGGGAGAACCCTAGGCGACTGGGGCGGCTAGAGCAAGGATTGAAGATCATTGGTGATTTGAGGAAGTTGTTGTCCAAGAAGGAGAAGGTTTTGGCTAATGGGACAGCAAGGGAATCACGTTTTGAGGCTTGGGGACACTGAGGGTGCATGATTCAGGTAACCTTTCGGATTATTTTCTGTTATGTGAATGTGTGCATGGATTTAGGGTTGTGAAACCCATTTGGAGATTAGATGGATTGTTGTGTTGTTATCCAACGTTTATAACCCTGTATTAGTATCCCTTAGAGGTCCAGAAGGTCCTATGTTTGTTTATTCGGGAAAATATGTATCTCAGGAAGCAGTTTGATCGACTGCATGGCGTGGACTCGCCGAGTCGGATGATCAAACTCGGCGAGTAGCTTGAAGATTCACTGGGACTCGCCGATTTGTTCTTCAGACTCGGCGAGTGGAGTCGGGGTGGCCCCGCGATTCTTCCAGGAGTGACTCGTCGAGTCAATGAGGATACTCGACGAGTAGAAGGGAAATCTTAGAGGATTGAAGGACGACCAGACTCGCCGAGTCGCCAGGGAACTCGCCGAGTCCAGTCGAGCTGACAGTGGACTGTTGACCAGAGTTGACCTGTGTGTAACGTTGTAGGGTCAGTTAGCGTGGGAGATAGAAGTATTAAAAAGAGATATATGATGAGACAGGGAGCTTGTAGCTCGGAGGATCAAGTGCAAGAGATTTCAGGAGTTGCTATCTTCCAGTGTCCGCGAGGTGAGTCTTCTCACTATACCTCACCCGGAAGGGTTTGATTGTGTGACCGGAAGGTCAAGTATGTTATGTGTTATGTTTATATGCTATAAATGGAAAGTTAGCTGCTACGCGTGATATACATGCTTATATATGGGCCGGAAGGCAAGGTATTATGTGACAGAAAGGTCAGGTATGATATATGATATACGTGCTTTATGTGTTAGAGTATTTGTATTATGTGTTATATATGTGTATGGGTCGGAAGGCAATTATCTTATGGGCCGGAAGGCGATATATATTATGGACCGAAAGGTCCGGGCCGGAAGGCAAAGTTATGTGGACCGAAAGGTCCGGGCCAGAAGGCAATGTTATGTGGATCGAAAGGTCCGGGCCGGAAGGCAATGTTATGTGGACCGAAAGGTCCGGGCCGGAAGGCGTATGTGCGTAAGGTATATTGGGGAACTCACTAAGCTTCGTGCTTACGTTGTTTATGTTATGTTGTTTCAGGTTCTTACAGTAACGCGGGATGGCAACGGTTCGATTGTACACACCGAAGAAAGAGTTGTGTTTTGGAGGATCCTGGTCTTCTATTATAATGAAAATGAAACTATGTTTTCTAATTCGAATGTGAATAAGATTTTAAACAAGTGTTTTTAATATTAAATTGATTATTTAAATGAAAATTTTGTTTTTGGAAATCACGGTGTTACACTATTGGTGGCCCGACATGAAACGGGATATCGCTTGGTACGTGGAGCGGTGCTTGACCTACAGGAAGGTCAAGGCCGAGCACCAGAGGCCCCATGGCAAGATGCAGCCGTTGGAGATTTCGTTGTGGAAATGGGAAGACATCACGATGGATTTTATCACCAAGCTTCCCAGGACCGCGCGGGGAGTGGATTCGATGTGGGTCATCGTCGATCGATTGACCAAGAGTGCCCACTTTATCCCGATTCAGGAGAGAATATCAGCCGAGAAATTGGCCGATATCTACATAAGGGAGGTGGTGGCGCGGCACGGAGTGCCAGTTTCGGTGATTTCGCATAGAGACGTACAATTTACTTCTAGGTTCTGGAAGAAGTTCCATGACGAGCTGGGTACTCGTCTGCATTTTAGAACTGCTTTTCACCCTCCGACATATGGTCAAAGTGAGAGGACCATCCAGACTCTGGAGGATATGTTGCGGGCATGCGTGCTAGACTTCGGTGGTAGCTGGGATACCTATCTTCCTTTGGCTGAGTTCTCATACAACAACAGCTACCACGCGAGTATTGACCGTCCTCCTTTTCTAATGTTATACGGAAGGAGGTGCAGGACCCCGATATGTTGGGGTGAGGTAGGCAAGAGGGTCATGGGGAGCACCGAAGTGGTGCTCAAGACGACCGATATTCAGGTCGATGGTAGCCTGAATTACATTGAGCGATCAGTGGCAATCCTCGACCGGAAGTCGAGGGATCTGAGGAACAAGAGGGTGGAACTTGTGAAGGTGCAATGGCAACACCGGAAGGGTTCGGAGTGGACTTGGGAGCCGGTGAAGGAACTGATGGAGCATTACTTTAAGCTATTTCAGGATCGAGCAACAGACTTCGAGGAGGAATTCTAAAATAAGCGGGGGAGATTTGTAGCACCTGGTTCTTGGTATGTATGATTTATCTGAGTATTTTACTTTTTTAGCCTTGGACTCGACGAGTTGTAGGTTAAACTCGCCGAGTAGGGACGGGATTTTTATCACGTTTAAGTTGTAGACTCGGCGAGTCCATATTCTGGACTCGACGAGGCCATCAGTCTGGAAGAAACCCTAATTTCGGGGGTTTGCACCCTATTTAAACCCCCTTTATGCGGCCCAAGTTAGCCTCCATCACCCTCAGAGCATCATATACCGAACCTTAACCCTCTCCTTGTGATTTGAAGTGATCTTGTGCTTGTTCCTTGGAGTTTGAAGAAGAGAAGGAAGGAAAGACCAAAAGAGAAGGTGAAAAGTAAGAATCTAGGACTTAATCTAAAGTTCATAGAGGTACATTTCGGATGTATTCTGTTTCTATGCTCAAATCCCCATTAGAACACCATTAAGCTATCTTTGACCCATTTCCAAGCTTGTCGGTGGTATAGGCATCATATTGGGCTGAATAGGTGCAAGATCTGGCTATGTTCGAGTCCCAGAAGCCTAGATCTAATACCTTTATGGGGCCATATTGCATGAAAGCCCTAGATCTACCACTTTTTGTGTGTTTTGAGCCTTAGAGTTCCCATGGATGATTGTATACATGTAAAGTTGGAAATTTTACGTGTTAACCGAGTCCTAGGAACCCAGATCTATGAATGGAATGCACTGGATTCAAGCAGAATCGAGTGTAGAGAGATTGCATGGATGCGACTCGGCGTGTTGTTCTTCGAACTCGGCGAGTCGAGTCGCGAGTCCCCGATTTTTCCCCTTTTCGAGTAGGCGAGTAGAGCAGTGAGCCATAGGTGGACTCAGTGAGTCAGAAGCCAGAATCATCAATGAAGGGACTCGGCGAGTCAATGCCCTGACTCAGCGTGTCCAAGGCAATCTTCATAAAACTCGGCGAGTCGAGGATAGAACGTGTTCATCGGATGAAGATTAACTCGACGAGTTGTTCATACAACTCGGCGAGTTGGATGAAGGAGCATTGTGTATTCAGTTAGGAAGAGAACTCATTGAGTTAATGCCTAACTCGACGAGTAGAGACGGGAGTAAGGTCAATCGGCTGGATATGAAGTCGGCGAGTTGGGTCAACTGGAAATTGACTTTGACTTGACTTCGGTTTGGAATCGGTCAGGGGTAATATCTTCATTTTACCCTGGGATTAGTATCAATGTCTGATTAAGTTTTTTTTGGGAATATAGTCGAGGGATCACCGGAGCAGCTGTCAGACATTTGCGGATCAGCTTTTCAGCAGTCAGCCTTTTGAGGTGAGTTACCTTCCAATAAGGGTGGGTCTAAGGCCAGAATGCCGACCCACCAAGTAGGAGTATTTTAGAAGATGATTGTCTTCGTGATAATTATCTTGGTATGGATACGTATTTGGTTATGAAATATTTATGTATGATATGTTATGTGTATGATAGGGATAGTTTTTCCCTGACAATGGTCTTTAGGACCGAAGAGTACGTCAGTACTCGGATATGCCTGATTGTATGCTTATACCTTGTTGTTGTATGCTAGTAGTAGTAGGGGGTGGAGTAGACACCAGTTACCGGTTGAAAGATACCGATGATGATTACCGGTTGTAAGATACCGATGATGATTACTGGTTGAAAGATACCGAAGATGATTACCAGTTGAAAGATACCAATGGAATTCAATGGTATGTGGTATGATGGGGGAACTCGCTAAGCTTCGTGCTTACAGTTTTAATTTTGGTTTCAGGTACCTCTTCGTCAAAGGGGAAAGAGCCGGCGGCGTAGCGGCGCATCACACACATGATTTCCGCACTGGATTTTCTGGGATCGTACTCTGATTTTTCTTGTTTTCGATGATATCGTTTTGAGACATGACCTTATGTTTTATAATTAATGTAACTTTGAAAATGTTTTAGTAACACGACTTATTACATGCTAAATTCTAAAAATGAAATTTTTGGCCTCGAAATTTTGGGATGTTACAGATAGCTAGAAATACATACCTTGTAGTTGATTTTGATTCCTTGAAACCTTGTGAGCCTAGCACCCCAAGTGTGATGCCTCAAATGCTTCACACAACACCAAATGCTTTGGAATGACTTTAGAGAGAATGAACACACTCTAAAAATCGGCCTAGTTCTCACTTCCCTTTTTGTGTAGCCGATTTTGGTGGAGAACATGTTCTTTATATAGTGTTGACATATCTAGGGTTACACCATGTAAACCCTAATGTGTCATGGCTCTTCATTTCCATGACCTATGGGTTTGTAACTCCCATGGAGCATCCTATGGGTTCAGCCCAACTTGATAATCCATGAGCCTCTTAGCCCACAATACAACTTATGGATGATTTACATAATCAACCCATATATTTATTTAGTTATCTTTTGATCACTTAATTAATTCTAAATTAATTCTTGACAAAACTAATTAAATAATACTAATAATATATTAGAACTTATAATATATTAATAAACCACAAGTGTTATTTCTCTCATTTAGTCTATCCAATTGCATGGTGCCATGCAA
Organism: Lactuca sativa; assembly: GCF_002870075.4. Taxonomy (NCBI): domain Eukaryota; kingdom Viridiplantae; phylum Streptophyta; class Magnoliopsida; order Asterales; family Asteraceae; genus Lactuca; species Lactuca sativa. Next base: position 182,235,551 of record NC_056628.2, on the reverse strand, counting down.
CCCAAATGAAACATGCCGGGTCGGGTCAAGTACATACCAGCAATAGTTATGGACTTAGACACCTTATCTAACAGTCTCCCACTTGGATAAGTCTAATAACTATAACTGCAAGTATGAATTCAGGAACTGATCAGCAATCGTAGCTCTTTCAAGGTCTCTCGGAACTGAGAAGATAATGATACGCCATTTAAGATAAGTGATCATATAATCCTCTGTTCTAGATATCAGCCGAACAAATACATGGAACAATGTCTTACTTATTGACCAGCAGTTTGTTTCCTAATTTCCAATTTGTTTGACAAAGAACTTAATTGAACACATCAACATAGTTCTGACCGGGCCCGGTACATAGGTCAAAACAAAATCATCGAGGGGCCTAGATATCAACTTCTAATCCAAGAAGGAATAGATAAACTTCGACTCATATGTTTGTTCTACTACTCATTGAATCATACACAAAGGCACGTTTTATAACATCGAGTTACCAATGCGTTTTCTTACAATCAATGCATAACCAACTCATAAGTAACAAATCATATCTCTAGGTTTGAAGACTTATATGATATTACCGTCTCACGATCACTCGAGATAAATTACATGAAGTGATTCCAGTGAGCGTGGGTTGAGTCCAATGCTCAAAACTTATGAGCACTCATGATTGTAGTAGCCATGTCCAACACCTTAGACCTCTCCAACCAATCATGACAGTCTTGATTCATACCTACTTCCGACAAATATGACCAACTGTGGAGGTTCGAATAATATGATATACCAAGCATAATTAATTTAGAAGTCAAAACATGCAAAAGAAATATAGTAAATAGTTGACCAGAGATAGCAACACTTTACTCATAAAACACCTTTTATTCATCATCTAATGTCAATTACACTTTACAAATTTCAAGGTTGTCTAACTACTAAATCTAATATCATCCTTCAGCCCTATGCTCCGAGCATGCTGGAGATGCTTAATCTGAGTCAGTCCCTTTGTGAGGGGATCTGCTGGATTCTCATCCGATGATACCCTCTTTGCCATGAGGATTCCTTCTTCTATTCGATGTCTGATGAAATGGTATCTTCTGTCGATGTCTCTGGATCTCCCGTGATCCCTTGGTTCCTTGGCTAAGGCAACGACACTTTCACTATCACAGAAAATTTCCATTGGCTCCTTAATAGCTGGTACAACTTCAAGGTCTCCAATGAAGTTCTTCATCCATATCGCCTCCTTTGTTGGCTCGCTAGGTGCTATATACTCTGATTCACAAGTTGAATCAGCCACTGTTTCTTGCTTGGAACTCTTCCAAGAAATTGCTCCCCCATTTAAGGTAAAGACCCAGCCTGACTGAGAGCGGAAATTATCCCTATCAGTATGAAAGCTAGCATCACTATACCCTACAACTCTCAAGTCATCACTCCTACCAAGGGTAAGGACCCAGTCCTTAGTCCTCCGTAGGTACTTGACGATATTCTTTACCGTAGTCCAATGCGCCTTACCAGGGTTCCCCTGATACCTGCTACCAATGCTCAAGGAAAAGGCTACATCAGGTCGAGTACACGTCATAGCATACATGATAGATCCTACAGCCGACACATAAGGTATTCGACTCATTTATGCTATCTCAGTCTTAGTACTAGGGCTTTGTGTCTTACTCAATCTGGAGTTACTCTGGATGGGTAACTCTCCTTTCTTGGAGTCCTACATGCCGAATCTATTCAACACCTTATCCAAGTAGGTACTCTGACTAAGTCCAATTAGTCTTTTACTCCGGTCTCTCAAGATCCTTATCCCTAGAATATAGGCAGCTTCTCCTAGGTCCTTTATAGAGAAACACTTCCCAAGCTAGGACTTAACTTCCTGCAGAGTTGGGATGTCATTTCCTATGAGTAGTATGTCATCCACATACAATACCAAAAACCTAACTATACTCCCACTAGCCTTGATATATACACAAGATTCATCTTCACTCCTAGAAAGGCCAAACTCTTTGACCTTCTCATCAAAGCAAAGATTCCATCTGCAAGGTGCTTGCTTTAACCCATAAATGGATTTCTCAAGCTTACACACTCTATTAGGGTAATCTGTGTTGACAAAACCCTTTGACTGACTCATGTAAACATCCTCAGACAACTTTCCATTAAGGAAAGCGTTTTTGACATCCATTTGCCATATTTCATAGTCATGAAATGCGGCTATGGCTAACAGAACCCTAATAGACTTAATCTTGGCCTCTAGAGAAAAGGTCTCATCATAATCAAGTCCCGGAGTTTGTGAGAAACCCTTTGCAACCAGTCGTGCTTTATAAGTGTGTACATTATCATCCATGTCAGTCTTCTTCTTGAAGATTGATATGTGCATATTTAGTTCATATTAAGTATAGATTTTTATTCATGTATTAGCTAAATTATTGCATTTTATGGACAAAAGGTACTTAAAAATGTTTGAATTATATTTTCAGTCCAAAAATGAAGCTCGTAAGCAGAAGGAAGCAGGAGAAGCAGTTGAGAGATTGAGAATGGAACAAAAAAGAAAAACACCAAAAATAACACCTACTCGACGAGTAGGGTCGACTACTCGGCGAGTCTAATCGAAAAATCGAGAAGATAATGACTCGGGATCCCAGAGACTTATCACAATACGGGAACTGAGAGATGGACTCGACGAGTCGCCACCTGACTCGACGAGTCAATTCGTATATATAGAGATAACTCATCAGAACGATGGAGAGGAATTCTGGAACGATTCAGAAGAGTTTAGCTGCAATTGAGAAGGCAGAAAAACCCTAGAAGACGACGAGAGAAGCTAGAATTCAATCCCGAAGAATAATTGAGGCAAAATTTCATCATTCCACTTATTCTTTTGTTTTATCATTATGGTTAAACAATTTGACTTTGTTTGTTTGCTGTTATTTACTTCAAATATGAGCTAAAACCTTTAGACTTCTGTTTGGGGATACAAAGTTGACAATATGGTTTGATTGACTGGTAGGATTAATTCTAAGTTGGTGAATTTTTGTTATTTTAGCTTGCTAAAGATCCTTGTGTGTGAATAATAATTAATTTTCTATTAATAGGAAGATAATTGATTATCATGAGCATCTATTGATGATTAACCTCATATGCTATGTGATCACTATGCCATATGTCTAGGATTAATGAATATGAAACTAGAATTAACAAGAGAATTGAGTAAATTCATGTGCAAGCTTGTGTAATGACCATCAACAAGAAGTTAATTAAAAGATTAAATTAGTTAACTATTGCAAGTCTAAATTAACCCGAATAATTCATTTAGTAAATCTAATTAAATTAGACAACTGGCCACTATTTAAGTTAGTTTATTTGGTAAGGATTAGTGTAGTAAATACGAATCTAATCATTTGAATCGGTAACCAAAAGAAGAGTTAATCCATTGCACCATTACCTTAAAATCAACCATAGAGTCAATTGAGTTCAACTAAACAGAAGTTCCTTCCCAATTATTGAATCTAGTTAAGTCTTTATTTTATAGTTCTTAAATTAGTAACAGTTAGCAAGTTTCTAGTCTTGTAAAACTAGAGAAACCCCATTCTTATTTATTAATTTGGAAAAAATTAGTTTTTAATTTTAATTTGCCGTTCCCTGTGTTCGATACCCTACTTATTCAACTATACCACAATTCATAGGTTCACTGCCTTTGTGTGCTAAATATATTAATAAAAGTAGGGATAAAACAAGTGCATTTTACACACATCAAGTTTTTGGCGCTGTTGCCGGGGAACGGTTCTAGATTAACATTAAATTCTATTTTAATCGATCCTTTGTGTGGGATTTATCTTACACAAAGTTATTTAAGAAGCAATTCAGTAAGTAGAATTAGTTTTATTAAAATTTCGTTTTTAGAGTAACTAGAATTTTTTTTTCTGTTTTTGCCTTGAACTCGCCGAGTGCACTCGTGCCGACTCGGCGAGTACATCGCTGTTTCAGTTTTAAATTTTTGTTTTATTTTTGTTCTTTTTACGCGTTTTCTGTTTTTTTACAGTTGTTTCATGACCCGAGGATCTGATACACCTCTGGTCCCCCCTCTTGAAGACCCGTAATCCGCGCTAAGGAAGAGCAAGGGCAAAGCCGTTGGAGAATCCGCTTCTTCAAAGAACTCACCACTCAAAAACCTCAAGTCCGTTTTCAGCAAGAAGAGGAGCAGCAAATCCATAGCATCCAGTGCCTCTTTGACTATTGAAGACCCAATTCAAGAAGATATCGAATACGAGACCGAGGAAGAAGAAGAACCCACATTCGAGCACGACTCCGAGTTTGAAGACGATTTAGTCATCACTATGGCTAATATCGATGAAGTCCCCATGGGGGAATGGAAGAAGAGGATGCGCGATGACACCGGCCCGGGACTTGTGCCACTTTCGAACTAAAAGGCCATATTATCTCTCAACTCAAGGAGATTCCTTTTTGTGGGAAGGATCACGAAGACGCCTACAAGCACTTGGACGGAGTGAATGATGTGGCCGACTACTTCAATGTACCGAATGTCCCCCGCGAGACCCAGCTTCTTCGCATGCTCCCAGTCACGTTCAATGGAGCTGCAAAGGATTGGTTAAAGTCACTTCCTCCCGGATCAGTCACCACATGGGCCAAGATGAAAGAGGAGTTCATAGATCACTTTTGTCCGCCCTCCAAAATAGCCAAGCTAAAGAAAGCAATTGCCAACTTCGAGCAACAGCCTGAAGAATCTCTTTATGAAGCATGGGAAAGGTACAAGAGTTTGCTTAGAAATTTCCCACATCACGACCTTAATAGCCAACAAGAGGTCTCCATTTTCTACGATGGAGTCAATGTCACCACAAGGCAATTGCTAGATTCTCAAGGTCCGCTCACGAAGAAGGCACCCCCGGTAATCAAGGAGCTAATTGAAGAATTCTCTAAGCACTCTAGAGAATACCACAATCCAAGAAACGAAGTAAGTCGGGGAGTAGTGAATGCGGAAAATGATAGCATAGCGGCAGTGACAGCTAAGCTTGATAGTCTTGATAGAAGAATGATAAAAATGGATCAAACAATCCATGCTATGAGGGTGGGATGTGAAAATTGTAGAGGGCCCCATCTCACCAAGGATTGTGATTTGGATGAGAATGGAAATAAGAAAGCTCAAGTTGTCTATTCAAGTGGCGATCGATACGACGAAAATTGGAGAAAACGTAAGAAGGAATGGCTCCAATACGAAGAGTATAAGAAGGCTAAGGAGGAAAAAGACAAGCAGAAGGAGAGGAGACTATATCAAAGAGAAGAACCGGTAGAAAAGAAAGCTGATTTGGAAGAAATGTTCACTAGATTCATAGCCGCGTTCGAAAAGAGACACAATGATCACGATGTTGCAATACATGAGACCAAAAACATGCTAAGGAATCAGCAGTCATCCATTCTCAACATTGAGAAACAGCTGGGACAGCTTGCACACCAAGTGAACGAAAGAAGACCAGGTCAACTTCCAAGTAATACCGAAACCAATCCGAGAATGGAGAATGTGAGTGCAGTGACCTCCAGTAAAGAAAAAATTTTCACAGATGCACAAAGGATCTCCAAGAGGAAGACAGAAAGGGCAGAAGAGTCAGCTCCAGCAAAACCCGACCTGACTCGCCGAGTCCCTCTAATGGACTCGACGAGTCCATGCGCGAATGATAAAACTGTCAGTCCTTTAAAACCATATAATCCTCCTTTACCATACCCAATTAAAGCCATGCCTGTAGAAAAAGTTGAGCATATAGAACCTTCATGAAGCAAGTTAAAGCCTTACAAGTTAATGTGCCATTTGTGGAAACGATGCTCCAGACACCAAAATACTTCAACTTGCTAAAAGGTCTTTTCGCTGCTAGGAAAGATTTGGCTGAAGTCGCGGAGATACTATTGAGTGAACTACCCGAAAAGAAAGCCGATCCGGGGAATATTATAATTCTGTGCCAGTTTGATAACGAAGTTGTCACCCAAGCATTGACCGACTCGGGTTCAAGCATCAATCTGATGCCTTTCACTTTCTTTAAGAGGTTGAATTTACCGGAGCCAAGACCGGTAAATATGAAGATCCGTTTGGCAGACAAGACAATAATTCATCCACATGGCGTTTGTGAGGACCTCCTTATTAAAGTTGACAAGTTTATATTTCCGGTAGACTTTGTGGTGGTTGACATGGAAGAAGACCCCAAATTCCCAATCATTTTGGGGAGATCATTTTTAAACACCGCATGTGCCTTAATTGATGTATGCGAGTCTACATTAACATTGAGGGTGGGTGACGAGTCTGTAATATCTAAAGCTTTACCAGAAGCCAAGCAAGAAGAGGAAAGAAAAGAAAACATCTCATTTATCCATTTGGATGATGAGATATTACAAAAAGAACTTGAACTTTTGCAAAAAGAAGATCCAACCAAGTTTCTGTTACATTCTGGAGAGGATGCAGATGTTAACAAGGACTTGGAGGAGTTACAAAAGCTACTGGAAAAAGCCGACTCAGAAAACACCCAAGAAATGGTGGAATATGATCAGACTCGCCGAGTCACTTTACTGGACTCGACGAGTCCAGTCGAATTTGATAATAACTTGGACAGTTTGGATCTGCTGGTTGCTAGTCCTCTGTATAATCTGGATTTGGAAATTTTTCCTCAATCTTTAGGAGAACAAACAGAGAAAGAAGACATGGATACGGAAGTTCAACACGCCTATATAGCATGTCTTAATGCAATTACACTTGAAGATGGGGTGAGCACAGAGAAAGAAGAGGAGGCAAAAGAAGAGGGTTGAAGCTGATCAACCATTCATTACCAAGCCTAGAGCACGCACCTTCACAAAATACGAAGTAATTCAGTTTGAAGGAAAAGAAGTGCAAAAGAAGGTGAAAACGCATGGGGTAAAGAAGAAAAAGAGGAGAATGGAAGCCCAAACAGCTGAGGATGATGCTGTGAAAAAGAAGAGAGAGGAAGCAAAACGGGCTTACAAAAAGAAGATTCACGCTTACAAAACGAAGTACAAACCACAAAAGACTAGGCGTGCATTCCCGATGCTGGAAGTTGACGAGATGTAGATGGGAAGGAGTCCAACTAACGACTCCTTAAAAAGAAGCGCTTGGCGGGAGGCAACCCGTTATTTAGAGTTTGCTTTCTTTTACTTTTTTTTTTAGTTTTGTTTGAAAATTTTCCTTCGTTTTTAGACTTTTAATTCTCCAATGCATCGGATATGTCTGCTTAAGAGTGCGTATGGACTAACTGTGGGGTGAAATAAAATTTTCTTTTCTTAATAAATGACAAAAAATTTATAAATTATGAATTTTTACAAGAGACTCGCCGAGTCTGACTGTGACTCGACGAGACCATATAGATTTCAGAAAAAAAATTGACATCGCGACTAGACTCGCCGAGTCTGACCCCGACTCGATGAGTCGGTATTATTTACAAAAAAAAATAATATTGAAATTACTTTTACAACCGGTAACTAGGGTTTTAACCCTAATGAATCAGTTTCTTTTTCACACACACTCGCCGTGCACCTTTCCCTCAATTCTCTCTGAAGCATTCAAGTGTTCCTCTTCCATTATTCTTCAAAATTTTCAAGTTTCATCACAAAAGGTAACGAATTTCTTCCTCTTTTCTGTTAAAAGTATGATTTTAAGGCTATCTATAATGGAAATTGCATAGAAAGAACCGATTTTGAAAAATATTAGATTTCTAGGGTTTCGATTTGTGAAAAATTATGATATTTTGCATGTTTATTCTTGTCTAAAAACCGTATATACATGTGTCTAGACAAAACCCTTGAAGAAATTTTGAGATTTCCTGGTCCAATTTAGACCGACCCGCCGACTGACTCGTGCAGTTCTTGCGACTCGCCGAGTCGTACATGGACTCGACAGAGTCAGGAAACATGTGCATGTCGTTTTTTTTTAATTATACTCTATGTTTCTGGGTTTGTATCTTTGTTTTGCAGAAAGAATGTTCAGCAGGGGCCAAAGTTCTGGGGGACACCAAGGGGACTTTCCTTGGTTAAATTTCCCACAAATTGAGTCCGCTTCAACAATGCGGATGTGGAAGAAGAAGTTAGCCGACATAAGGAAGAAGGAAATATACGTGCCCAATAGGATAGATTGGGATTGGTTGCAGAGAGTACGCTATGAAGAGGAGTTAGCTCCGTATCTTTTAAAGGAGTTTACCTACGAAGGAGAAACAATCATTTGTGATGGGTGGAGCCGGGTCTTTCGAATTCAAGAGCCGGTGTATTTGGAGCTATGCCTAGAGTTCTTCTCCACAGTATCTTTCACGGGGGGAGTAGATTGTTATCACCCAACAAGTTTCAGTTTCTGTCTTGGGGGTGAATTTCATCAATGTTCCGTGCTCGACCTTGCCTGTCGATTGGGAATTTATGACCAGCCCTTGGTCTCAATAGCTGTTTTCGGGCCTTTATGGAGCAATCCCACATGGTGTTTCCCGATGGAGTCACTAGCACGGGGTGGTGGAACACGATTGGCAACAAAGTTTATATTCCAAAATCGGCACAAGAGGGGAACATCCGATCGCCTACACACCGCCTTATTCATCGTCTCATTTCATCCACTATTAACCAAAGGAAGGATGATGACAAGGTTTCTAACCTTGATGTCTTCTATTTATGGAGCATTATCACACCCGACATTTTTTGCAATATTCCATGGTGTTTGGCTTCATATCTATCGGAGGGTGCGGTTAAGGATCGCAAAACTTCTCGAATCAATGGTGGTATGTTTGTCACCCGGCTAGCCAACTCGTTTAGCTTGATGAACCGTGGTGCATGGAACTTTATGACGATGATTCCTACGCCTCCATTTAATCCAATTCTTTTCCGGCGGGCCAGGATTATTGAAGACTGTGGTGGTGGTCATTATGCTATCTCGCATGATGATCCGATAGTTGGTCCCGAAGCACCGGGAAGGAGGGTCCGTTCGAGGAGGGAGCGGGATGTGGAGGAAGAGCCGCCGGTGATTCCGGTTGATAATGAAGAGGTACCAATGGATTGGTACAATGTGGAGATGAGGCGGCTACAAGATCAAATGGCGCGGGGCATTAATTTTAGCAATCAATCACATATCCGGCTTTTCGATCACTTCAACATACCGCATATTGATGGCGGTAACTTTCCGTACATTCCATCTTGGGACGAGGTGATTAGTACAAGGAGTGGTGCGGGAGGAAGTGGAACAGCAGCAGATCATGACGAGGAAGAGGATTGATTTCTTTGCATTTTTATTGAACAATTTTCAATTTTTATTTTTTTATGTTTTGTGTTTTTGGTTTGTTTGAATGTGTTAAGACTTTTTACTGTTTTGTTTAATGTGTGTTTGCTTGATTATTTTTCAGAATTGAATTAAGAATGCTTGCATAGGAGGGTTAAAGTTATAAAAGGGTTATAAGAGTGATAGAGAGTCAAGAAAGGGAAGAATTAGAGTCAAAGTATCGAGTCCGGTCCTTAGGGACATGAGCGAGTGAGTCCAGAAGTGAGGAGAAAGTTTTGAAGATTTATTGGAGGCTGGAACAAATGCAGACTTCCAATTTTTTTTTCGTCCAGCGGTCTACTCGTCGAGTGCACTAAACTAACTCGACGAGTCGCCTTGTATTCTCACACATATGAAGATGTCCGCGCTTATACTCGACGAGTCACATATATGACTCGACGAGTCATTCATTTTTATCCGAAGGGGACTGCTGATTTGATGCTGATAAGAGTACCACTTGACCATTTATTCTTCCTATATTGATTCCTGAAGATCTTACACTGTTTTTCCGCGTATTTGGAGCGACCCAAACGAGATTTTGACACCCAAGACATGGATGAGATGTTACCATGTCTAAAGTCAATTGAAGTTGGAGCTAAAATGAAAGTGACCAACCTATCGACTGCTACCCCAGGGGAGTTTGTTCCAATTCTCTCTTTATATTTGCATTTTTGTTTGTATAATATGCAATGAGGGCATTGCATAAAATTGGTGTGGGGTAGGGGGTTGGTTACATATTAGAAAATTTAGAATCTTAATTTAGACTAATTTTAAAAATTTGTTGCATATTAAAAAATATTACTTAGGATTTAATTTAGAAAATTTCAGTAAAAGTAAAATTAGGATTCCATGTTAGAATTGTGTTGATAATTGGATGAAAACCCAAATGTTTAGTTGAGCCTATATACGTTCTAGTGCATTTGTGGATTCCTTGTTCTAGTGAAATCATGGGACATAAACATGACCTTGCTCAGCCCGAGGGATGCAATATTTTTAGCAGCCTAAACCTGAAATGTATCTAGGAAGATTGTTATCGTTAGCCAATAAAGGTTGAGATTGAGCGCCCCTGCTTAAGCATGTAGGGATTTGAGTGAAAAAAGTGAGGTACATGTAAAAAAAGAGAGAGAGAATTACAAGAAAAGTTGTAAGAATTTTGGAGCATCAAAGTCAAAAATGAAATTAGAAGATCAAAATTCCAAGAAGTTCAAAAAAATTGAAGATACAAAGAAATCAAAACAATAAAGGTGGTGAATTCAAAGAGATCAAAGATAAAATTATCAAGGAATTGAAGAATTCGAAAAAAGCTCCATAGTGGTATCGAAAAGTGTAATTCTAGATTATGTATGCTTGGGTTGCTCAATTAAAAATACCTTGAGGGTAAGAGGTTTTCTGCGGATGGATTCGCAGGGTTGCATAAAATGAGCATAGTTCGGGATGAGTGGGCAAGTGTTTATGAGGATTGTGAGTATTTGGAGTATGGGAGGTCCTTAGGAAAAATTTTATACACAAATGCATGCGTTGCGGTCTTGGCATAATGGCTGGATTAGATTGGAGTTGTCATATGTGATTCTAATGTTTTAAAATTTAGTTTTGCTTGGGGGCAAGCAAAAGTCAAGTGTGGGGTATTTTGATATGTGCATATTTAGTTCATATTAAATATAGATTTTTATTCATTTATTAGCTAAATTATTGCATTTTATGGACAAAAGGTACTTAAAAGTGTTTGAATTATATTTTTAGTCCAAAAATGAAGCTCGGAAGCAGAAGGAAGCAAGAGAAGCAGTTGAGAGATCGAGAATGGAACAAAGAAGAAAAACACCAAAAATAACACCTACTCGGCAAGTCTGATCGAAGAATCGAGAAGATAATGACTCGGGATCCCAGAGACTTATCACAATACGGGGACTGGGAGATGGACTCGACGAGTCGCCACCTGACTCGACGAGTCGATTCGTATATATAGAGATAACTCATCAGAACGATGGAGAGGAATTCTGGAACGATTCAGAAGAGTTTAGCTGCGATTGAGAAGGCAAAAAAACCCTAGAAGACGACGAGAGAAGCTAGAATTCAATCCCGAAGAATAATTGAGGCAAAATTTCATCATTCCACTTATTCTTTTGTTTTATCATTATGGTTAAACAATTTGACTTTGTTTGTTTGCTGTTATTTACTTCAAATATGAGCTAAAATCTTTAGACTTCTGTTTGGGGATACAAAGTTGACAATATGGTTTGATTGACTAGTAGGATTAACTCTAAGTTGGTGAATTTTTGTTATTTTAGCTTGCTGAAGAACCTTGTGTGTGAATAATAATTAATTTTCTGTTAATAGGAAGATAATTGATTAGCATGAACATCTATTGATTATTAACCTCATATGCTATGTGATCACTATGCCATATGTCTAGGATTAATGAATATGAAACTAGAATTAACAAGAGAATTGAGTAAATTCATGTGCAAGCTTGTGTGATGTCCATCAACAAGAAGTTAATTAAAAGATTAAATTAGTTAACTATTGCAATTCTAAATTAACCCAAATAATTGATCTAGTAAATCTAATTAAATTAGACAACTGGCCACTGTTTAAGTTAGTTTATTTGCTAAGGATTAGTGTAGTGAATACGAATCTAATCATTTGAATCGGTAACCAACAGAAGAATTAATCCATTGCACCATTACCTTAAAATCAACCATAGAGTCAATTGAGTTGAACCAAACAGAAGTTCCTTCCCAATTATTGAATCTAGTTAAGCCTTTATTTTCTAGTTCTTAAATTAGTAACAGTTAGCAAGTTTCTAGTCTTGTAAAACTAGAGAAACCCCATTCTTATTTATTAATTTAGATAAAATTAGTTTTTAATTTTAATTTGTCGTTCCCTGTGTTCGATACCCTACTTATTCAACTATACCACAATTGATAGGTTCACTGCCTTTGTGTGCTAAATATATTAATAAAAGTAGGGATAAAACAAGTACATTTTACACACATCAAAGATCCACTTGCACCCAACTGTTTACGACCTGGTACATTCTCAACCAAGTTCCAAACTTGATTGTCATACATGGACTGTATCTCGCTGTCCATTGCCTCTTTCCATTTGGCTGACTCAGGGCCTTCCATGGCTTCCGCGTAACTGTTAGGTTCATCCAGACGTATCAGTGTCTCATCACTATAAGTGTATCACCTTCCGCAGTAATGTGGAATCCATAGTAATGCTTAGGTGCATTCCTAACCCTTGTGGAACGCCTCAGAGGTACAGACTTGTCAATTGGCTCAACACGAGTTTCCTCCTCAAGTTGAGTGCTAGGGTTTGAAGTTCCATCACCACTTGACTCTTGAATTTCTTCAAGGTCAACTTGCCTCCCACTGTTTCCTTGGCTTACGAACTCTTTCTCTCTCTCTCTCTCTCTCTCTCTCTCTCAAGACAGCCCTCTTAGCTACAAAGACCACATTTTCACTAGGTCTATAGAAGAGGTAACCAAAGGATTGCTGTGGGTAGCCGATGAAAATACACCTCTCACTTCGAGGTTCGAGCTTATCATGAGTCTCGTGTCTCACGAAAGTCTCGCAACCCCAAATCTTGATGTGGTCTAGTTTGGGTACTTTACCAGTCCACATCTCATGAGGAGTTTTGGCAACTTTCTTAGTAGGGACCAGATTAAGGATATGGGCGGCAGTCTCTAAGGTATACCCCCAAAATGAGATAGGTAGCGAAGCTCGACTCATCATGGAACGTACCATATCCAACAAGGTTGGATTACGCCTCTCAGTCACACCATTCAACTGAGGTGTCCTGGGAGGTGTCAATTGTGAGACAATCCAACATTCCCTAAGATAGTCAAGGAACTCTGAACTAAGATACTCACCACCTCGATCGGATCGAAGCATCTTAATGTTCCTGCCCAATTGATTCTCGACTTCCTGTTTAAATTCTTTAAACCTTTCAAATGTCTCTGACTTATGCTTGATTAAGTAGACATATCCATATCTACTGTAATCATCAGTAAAAGTCAAATAATAGCGATTAGCATCCCTTGTGGCATGTTTGAAGGTTCCACACACATCCGTGTGTACAAGATCCAACAAACCTTCACCCCTCTCACAAGAACCTGTGAAGGGTGACTTTGTCATTTTTCCAAGTAAGTATGATTCGCAACTATCATCTGACTTTAGGTCAAATGACTCCAAGACTCCATCCTTTTGGAGTTGGCCTATGCGTTTCTTGCTTATATGTCCAAAACGACAATGCCATAATGATGCTTTCTCCAAGTTATTATTATTAACAGAATCAATACACAATACATTATTTCCTAAGTTATCAACCACAGATACAGTTTCATAAACACCATTACAAGGTAATGCTTTAAAATAAAGAACATTATTAAAGAAAGCATTAATCGAACCAACTTCATTATCAAATGAAAAGGTGAAACCTTGTTTATACAATGCATTAAAGGAAATAATATTTCTTGCCATTTCTGGTGAGTAACAACATTTATTCAAATCTAAACTAAACCCACTACATAGCGATAAAGTATAAACTCCAATCTCGGTGACAGGTAAAGCTTTCCTATTCCCCATCATTAAGTTTATTCTTCCATGCTCCACATTCTAACTTCTTCTTAGTCCCTGCAAATCAGAACAGATATGAATACCACAAACGGTATCAAGGACCCAAGAGTTAAAATGGGGTGAGTTATTAGATAAGATAGTGTAAATACCTGCATAGTTGGGTTTAACTTTCCCATCCTTCACATCTTGCTGGTATTTTGGGCAGTTCCGCTTCCAATATGACTTTTCATTGCAATAGAAGCATTCAGCCTCTTTTGGGTTAGAAGAAGGAGTGACCAAGCCTTTCTTGGTTCCACTTGAAGAAGAGCCATCAAGGGTCCTAGCCTTGGTACCCTTCGAACAGCTCTTCCTCTTCTTCCCTTGACCTTTCCCGACTGCCAAAACCAGGGCGGAGTTTGGGCTTGGAGTGTTAACAACCGACTTAACCTTAAGACTTGTTTCTGCTGTCACACTCCCAAACCAAGGATGGCGGAAACGACCGGGGGTGGAGGACTTCATGTATAGTATCACAACAACGAGTATAATAGTGCTCAAAGTAAATACAACCAATCATAAATATAATCAGTAAAGAATTACATGGTTTCAAGTATTACATATTTCAATGATTGATCACGACATGATATAAAAATAGTTGTTCAACGCCGTAGAGTTCCATCCTCAAAAGCTTGTGGTTACTTGGTTTCGTTGATTTCCTGAGAATACAAGTAATTTTGAAAAAGTGTCAACAATTAAGTTGGTGAGTTCATAAGCTTTTTAGATAAAGAGTTTGGAAACCATTCTTTGTAATGTGTTGTGTGTTACCAAGAAAAATCTAATATTTTCCTTATAAAAGTTATGTGGTCCTAAATACCGGGACCGAGAATGAACAAGTATTTGTCATACTTAAAGATATAAAAGTGGTTTTAAATTGGCGTAAAGCCCTTTCTGATTTGAGAAAAATCCCGTAATGAATGGTGTGTAGTCTTAATTACCAAGACCGAAAGTATACAATAATATCTATAATTATTGACATAAAATGTGATTTTACATCGATAAAAAACCCCTTTTGATTTATAAAAATCCCCGTAAACTTTATGTGTGGTTAACTCCTTATGTGAGCCGCTATAACCATACTATGACTGAATGAACCTGCCACGATGTTTCTCAGGCGTCGAAAATTGTTATGACATTCGTCACCCGAAGACCTGTAGGTGCTACTGTAGCTAGCAGCAAGGTGTGGGGTGTCAAACCCAATATAGATCTATACACAACTATCACATTCTCCCTACAAGAGACTCTGGTTATAACTACCAGGAATTTTAACCCGTACTCTAGGAGTACTAAGAAGATATCTCACAATTTAAGTTAACAAGTTTACGTGTGGTGTGCTGTAGTGTAAAACCTTTTTCTGTGGGAATAAAAGCTTTTGAAATGTGTTTTTTGTGTTAATTGAAACATAAAACATACTTATTATAGTTTATCAAAATGTTCAAATGTAATATTTATAACTTTGTTTGTTATGGTTAACTACTGTATTTGTGAAGGTAAAAACCCTTTTGTTTACTGATGTGTATATATACTTTTAATGTAGTGAAGCAACATGCAATATAACAACTAATTAATTACCATACTTTTGAAGGTAAAAATACATTTGTTTTCTGATGTATGACTATATACTAAGATAAAATGTCATCTATTTGCAAAAACATATATTCACATAAAAATATACACCTTGCTCAACATGTTACAAGGTGAAATAAATTTATAGCATTTTTCTGTTGTTAACATTTTCTTTTACGGTTCTTAGAAAATTTATAGAAAAATCATCAAAGGTCCAAATCAGAATCCGTAAATTCAGTGAGTTTGGGAAATGAGTCTAGTTTGTTCATAAATTTTATTATGAATTTTAATGACCTCCAACTTGTCTGAAAAAGTCCATAATCACATACTAGTCCGGATTGATGTTTGAAATGATAGGCAGTTTTGTAAAAATCACCATAATTTGTAGAAAAATCGTGTGGAAAACTAAAATGTTTAAGTTTCCCAAAACAGTTCGTGAATGGAGTTAAACTTTCTTGATGAAAGCTGTTGAGAAAGCTTAGTTTTGTTCTTGGTGTTTTAACTTGTATTCCGCCCCCCCCCCCCCCTAAAAACTTAAGAAAACATGAAAATGTAGGGGTAGGAACTCACCTTATATGATTTTAGTAGATGGATGATGGAGAAAGGTAGTGTTGCACTCAAGAACACTAAGAAGAAGCCTTGAAGGGTCGAAGATCTAACATGAATGTGATGATGTTTGTGTAAAATATCTATGATTTGAGTATAAGGAAGTGAAATAATTATATGGAGGATGAATATACTTACCAAAAGTAGAAGGAAAGCCTTGGAAAATGCCTTGGAAATATCGAAATTGAAAGAGAGAAGTTGAGAGAAAAGTGTTTGCTCTTTGGGTGGAAATGAGAGAAAATGAATGAAGTGAGGAAAGAGGTGGGTTTTTTCCAGCCTCTAGAACGTGAGAATAACTTGTGAGAGAGGGAAAAAGTACAAGGAAGTGACATGGTATGGTAGGGAGGTGTGGCTGGTCATGGAGTGGGTGTGGGGGTGGTTGCTTGTGTCATTAACTAAAGGAAAGTCCACACTCCACCTCTTGTACTTCACCCACTCTTCTTGGATAGGGTTTATCCCCAAAAACGTGATTAATTAATAAATACGGGGCCTTATATGTTAAAATAAAGTTTTGGGTCAAAATCCCGCGTTAAAACAATTAAAAACGGGCCTAAAACGCAAAACTAGTCGAAAACTGGTTGAAAAAGGGCTTCCTATGAGACCTCTCGGTACTGGGCCGAGGTTCGGTCCCTTCTGCTGTTGGGTCGTAGGCGAAATGGAGCGAAAGTGGGGATAGGAGGCGAAGGCGAAGGTAGGGTTCGGTCTATGCGAGGTTCGGTCCGAAGGGACCTTTGGGTTCGGTCTACTGAGCCTCGGTCCGAGAGGGTGTAATTCGCTTCTGATGCCTTCGCTTCTGACACCTTCGCTTCTGACAAGTTCGCTTCTGACAAGTTCGGTTCCTAAGAGGGATTGGCTCCTTAAGAGGGGTTTCGGGTCCTTAAGTCTACTTTATCCGTTTTTACCCCGTTTCAAGCTGTTTTTGACCTGGTTAAGGGTCGGGATGGCCCGAAAGACTATAAAAAGTTTAAGGAACTTTTGAGAGAGATTTGGGAGAGATTTCACATTCTTGGAGAGATTTCTCATACAAAGAGAGATTTGGGAGAGATTTCACATACTTAGAGAGATTTGGGGAGAGATTTCGCATTCTTGGAGAGATTTCTCATACTTAGGGAGATTTAGGAGAGATTTCACCTACTTAGAGAGATTTCTCATACAAACAAAGATTTAGGAGATATTTCACATACTTAGAGAGATTTCACATTCTTGGAGAGATTTCTCATACAAAGAGAGATTTGGGGAGAGATATCACATTCTTGGAGAGATTTCACATACTTAGAGAGATTTGGGAGAGATTTGAGATACGCGGAGAGATTTGGGAGAGATTCCAAATAAAGAGAGATAGAGTGAAAATGATTGAGAGAGGGTTCGTGTGTGACATTTGTGAGTGTCCGACTTCGCAACGCAAGGTCCGTAAACCCCGTTAAGCCATTTTTAAGGATCTTACACACTCCCGATGAGTATGCAACATTGTTTTATAAGTTTGGTTCGTTACTTACCACAGTTTTAGGTTAAGGAAATCTAGATGTACGTACTTTTCAATTTATGATTTCACATTAGAATAGCAAGTTGTATAGTAATTACCTAACATAAGCTCTAATACACAAGGGTTAGTTGAGTTGACCGGTTTGACTTGTTGACTTTATTTGACTTTGACCTGACCAAAATTTGACAGTTGTCACATCATTCCCCCGTTAGAGGGAATTTCATCTCGAAATTAGCACTTTGACTGGGACTTCGAGAATTTGGAGAAAAGATGGGGGAAACTTTTCGTAGTACAAGAAATTGGTATGGCGGGGACCAATCCGCCCGATGTTAAATGACGACCTTGGAATTTCTTATTGTAACTTGAGCTAAGTTGATTTAAAGGAGTTATTGTTTTGAAATGATAGTGTATTCTATGTGTCCGCTACAAAGTGGAGACTCTCGTTCATTTCGATTTCGCCAAGTGGTAAGTGGGCCTTCCCACGCTTTACTGAAGTTAATCGCCCAAGCTATTTACATGTCGCCTAAGGTTTGAACTGCCCCTTTTGTTTTGCCCGTTGGTTTACTGTTGGTAGGCCATACTCAAGTCCAACGTAGTTCCGTGTAAGGGTTGCCAGGGTGACGAAACGAATCTACTATCTCTGTTAGAGATAACATATATTAATAGACCCTGTGGTCGTATAATCCCTTTGATGTACATTCTAGTCGATTCCTCCATCCTGTTGGTTTCTTTGATTAGCAGGGAGTGTGGATTCTGCCAGTCTGTCGACGGTTACCCAAATGGTATCGAGACCATCCATTGCCTTAGGTAGCTTGGTTATGAAGCCCATGGTTAGCCGCTCTCACTTCCTTTCAGGTATCACTGGTTGTTGTAGGAGACGCGGAGGCTTCCTTTATTCTCTCTTGACATTGGCACAAGTCCGATACTTGCCCACATGTGTAACGATGTCTGCTTTCCTATTCGCCCACTGATGGTACTTTTTGAGGTCCGGACACATCTTGTCTGAGCCTAGATGGAGGGGAGTAGCAAGCTTTCGTGTGCTTCATTCGTGACATTATTTATGAATCCATCAACCTCGATGTCCAAATCCGGTTCATTGGATGACATGCCCCACCGTCCGTGCCCTTTAGGTTCTTATGATCGGTGAAGATTGTATGCTTCGTGTCGTAGAGATGGTTCCTCTAAACCTCTAGGGCGAACACTACTGCTCCTAGTTTGAGGTCATGTATTATCTATCCGACCTCGTACGTCTTTAGCTGTCTTAAGTCATAAGTAATAACTTTTCCTCAGAGCGTCGCATAGGGCCTCTTGTAGTGTTCCTCGATTGCTTAGCTCGGTAGGATGCATGAGGGTATGGTTTACGCGACTAAAATTATTCGGATGGTAGGACGTTCACTCGTCCTCCTGGGCAACCTTGGCCCGAAGTTCATGGTAGGACTCGTACCTAGTCCATCTATCCTTAACTTACGCATATAGGTCGTATGTGCTTAAGGTTGGCAAGACAGTTGGATGGGTGACTCTGCCCAAGTCCACAACCAAACATGGAACAGGAAATAGGGCGGAAGTACACATCCATTGTCCGTAAAATCTTAATTATACACTATCGTCACGTATTCACGTAGTAGTGGTAGACTAACCGTATCCGTCCCAAGCTTCTGTGCTTGAACCATGTCTGTTGTATGCGTGACATTCTCGAAGGGTCTCCTGGAAATACTTGTGATAAGGTTTCGGGAGGTATAACACTCCTCTGGTGTGTGCTTTGGGGTTTCACAATGAGAGATGACCCATAGGTCCGTGCTGGATGTGTTTATGGGAGAAAATGGTTTCCATATTCGATGGGTTAGGTGAAGGGTCCTTTCGTAGACGTTAAACCGGGAAGATGAGGACAATAACAATCGAAATTGAATGGTGACAACGGTACCTCTTTAGGTAAAACATGTGTTAAGTTGTATTCGTAAGAAGTTCTCATTAGAGTGATAGGGTCTCTTGTGTTTCTTTTCAGTGTGTTCCGTTTTGTTCGATATTATTATTAATGTAGATGATTCATACCACAGTGCCTAGCACTGGTAGTGGGTGTGTTTCGATAGCTAGTAATGATACTTGATATCATGATCCCTGATAGGTCTCTCTATGATCAAGCGGTATATGAACTTCGTATGTAATTTGATGTTGGTGAAATCGTCGAGTGGGTGGCCCCACTCAATTCCTACTACTAGATATGGAATAGGAGTCAGGATGGAATTATTTGTTTCAAGACTTTAGTATTTTGATTAAAATTAACCCCGATGTATGTACAAAGTCATCACAACCTACAGGTAATGATCCTAGGGTCATATATGGGTGTCTTTGGTTTGATTTGAACGAGAGAGTATTTTAACTACTTTTAGAAAGATGGTGATTTTAGAAAGCATACCAAATTCATTACAAACATGTGGTACTTAAACGTTTTTGTCATTGGAAACATTACAAAAGTCCTAATATGGTTCCCTGTTACCCTTGTTGGTTCGTTTTTCACACTTCTTCGGCTCCCCCGTCATTCCTCTCAGTTGGACAGTCTCTTTTGAAGTGTCCTGTTTCGCCACATAGGAAGCACACTGGACTTACATTGGTATTGGTATTGGTGAAGACATAGCTTCGTTTCACGATGAAATACGACTTCGTAAGTGGAAATTATTATCTCAAGTGCACCCTTACGATTTATATTCACATATATAAATTCTTGCACATTACAGTACTATTCCTAGTGGTTCTGCTAACGTTCCTGAGACGAATTTATGGTAGTGGCATAAGTAGGTTTCGTACGGGCATTAAGCTTTACTCATCTTAGGATCATGTTTGTCTACACACTTAGCTGGGGAGTTTTGATGGGATCTGGTGCATTAGCGCTGGTATGATCGCCCCCTATACGTCTACGAAAAAGGCACCTCTCAACCAAGGTGTTCAAAGGTGAGACGGAAATGAGTTTTTAGAATGACTATACGTCGCGAGTTTTCTAACTAAGTTTATCTTAGTTCATTTTGTAATGTATTTCGGTTGTTTTATGGTGTTCTGAAAACATTTCATAACGAGAGCCTATATATGATAAACTCATGTATATTAGTAGTTCTGTATCCAAGTGAAACCTTGAAATTTGATCCAAGCTAGGCCTTTTTTACGACCATTTGATGTATGCTTAGTGGTATGATTAAGACTTAGTAGAGCTTTGAGTCTGATGGATCTGCCGTAAACCCATTTTGTTAATATGATTCTAGAAATTTTGGTTTCAGAGAAAGTTTTGACCTAGATGTTGGCCTACACCAGATTATTGCAAGGAAGAGTTTTGATAGCAACTAAATCTCTTGATTTGTATGACTGCTTAAATCACAGTGTCGTGCTTTCACCTAGAATATAGTAGTACCAACGCATACTCATGAACTTAATTTACAAGGTCTTGGGAGCGATATGAACTTACTCACAACGATCCGTCCCTTGTGATGCCTGATACAAAGTCGATGCACCATGCAGCTTTACCAATCGACGCTTGGCTGCAATCATCCTCTTTTGAATGTCGTGTGTCTACCCTGTTACTCTGTTGCCTCTGTCCAAGCGGCGATAATGTCCTAAAAAGA
This sequence comes from Lactuca sativa, assembly GCF_002870075.4. Taxonomy (NCBI): domain Eukaryota; kingdom Viridiplantae; phylum Streptophyta; class Magnoliopsida; order Asterales; family Asteraceae; genus Lactuca; species Lactuca sativa. The sequence goes on along the minus strand of NC_056628.2, from coordinate 182,214,398 downwards.
GAGTTGGTCTCTGGTAGTCTCTTTCTGAGTCTCGGGTACGTGAGACAGTGAGGTCTGTAGTAGTGCGCAGTTTTTTAACTCGGTTTGCAGTCTCCCTGTGTTAATCCCGATGTTCGCGATCTGCCGGGTCTTCGCCGGGAGGGCTCTGTCGGTTGGTCCCCCGTGGCTGAGGTCATAGCACCCTCGTTGGTCTCCACATGGTGATTGTGTCATTGATGTCGATTTCAACCCTCGATCACGGTTGCCCAACGGGGCACAGGTTTAATGTAGTCAAAACGGTTCGCGGGAACCCTTGTTATGCATGGAGGATTGATTACCTCCGGTTCCGCTTCTAGTTCTCCTCATAACCATTCACCATTTCTCGGGTTTGGGTTGGGAAATTAGGGGTCGCCAAGTAAGTAGGATCTTGCTATGTTGTACGCATGAGAATAGGAGTAAGAAGATAATTATTGGACGAATTATCTAGATAATTACTAGATGATCTATATAAGTTATGTCAATACTTGTGTAGTGTATACTAGTTATATGAAATCAAGGCAGGATAGTCCTTCGAATACGTGATTGTAACTCCAAATCCACAATCCAACGAGAACAGGAAGTAAAGCAACGGTCACAGATTCTGAGTCTATAACACCTAAATTTCATATAACCTTAGCGTATCCACTTAACAACTATTGACCTACTTGATAGAGACCTGTTTAGTTCTCATGTAAGCACTTATAGTAACACAAAATACACCCATAGTATTCTAAACTCATGTTCTGTTATAATGTTCTCATTGTGGTAGTGTTGGTAAGTTTTTAGACTTGTCGCCATATCACAACCATTCTTGCGCATGTGCTAATCACTCCTCGGACCAGCATAGTTGATCAGGCTTTGCCACTCCCAAGACTGACCGTACATCCCCGAGCTTACCTGTGATATTCAACAATCATAATACTTGTGTTCTGGTCATTATGACACGTAGGTTAGTATGAATGCAGGTATGAATACTTTAAACAAGAAAACTATTTCATTTCTAAAAGTATAATTGTTTTGAAAACTTTAAATCAGAGACTTTAGTACCAATGTATTTATAGTTTGTATATCTTATGTGGTTCGATATACTTACTTCACTATAAACAATGCTCTGATACCAATCTGTCACACCCCCAAACCAAGGATGGCGGAAACATCCGGGGGTGGAGGACTTCATGTATAGTATCACAACAACGAGTATAATAGTGCTCAAAGTAAAAACAACCAATCATAAATATAATCAGTAAAGAATTACATGGGTTCAAGTATTACATATTTCAATGATTGATCACGACATGATATAAAAATAGTTGTTCAACGCCGTAGCGTTCCATCCTCAAAAGCTTGTGGTTATTTGGCTTCGTTGATTTCCTGAGAATACAAGTAATTTTGAAAAAGTGTCAATAATTAAGTTGGCGAGTTCATAAGCTTTTTAGATAAAGAGTTTGGAAACTGTTCTTTGTAATGTGTTGTGTGTTACCAAGAAAAATCCAAAATTTTCCTTATAAAAGTTATGTGGTCCTAAATACCAGGACCGAGAATGAACAAGTATTTGTCATACTTAAAGATATAAAAGTGGTTTTAAATTGGCGTAAAACCCTTTCTGGTTTGAGAAAAATCCCGTAATGAATGGTGTGTAGTCTTAATTACGAAGACCGAAAGTATACAATAATATCTGTAATTATTGATATAAAAAGTGATTTTAAATCGACATAAACCCCTTTTGATTTATGAAAATCCCCGTAAACTTTATGTGTTGTTAACTCATTATGTGAGCCGCTATAACCATACTATGACTGAATGAACCTGCCACGATGTTTCTCAGGCGTCAAAAACTGTTATGACATTCGTCACCCGTAGACCTGTAGGTGCTACTGTAGCTAGCAGCAAGGCGTGGGGTGTCAAACCCAATATAGATCCATACACAACTATCATGTTCTCCCTACAAGAGACTCTGGTTATAACTACCAGGAATTTTAACCCGTACTCTAGGAGTACTAAGAAGATATCTCACAATTTAAGTTAACAAGTTTACGTGTGGTGTGCTATAGTGTAAAACCTTTTTCTGTGGGAATAAAAGCTTTTGAAATGTGTTTTTTGTGTTAATTGAAACATAAAACATACTTATTATAGTTTATCAAAACGTTCAAATGTAATATTTATAACTTTGTTTGTTATGGTTAACTACTGTATTTGTGAAGGTAAAAACCCTTTTGTTTACTGATGTGTATATATACTTTTAATGTAGTGAAGCAACATGCAATATAACAACTAATTAATTACCATACTTTTGAAGGTAAAAATACATTTCTTTTCTGATGTATGACTATATACCAAGATAAAATGTCATCTATTTGCAAAAACATATATTCACATAAAAATATACACCTTGCTCAACATGTTACAAGGTGAAATGAAATTTATAGCATTTTTCTGTTGTTAACATTTTCTTTTACTGTTCTTAGAAAATTTATAGAAAAATAATCAAAGGTCCAAATCAGAATCCGTAAATTATGAGGCTTTGGGAAATGAGTATAGTTTGTTCATAAATTTTATTATGAATTTTAATGACCTCCAACATGTGTGAAAAAGTCCATAATCATAGACAGGTCCGGATTGATGTTTGAAATGATAGGCAGTTTTGTAAAAATCACCATAATTTGTAGAAAAATCTTGTGGAAATTTGCAAGTAGTCATTTTAACTCTAAAAACTGTAAGTACTTGCACCTAAAACAGTTTTGAAAACTAAAATGTTTAAGTTTCCCAAAACAGTCCATGAATGGAGTTAAACTTTCTTGATGAAAGCTGTTGAGAAAGTTTAGTTGTGTTCTTGGTGTTTTAACTTGTATTCCCCCCCCCCCCCTAAAAACTTAAGAAAACATTAAAATGTAGGGTTATGAACTCACCTTATATGATTTTAGTAGATGGATGATGGAAAACGGTAGTGTTCCACTCAAGAACATTAAGAAGAAGCCTCAAAGGTTCGAAGATCTAACATGAATGTGATGATGTTTGTGTAAAATATCTCTAATTTGAGTAGAAGGAAGTGAAATAATTATATGGAGGATGAATATACTTACCAAAAGTAGAAGGAAAGCCTTGGAAAATGGCTTGTAAATCTCGAAATTGAAAGAGAGAAGTTGAGAGAAAAGTGTTTGCTGTTTGGGTGGAAATGAGAGAAAATGAATGAAGTGAGGAGAGAGGTGGGTTTTTCCCAGCTTCTAGAATGTGAGAATAACTTGTCAGAGAGGGAAAAAGTACAAGGAAGTGACATGGTATGGTGGGGAGGTGTGGCTGGTCATGGAGTGGGTGTGGGGGTGGTTGTTTGTGTCATTAACTAAAGGAAAGTCCACACTCCACCTCATGTACTTCACCTACTCTTCTTGGATTGGGTTTATCCCCAAAAAGGTGATTAATTAATAAATATGGGGCCTTATACGTTAAAATAAAGTTTTGGGTCAAAATCCCGCGTTAAAACAATTAAAAACGAGCCTAAAACGCAAAACTAGTCGAAACCGGGTGAAAAAGGGCTTCCTGCGAGACCTCTTGGTACTGGGCCGAGGTTCGGTCCCTTCTGCTGCTGGGCCAAAAGCTGAAATGGAGCGAAAGGGGGGATAGGAGGCGAAGGCGAAGGTAGGGTTCGGTCTATGCGAGGTTCGGTTCGAAGGGACCTTCGGGTTCGGTCTACTGAGCCTCGGTCCGAGAGGGTGTAATTCGCTTCTGATGCCTTCGCTTCTGACACCTTCGCTTTTGACAAGTTCCCTTCTAACAAGTTCGGTTCCTAAGAGGGATTGGCTCCTTAAGAGGGTTCGGCTCCTTAAGAGGGTTCGGCTCCTTAAGAGGGGTTTCGGGTCCTTAAGTCTATTTTATCCGTTTTTACCCCGTTTCAAGCTGTTTTTGACCTGGTTAAGGGTTGGGATGGCCCGAAAGACTATAAAAAGTTTAAGGAACTTTTGAGAGAGATTTCACATTCTTGGAGAGATTTGGGAGAGATTTCACATACTTAGAAGATTTGGGGAGAGATTTCACATTCTTGGAGAGATTTCTCATACTTAGAGAGATTTGGAAGATATTTCACATACTTAGAGAGATTTCTCATACAAAGAGAGATTTGGGAGAGATTTCACATACTTATAGAGATTTAGGAGAGATTTCACATTCTTGGAGAGATTTCTCATACAAAGAGAGATTTGGGGAGAGATTTCACATTCTTGGAGAGATTTTGGAGATATTGCACATACTTAGAGAGATTTGGGAGAGATTTGACATACGTGGAGAGATTTGGGAGAGATTTTAAATTTAGAGAGATAGAGTGAAAACGATTGAGAGAGGGTTCGTATGTGACATTTGTGAGTGTCCGGCTTCGCAACGCAAGGTCCGTAAACCCCGTTAAGCCATGTTTAAGGATCTTACACACTCCCGATGTGTATGCAACATTGTTTTATCGGTTTGGTTCGTTATTTACCATAGTTTTAGGTTAAGGAAATCTAGATGTACGTACTTTTCAATTTATGATTTCTCATTAGAATAGCGAGTTGTATAGTAATTACCTAACATAAGCTCTAGTACACAAGGGTTAGTGGAGTTGACCGGTTTAACTTGTTGACTTTATTTGACTTTTACTTGACCAGAAATTGACAGTTGTCACATCTGTGGTCTTGAGGAGTCCCTAAAGTTTGCTAAGTGTGACCTCTTCCTTCTTCACGTGATATGTCATGCGGAATTAATCATAGCACGATGGTAAGGAGTGCAAAATAATATATATTGCAAGCTCCTCAGGGAAGTTCACATTAAGCTTCAGCAACCGATCCACATACCTTTGTATTTTCTTCATGTGGCTCGTGACGGATTCTCCGTCCTTCATCATGGTTGTTATCATGGAGCAAATGATTTCATACCTCTCTTGTCGTGCACTTTGATGGTATCTTTCCATCAGATCTTGGTGTAGTTCAAAAGGGTAGAAGTCCTCATAGGACTTTTGGAGTTCCGTTGTCATGGTGGCCAACATGATGCATGCCACTTTTGTAGCATCCCTTTCATGTGCCCGGAAGTCAGCGATCTCTTGGGGAGTTGCAGCGGTCTCATCAATCTCCTTAAGCTCCTTGTCAAGGACATATACTTTGTCCTCGTAGTGGGTAATCATCTTGATGTTTCTGATCCATTCATTGAAGTTGGATCCATCAAAGGTGACTTTCCCACACAAGTTCATAAGGGTAAAGGTGCCATTAGGATTAGAGCCAGAAGCAGAGTTGTTTGAAGACATCTTAAAGAAGAGGACAAGATTAGTTTAGATATTAAGTGGGTCCTTAATAAAACACCCAAATGTAATATTAAGGCTAGGATCCAATCGCAATATATTATAACTTAGAAGAGGTATGTCGTAATCCAAGCTATAACATATTTGAAAGGTAGGTGAATGACAATTCACCAATTTCCACCATGAAAAACAAAATATAAATATTAGATTTTTAATTGGTTCTTAGAAATTCCTAGATTCTTTTCAGATTCAATGAACTTTTCAAAGGCATGTTTCAATCTCGAGTGTGCCCTCCAAGTTTTGTGACTGGGATACCGAGGATCACAAAACGAGGTATGAAGTAACCATGCAAATCACTTGGTACCCTTAAAGTTTATCACTCAATCGATGTGCTGGTAAACCACACACGCTCCACCGATACTATGATAAAACTTAAGTCACCCTTTACCTACCTTGTTAAGTCCAAGTTAGTGTGTCGATTAACCACACACGCTCCACCAACGACTTAAACAAAGTGTAAAGTGTAATTTCATGGATTAGCACCTTATTCACATTTTTCCTAAAGTAACTAAGATTGGCAATTTAATAAAAGCATTTAATTACTTTATAATAGTCATCATACTTTTAATAAGAATTTATAAGTCCTTGTCCTACCCGTTTGGCTAACGACCCTCCACCGATCAAGGAAGCGGTGGGTGAGGGTTGACACCGATTAAGTTGCCATTTTATGGGCAACAACCTTATACCTCCTTATAGACCGGCTTCGTGAAAGAGGCGTACTAGCGGTAAGACGACTTGATCTTATACATATATATATTATTAACTCATAATATAAAGTATAAGGGTTGAATTTTAACTTTTAAAATTCTAAGGGTTGGAACTAAAGTTTATTAAGTGACTTTACATGTTGCAAAACTTGAGGGCAAGTTTCCTAACTTTACAAAACCTTTCATATTCATAACTTATGAGTTATTAAAATGAAGACTCTTCATTTTATAACTTATGTGTTCTTTTAATGGCTTTTAACACATACAAACTTTTGGTTATCCATAACTTGAGGACAAGTTATGGACTCCATTAAAACACATAAAGATCATGAATTAATCAAATAAACAAGTAATTTTGATGATCTATCAAGAACTCATAAGAACATGAATATTCATATTAACATTTCAAGAACATATGAACACATATAATCATGAAAAATTGATATTAGCCATTGTAAATGGATTAGAACAACCATTACACCATCTAAAACAAGTTTTATAACACCAAAACAGTTTAGGGTAATGTTTCTAGTCCATTTCCAGCAGCCAAACTCCAAAAAATGCTTACTGGATGACAAACTCGTTGAGTTCACCTGGGAACTCGTCGAGTTCATGCTTTAACACACAAACTCGGTGAGTTTTTGGCTAGAACTCGTCGAATTTTCCAGTATGGACAGTTTTTGGCTTTTGAAAAACAAGTTTGCATCAAGTATTCAACAAACAAACCTAGGCTTTGATACCGTTGACGGGTTTTGAGCATTTTAACACTTCCTAAGTGTACATGCAACCCTAATAAACCTTGGATCTATGTTTGTCTAAATACATGCAAAAATTTGGTTTCCAAGGTTCATAATCCTATTTAGCATACATGGGAACTTTAATCCTAACAGGATAGCTCAAAATACATACCTTGTAGTTGATTTTGATTCCTTGAAACCTTGTAAGCCTGGCACCCCCAAGTATGATGCCTCAAATGCTTTGGAATGACTTTAGAGAGAATGCACACACTCTAAAAATCGGCCTAGCCTCACTTCTATTTTTGTGTAGTCGATTTTGGTGGAGAACATGTTCTTTATATAGTGTTGACACATGTAGGGTTACACCATGTAAACCCTAATGTGTCATGGCTCTTTATTTCCATGACCCATGGGTTTGTTACTCCCATGGAGCATCCTATGGGTTTAACCCAACCTGATAATCCATGGAGCCTCTTAGCCCACTATACAAGTTATGGACGATTTACATAATGAACCCATATATTTAATTAGTTATCTTTTGATCACTTAATTAATTCTAAATTAATTCTTGATCAAACTAATTAAATAATACTATTAATATATTAGAACTTATAATATGTTAATAACCTACAAGTGTTATTTCTCTCATTTAGTCTATCCAATTGCATGGTGCCATGCAACCCAAATGGACTATGTCGGGTCGGGTCAAGTACATACCAGAAATAGTTATGGACTTAGACAACTTATCCAATATTAAACCCACAAGGGGTCTGTTGTTCGTGGAGTTTGGGGATAGTATGTTAGTGTGGGGGTGTGCATGAGGATTGATGTGGTATGGATGCTTTGTAATGTGATCAAGGATCCGTATTCTTTGGATATAGGCATGTCAGGTACCAGATTGACAGTCGGGATTGCAAGAGAAGAATGTATGTTTTGGATAGTAAATTGGTGTTTGGTTATGCAGTTGCATGAATTACTTAATGTTAAGAAGTTATGATTGGAAGTTTCATAGGTCTTCAACTGATATTCATAATTCTCTTAGGATTTGATTGGTCCTTATTTGGAAGACCATCCTACGTGTATTATACATTCCAGGGTTAGGGATGGTTGTACCCCATTAAGTCGGTTTGAGATATGGTTGAGTTGCAAAAGCCAGTGAGTGGTAGTTTGAACCCTAAATTGGGGAGAACTGCGTATTTCTCCTAGAAGATTATTGATCTGTTCGACTCCGTGATATTGGATGAGTGGCTCATAGGGATCTATGGTGTGGGTATGTGGAATCTCAGTTCAGGATTTGGTCAAGTTAGAGTTATAGATTAAGCGGCGATCAGATGTTTGTGTTTAGGAGATACATGAGTTGTCTCTTAGCAGAAAGTTATCGGTCAAGGAGTTTGTTGCAGCTATTGGTTCCTTTTGGGTGCGAATGATTAGATGAGGATCCTCTAGGATCACTAAGGTTGAGTATCGGTTGCTATTGGAATTGTCAGCTTGCTGTATGGATTTCTATTTATAGTCTAGCTTGGGCAGAGGTCGACCATGAAATCAATTTCAGTGTTGGGTACGCTCAGCTCCGCACAGGTTTTAGTTCATTAGAACTATGTCAATGCGTCCTCGATCATTCGTCGTTTTGTTTATCATCCAGTGGAAGTTCTCTGAAAATTCAAGTTGTGAAAGTCAAAGTTCAATGGATGTGTCAAGCTATCATCAAGTTCAATATGTTTTATGTTCCTCTAGTCTCTCGGTATGTTTACCCTCAATGGTGGCATGGAATTTTGGTTCATAGCAGTCTCAGGTTTTTGTAGCATCTACGATCACCTTAGAAGTCTTCTCGAGCTAGTTACGTATCGGTGGAATCTATTCAGTTTCAATCAAGTATGGGATCTTGTTTTGATCGATCATGAGGATGTCTTCTATTAATTATTAAGGTTGTCACTTCATTTGAAATCTGGTATTTTCCCCTTTTTTATATGTGGTTATGGGTTCCCTAAGGTTGTGTATTGGGGTAAGTTCATTAGAGATTGCCGAGAGGGGTGTATATGGGCTGGTCAAGATATCAATGGAGCGCTTGTTCTGAATTATATGCATGGTTCTTTTTGGGTTATAGCCATTGAATTAGATCAAGAGTACGATCGTTTATCCTATTCTCGGGTCGTGTGCGACCAAGATTTCTTAGGGTTTTGCATTGGTAGCATTTGTTTTGTGAAATGAATTGTGCGTGGTAAAATAGTTTGGATTTGTTGCGCTTGATTAGACTTATTTGGGTTCCAACAAGGAGATGGAATGAGGTTGAGTATCTTTAGGCCCTTGTTGTGTCGTTCATGAGATTTCAAGACATAGGTTGTGGGCACAGTGATCATGATTGTTGATTTCTTCTGCTTGTAGTACTTTCGGTGTTGACGCATTGATGGAAGTCAAGAGACTCACAAATCAGCTGGTTTGAATAAAGTGATCAGTTAAGGGTGGTTGGGAGTATCAGTCGTGCATCAGAAAGTATCTACGGAGTGTTTGCATTATAAGTCTCATTTGTTCGCAAGCTGTTATTAGGGGTTGGGTTATCAAGGTCGGGTATCAGTTATGAAGTTTCTAATCATGAAGTTCTTTCTGGATGTCTTGAGTGATTTCCAGGTGGGGGTACATCTGAGTTGATAAGGGCTGGAGGAAAATGTGAAAATTCTTGGATTTCTCATTTTTTATTGTAGGAACAGTGGTTGGAAATGGTGTGACAGGGAGTCAAGGGTTTATTAAAGGTTTATGGTACATCTTATGGATCTGGAATTGATGGAAATTTGTGATTGATGTGTTTGAGTTCTTTTTCCGTGTGTTTGGTAGTGATCATACTCAAAGGCAAGGGGCAGATTCAATGAATGGATAAATGTCAGTCCTAGATTACGGGTTCATAAATTTAGATCAGATGGGTTCCCGGTCTCGGGAAGCATATTGATAGAATTGATGGAAATTCGTGATTGCTGTGTTTGAGTTCTTTTTCCGTGTGTTTGGTAGTGATCATACTCAAAGGGAAAGGGTAGATTCAATGAATGGATAAATGTCAGTCCTAGATTACGGGTTCATAAATTTAGATCAGATGGGTTCCCGATCTCGGGAAGCATATTGATAGAATTGATTTGGTGTTTGCAGCCCCGAGAGTTCCCAATGTGTGTGGTTTTCTCTGGAAGTTGGTTCGTGCAGTTAGGAAAGAAAGAAAATAGTTGCGTCTGAGCATTTTCAAGTTATTGGGTTGCTTTTTGGCAGTTGGGGGTTTCGGAGTGGTCTCTCGAGTTTAATTTAGAAGATGCCTTGATTTCGAAATGGTTAAAGGGATTTCACAGAATATGTTGGTGTTTTTTTAGAAAACGTAACCGAGACGGATTTTGAGGACGAAATCTAATTTAAGTAGGGGAGAATTGTAACATCCTGTTTCCTGCCTTTTTTGGGCCATGGGCCAAAAGTCAACTGTGTAAGGCTTTAGACCTTAAAGATTAATCCTCAGTACCTTTCTCTTGAAGTAGTAATGTTAGTTAAGAGATTTTACCCTTGAATAGCATTTTGGGCTGAAGAGTAGAAAGGGAAAAGTCATAGGCCAGATTTTTGCCTGAAATATGGATTTTTGTTCGAGATGATTTTAGTCCAAGAATTTAGATAATATTGTAGAGATCTTTAATACCTTTCCATGGATATTAAGAACTTCGAAAATGGAGTTGGGACAAAGAAGTTATTGCCATTGAAGTTAGTACGATTTTTGGGGTCAGTTGCATACGCTGGAAGTAAATTGAGTACGTTAGGCGTACCAATCATGCCTAAGTATGCTGTGCGTATGCGATTAGTGCCCAAACCCTATTTTATGGGGTTTGAGATCTATCTATGCCCCTTAACTTCCCAAAACCCACTCCATTGTCAGCCTCCACCTCTCTAACACCCTCTCTTGAACCCTAACCATAGATTGAGCCTTGTGAGAAAAAAGAAGGTGTTTTTAAGTGCTTCGGAGTGTTCTTGGTGCACCTTGGAGAAGAAGGAACTCATGGAAGAAGTGTTGGTTGCATTTGAGCTTATAGATCCCGAATTTGTTCACCTTTGTCTTTCTTCTAGGGGTATAAAGTTTGAATCTTGATGATGATATTGTTAGATCTAGCTAGTTTTGAGTGTTATGAGCTTTTGGTCACTTTAAATGCATAAAGTTTAGATCTTGAAAGTTTTTAACATTTTTATGGATATGGTTGGAAACTTTATCCATCAAAACGTCATCTTGATTCAGATTTGAAGATTAGAGATTTGGACATAATGGATTATGTTCAAAAGATGCATTTTAGGTCCCTTTGAGACTTAAAGACTAAAACTTATCTGTTGGGACCATTCTAATGGATAAAGTTGGAAACTTTATTCATTATGGAGCTATTATGAACCATAAAAATATGATCTTGAGTGTTGTATATAACCCATGCATGTGTTAGATGGTCTTACTGGGTTACGAACATATGCTTTGAACATTAAGCTCGTAATTGCCATGCTAGACCATAAAATTGGAAACTTTATGGTCAAGGACTTCATTTTGGGCTTGGATCTGGAAAATGGGCTTTTAAAGAAGTCTGTCCCACTGTGAAACCTCTAGCCCTTAAGCTCACGAGAAGAGATACCCTTGTAAGGTCCACACATGCGTGTTTCCCTCCAACCCTAATTAGAAATTGTATATTTTAATGTGAAAATACAAATTATATTTTCATATCAGGATAATGAGAACATGTGTGTTTATTAAGAACTAACAGGAGCATAGTGAAGTTCCTTATCTTGTATGAATAAGAAATACTTAATCATGAGAGATTATATTCTTACCATGTCAGGCTTTTTTTACCTTGACTTAGAACGTGTTTCTAAGATGAAAGACATAGGAAGGACAAGATGCAGTCTAGGAATGTAAAAATCTATAGAGATAGATAAAATGAATGTTAAAAGTTTTGTATCATTATGCATAAAATAACTAGGGGTGGGATTGGTGTGGTACCGGTCACCTTCTCCTTAAATTGTGTACCAAACCTATTATATTTGGTATAACATTTTTTCTACCACTACATACAAAGAATTGTTTGTACCAACTTGTTTGGCTACTAATAAGTTTGGTTGGTATTTGTTGGTAATGGTATATACGAAGATGTATGGGAAATTTGTAAATAACAATTTACATGTTCTTAGAACATTTTCAAACGTGAATGAGGTTTTGTTAATGCGAGTTTGATAATGGTTGTGATTTAAAAATAAATCCTAAAGGATTTTATTGATGTCTAGCATGATTTTACCATTTTAAATAGTGGAGGAAAATTGGACATGCTAACATCAGTTTAAAACTTTAAACTTTACTAATATGGTGAATGCTAATATAATCTCAAATACCAAACATACTAAATCTTTAAAAATATTGTATATATATATATATATATATATATATATATATATATATATATATATATATATATATATATATATATATATATGTAACATCCCGTTGATGAGGTAACTTTGAACTAAACCCTTTATATGAAGAATATTGCATTTTTGGCCCCTGTGCATAAGGAGGATTACAAAATGGCCTATAGTGGAATTTTGGTAATTTTTTCCAAAGACTTAGTACGCTAGGCATACACTTCGTACATAGGGTGTACAAGCGTGTCGTCTTGTACGTGGGGCGTACTTTGCGTATGCTGGGTGTACGTACGATGGTTCAACAACCTATAATATAAGGTTTGGACCCTATTTAAACATCTTTATGGCCCCAAGACCTTAACCCTAATCATCCTCCTTGCATAGTTCGTCCCTCTAGCTAACCCTAAGTGAGAAGAGTGCATTTTAAGCTCATTTGGGTGTTTTAGTGGTGTTCTTGAAGAAGAAGGTGGTAGAAGGACTTTGATGCTTGGAAGAAGCTTGGATATGGGATTTCCTAGTTTGTTGCAACCTTCAGGAGGTAAAAAGCTCATATCTTGATCATCCTTTCATGTAGATCTAGATATTCCTCCATTTAGGGCATTTTCGGTCCCAACCTTTATGATTCTTGAGCATGTCATGATCTTAATCAAATAAGTTGTCCTTTCAGACCCAATGAGGGGGCTTGAGTCATAAAAATGTGATATTGATTCTTAGTTCGTCCCCATGAATACTCTAGACGGTCTTAAGGCGTTAAGATGTTGGGATTTGTGTATTAAGCACTTAATGGGCATGCAAAGTCATAAAGTTGGAAACGTTATGACTCTTTGTGGTATTTTAGCCTTGGATCTGCATTTGGACATAAAAATTCATAGTAATAAGCTCTTAAGGGGTTAAGAAGAAACTTGTACGTACGTTGGGTGCACCAAAAGGTATGTTGCGCATATGCAAATTGAGCCCCAATACCTTGGACTCGAGTAAGCCCTGCGTACACCCGAAGTACGCTCCGGGTACGAGGCCTAAGTTGAATCGGCTAAGTTGACTCGACTGGGTTGACTCAGTGGACTTTGTTGATTTTGACTACTTTTGACCAAGGGTATTTTGGTAAAATTGTTATTAATTTAGAATAGGAAATGTTTTGATATTTAGGAGTCGGGTAGAGCCGGTTGTCAAAGTAGGGATTTATTTCAGACAAGGAGATGAGTTTTCCTTACTGTTCCCATGGGTTGAAGGAACCTATGCAGGCCCACTAGATTGTTTATTGTAGCCAGGAGAGTGATGTAATAGTTTGTATCTGTTCAGTAGATCTGTATGATTATCTGTTTTTGCTAGCTCTATGTTTATGTTTATTCATTGCATATGTTGACATGGTGTGTTGGGTTGAGGTGGTCCTACTTTGTGTTGTAGGCCAAGATACCCGGGGACGATCAGATAGGTTGTAGACCCTACGAGGTGGTCCAGTCAAGCCGGCGGCCCATGGAGTGATCCAAACAGGTTTTAAGCTCTGCGAGGCGGTCCCGTCATGTCGAAGGCTTGTAGAGTGGTCCAGATAGGTTGTAGGCCATGCGAAGAAGCTCAGTTAGGTTGGCTGCTCATATTTGTATGCTTGTTTTTTTATGTGGTGTGTTGGTACTTTGGTGGAACTCACTAAGCTTTGGCTTACAGTTTTTAATTTATCGTTTCATATAGTTCTGAGGATTGTAGGAAGGAAAATGTGTGATCATACACAACTTCCTGTTTTATGGCATCGGGTCTTGGGAAAACTCTGATTTGAATTAATGCTATCGAAACAATGACTTTTTTGCAATGTTAATTAATGGTTGGTGTTGAAAAATTTAATTTTATTGTGATTTTTGGAGTGTTACAAGTTGGTATCAGAGTCTTGGTTTGAGAGAATTGGATGAACATTCGTGTGAATCCAGACTCAAACTGGGGAATGACAAAAGTTTTTAAACTTATTTTCAAAAAGTAAATAAGGAAGGATGTGATGTCTATGATATGCCGGAGCAAGAAAGTATACCCCAAGTTACCCATACTGTTATTGATATTATGTTTATGTTGGAAACACATGCTAGTTGTAGGTCAGAGATCTTCAGGAAGTGCATTATAGAATTGCCTGATAACTGATGCCTGATAGCCTAGTATTCTTTCTTTTATGGAATTCACTTTATTACTGTAGTTTGTTAGTGTATGCACCATATTTGTACATAAATAAGATTCTATTTCCTTAGAATGTTTGGTTTAGCCTTATTTCATGCTCTTGTTTGATGAAGGGCTTAGTGTAGAATCAAGTATTCAATTGTCTATAGATCCAATGTTATGTTTGATTGGTATACGCGAGTGTTGCAGGGTTGGGGAAAGCTTCATGGATGAGTTATGTGTGAGCAAACAGCCGGTTGAGGAATGTCTAGTGTTTCTCTAGGGAGTGAGAAATAGTGTGTATGCGTATTCTAGTGGATGTTGTGGTGATCTTTTGAAACAAATACGGGTAGGTGTCGAAGGTAGTATGGGCTTGTACTACCGGAAGCACAGGACCCATATGCGTAGCAGGGAAGTCGCGACCCATAGGGTTTGTTGTTTAGAATAGCTCATATGGTATGAAACATGCCTCATCTAATATTTTTTGGTTTAGTTTCAGTATGGTGGTCACGAGGAGATTCGAGACAGGAGCTGGGTTGGGTGCCCAGGATAGGTTGGGGTTGTCTGATGATGAGATTAGGGCATTGATTTCTTATGAGGTTGTGACTGTTATTTAGGGGCAGATACTGGAGCTATTTGGGTCTATCAAGACCACCATGATTTAGTACTTTGACGACCAATACACTGCTTTTACTAAGGTTGTTGTTGCTGCAGCTACCATGGCCATTGTGTCCACTAGTGTTCGTGGAGAGAGAGCTTTCTAGTACCAGGACTTTTACAATTCAAAGTCCCCCGTGTTCAATGGGATTCAAGATTCAATCATTGCTATGAGGTGGTTGCCCGATGATGAGGGATGTTTCTTTACTCACTCCTGCCCAGCTGACCAAAAGGTCAAGTGCACCCTGAACCTTCTCAGGTTGGGGGCAAAGGATTGGTGGAGGTTGGTTACTGGCTCTTAGAATCCAGAGTAGAGAGAGAGAGAGATTCACCCTAGAGTACCTGGAATTAAGGCAGGGGACTAAGTTGGTGATATATATCACCAAGATGTTTACTGAGAGAGAATTTCTTGATCATGAGTTTTCTGCTTCTAGGCAAGCTCAGATGACCTGGTACATGAGCATGCTTAAGACGAACATCCGTCGATTTGTGTCTACTCAACACTATGGTAAATTTGTGTAGTTATAGGATGCCGCTAGGAGGACGGAGATTGAGTTGGAACTCCATACAAAGAAATGGAGACAGGCTTCACTACAGTTGCAACATGGAACAAAGCGGTTCAAGGCCGCTGATGTGAGATCTTTGAGTCAGTGGGGCCACACTTGCGGCAAGTGCGGCAAGGTCATGAGGATTGTCATCAATGTTTGTTTAGATGCCACAAATGTGGAAAAGATAGGAATTATGCTAAGGATTTTTGCCATCAGGTCAACACATCGACCACCAGGATATGTTATCATTGTGAGTACGTTGTCCATATTAAGGCCAACTGTCCTTTTATCACTGCGGGACCGGAACCAACTAATTTGGGGGTCAACGATGGGTGCTAGGGTAGGGTGGAGCCCCCGATGGCTTGAGGTCCCACTTTTCGGCTTACAACATAGGAGGCCAGGGTAGCACAATACGTTGTTACTTGTATGTTTATATTTATCATTCTATTAATTATTTTATGGTATGCTTATGTTTTTGTTTATGATAGGTATATTATTAGTGGATTCTTTGCATGCTCTTGTGTTATTCGACTCCGGCACAAGTTGATCATAGCCCAATATTTTAGTAGGGATTTTGATATGACCCTAGGCGAGTTGGAGTGTCCGTTTCGGGTTTCTATTGCCAACGAACATGGGATTTCTACATCCTGAGTGTATCACGGTTGTGTACTGGAGATCTTCGGGGTGCCTTATCTGATTGATTTTATCCTTATCCCCATGGGGGTGTATGTGTGATAGTAGGAATGGATTGGTTGATCAGGTTTGGTGCTATGATTGACAATGAGGGTCTAAGAGCTCTATGGAGAGGATACAAGGGTTAGATTAGGGTTTTGTTCGGTGGCAAGTGCTCGGCAGTATATTCAACATGGTTTTATGGGTTATCTTGCCTATGTAGTTGATATACTTGTGGAGGAGCAAGCATCGATTTCAGATGTGCCAGTCATTAGGGAGTTTGCTGATGTGTTTCCGGAGAAGTTACCCAGTGTGCCTCCTGAGAGGCGGGTTGAGTTCAGGATTGGCCTAGTGCCAGATGTGGCACCAATTGCCAAGGAGTTGTTAAGCAAACATTTCATCAGACCTAACAGTTCGTGATGTGCACAAATTATACCTATCTAGTTTTAAATTTATAACCTAACGAACTTAACTAGCTAGAATGCACCTACGTACTGTAACTAGTTGAATTATATGATAGTTTAGGTTGTTGGATTAGTGTCTAAGTCCATAACTATTTTGGTATGTACTTAACCCGATGGTGCATGGTCCTTTTGGGTTGCCTTCAACAAAGCAACTTGATAAGATGAATTATGGAGAAAAAGGATTAAATATGATTTATTAATATAATATGAGAATAATATATTAAAGGAGAAATCATATTGTTTAATTAATATTAGTCAATAATTAATTGGTAATTAGTTTTGTGACTAAAAGAGACTAATTAAACTTAAGGGACTGGAATTGTAATTATAAGATAATTGCAATTTGGGCCATGGATTGCCTTATATTAAGGAGTGGACGAATTCTATGGGAAAGCCCATGAGGAAATCGTCCAAGTCCTTAAGGAAAGGAGTCCATGGGTTGCTTAGGGCTTAAGCATCCAATTTAGGGTTTCCTTGTTAGATAACCCTAATAGCCTCACTATATATATGACCCTTATGACCCAAAAACGTGGTGAAGCTTTATTCTAGGGTTAGAACACGTTTTGGGCAGCCTCCATCCTCTCTCCTATTCATCCTCTTGCTTATGGTGTTTGTGAACCATTAGAGGAGTGACATTTGTGACTCTAATCATTCTAAAGTCGATACAAGGAGGATTTATGATTGTTATTGCTACATAACAATCAAGGTAATATCTTAAACCCATTCTTATGTTAATATGATTACTTGTATGCTAGAATTAGGGTTTATAGTCTTGGATAACTTGCATGTACAATAGAGAAACCTAGATCCAAGCATTAGGGTTTGTATGAGCACATAGGATGATCTTATGACCAAAACCCATCAGTGGTATCAGAGCCAATGTGGTTCTGCATGATGGACTCGGCGAGCCCCACTGTGGACTCGACGAGTCCATATGGGTACTCGGCGAGTTCATGCGTCAGAAAGACGGGATTTCGGGATTTCTTGCTGTTTATCTTTGAGATACTTGCCTTTATCATATTAGGTCAATATAAATCCGATTTTATGATATATATGAGTATATTCTTGATCTAATTGAAGATATTTATCAATTAATAAAATATTTGTTTCCTTATGTGATAATTGATTAAATTGGTAAATTGTTTTGCAAGAAATCATTAAATAAATCAAATATGGATAATTATGTGATTAAATGTTAATTTAGATTATTTGTTATTTGATCCTTGTATTATGAAAAGTTTCAAATTTTCCCCTTTAGGTTTTATAGTTTGAATTTGAACTCAAAAGTTTAGTTTTGAAATTTAAATAGTTGAAACCCTAATGTTTTTAAAAAGGTTTCAAAACTTTCCCTTAAGTTTTGGAATTTAAATTTTGATTACAAGTTTAATTTTGATGCATATTTAAATTCTAAACCTTAATGTTTTGAAATGTTTCAGAACTTGCCCTCAAGTTTTGGAATTTAAAAGTTGATTAAAAGGTTTAATTTAGGAATGTTAAATTCTAATACCCTAGTCATGTTTTGAAAAAGATTCAAATCACACCCTTATGGTTTTATTAATGAATTAAGGTGTATAATTAAAAGAGGTTTAATAAATCCATAAAGTTTTGGTTTACAATTTGATTGAATTAAAAGTATAATTGTTAAATTTGACCACCTAGTATTTTCAAAGTGTAAAATACACCCTATACTATATATAACATTAAAAGTATAACATTATATATATGTATGAGTAAAAGTCAGTCTTACCGTTAGTAGGCCTCATTCACGAAGCTGGTCTATAAGGGGTGTTTAAGGAAATTGCCTATAAAGTGGCGATTGAATGGGTATCCACTCTTGACTAGTGGAGGGTCGTTAGCCGAACGGGTAGGATAGGACGAAACCTTCCATTATAAGTATAATGAAATACAAAAGTAACTAAATGTTTTACAAATTCCCAATCTTAGTTACTTAGGCAAAGTGAATTGATGTAATTCCATGAAATTACACTTTGTGCCCTTGCGAAGACGTTAGTGGAGCGTGTGTGGTTTACCGACACACTAAATGGTTCTAAGCAAAGGTAGCAGAGGGTGACTCAATGTTTTTCATAGTTCGGTGGAGCGTGTGTGGTTTACCGGCACATCGAATAGGTGATTGTAACATGTGAGGGCACCATGTAAGTTTGCATGGTTATTCACACCCACTTTGTGATCCTCGACATCCTAGTCACAAACAAGAGGGGCATATCGAGATTAAAACATGCCATTGAAATGTTCAATGAATCTCAAAGGATCTAGGAGTTTTCATAGATTCAAAACTTAATTTCTTTTTCGTTTTTCATGGTGGAAATTAGTGAATCATCATTCACTTACCTTCAAATGTTCTGCAATTTGGGTTACGACATCCCTCTCCCGAGTTGTAGAATATTGTGTTGGGTCCTAGCCTTAGTATCTCATTTGGGTGATTTACTAAGGACTCAATCAATCAACTAACTTGAAGTTGTTTCTCCCGTTTTGTAGATGTTTAAGTTCGACAAATATGGTATCCCCAAATCCCGTGGAACAAGCATTCCACATGAAGATGGTATTCCACGATTCGATCGAGGAACAAGAAATCATGCTTCACTTCCTCCACCTCCTCCAATTGTTCTCCCTAACCCACAAGATCGAAGAATTGAAAGGTTCAATATCACTAAAGCCCTTTTGGTGAGTAAACATAAAGAAGGAAAGTCGATGTGTGCACACGTCCTAGGGATGAAGTCACACATTGATAGGTTAAGAATGTTGGGATCCGTTGTCTGTGAGGAGATGGCTGTTGATTAGGTTCTTCAGTCGCTTCCTAACTCATATAGTGAGTTCATAAGAGAGTACTATATGATGAACCACGACGTGACCCTTATAGATCTCACCTATATGCTGATTGCTACTGAATCAGCAATGGTTTGGCGCAATAGAAAAACAAAGTTGATTGGTGAATCTGCCTTCATGGATATAGACAATGGCAACGAAAGACATGCCATGATTGAAAAGTTTGATCATAAGAGAAAGGCAATGTGTGAAGTAGTTCCATGTCCTGTTCCAAAAGAGTCAATTTGCTTTTATTGCCAAGAGAATGGGCATGGGAGACGAAGCTGCCCTATTTACCTAAGAGATCTAAGAGATGGGAGAGTCAAAACGTATGGCTCTGTTTTAGGTAAAATCCATTGACTAACTCTTTTAATCTCCTATTCTAGATTCTTTATACATAATGTGATAAGATTACAATTAATGTTTGTAGGATCGAAGAAAAGAGAGGAAGCTTAAGGGAAGAAGTGAGCAGAATCTAACCGAGAAGGAATGGATTTCGATCGCATTACATGAAGATTAGATTCTTGAGCTACTACTTAGAGTTAGAATTAGATTGCCAAGAAATATGTATTAGCATAATTTTTCAGTGAATTGCATTGTAAGGACAAAATTTTTCCGCAATAAAATAAATTTTGATTTTTTATTATTTATTTATCCTTGCAATGGCATATATGAAAAATTGATGTTTGGATGTTTCTATTATTAGCAATAATGGATTTGATTCTTAGTTATGGAAATGTCGAAAATCTACCAAATAAGGAGAGTTTCTTATCGTTCAAGTTTCAATTGGACAGAAATTTGGAATCACGCAACTTGGTTGCATGATGAACGAGAAATTCCATATTTGGAAATTAGACTAATTCATTGACAAAGTGTCAAGTGAAGGACTAAGAGATCGAATACACAAAGTTGTGTGCTGATCAAGTCCACCACAAAAATAACAAAGATATTCGTCATGATTTACTAAAGGTTTAGTAAATATGATTATAATTATAAGATTAAGTGTAATTCAGAATTGATTAAAAAGGTTTAAATCAATAGCAAAACGAATAAGAAGAATCAAGTAGGCAGAAAGATAAAAGTTTCTCCATTCTAAGAAGAAAGGAGAGTACCTTTTATGCTTTATGATAAGTCTTAATGATTAAGAACCATATCTCAGTTGATCCTCTAAGTGATTAGTACAATTGTATGTCTAAGAAGAGGAATCAAGAATTGAAAAATGGTTAAATCAAGAAGTCAATCATACTTCGTTCCAAAACAAGTCTTAGAGTTAAGATTGTGACATTGAGTGGAAAAGTATTAAGAAGGTTTATAACATTCATCAAATGTGGAAAGTTGTGATGTCTTGGATAAGACAAAGACCAACTAGGACCAATTTATGAAGTGTTTGATAAAAGCTACACCAACTCTTGAATATTTGTTTGTCAAGAAATGGTTATTCACAAGAGAATCTTATATGTCAAGGAGTCAATGGGAGTCTTAATTGTCTTGAAAGGTTTCAAGAACAAATCAAATAAACCTTTTCGATCATCACTAGCACACGAGTTGAGGTTTACAACCTATCGTGTTGACATTATTTTGGTTCTATGCTATTCCAATTGAGTTAATTATGCATGTGGGTTCTATGAGTTCTCATTTGAACGCATAAAAGGTAGGCACCTTGATCAATGGAAAGTACATTGATACGAAAGTGTGAGCTGCTTAACTACTTGGAAGACATGGTGGGCAGCTGTGTTACCATAAGGCAAGAAGTCAAGATTAAGAAAGTTCGGTCCATATGACTTTGAATTTGTCGTAAACTTTGGTTTTGACAAATTCACATGGATAGGAACACATACACCATTAAAATCTAAGTGTCATAAGATTCCCTCCTTCATGAAAATGACTGTGAGGAAATTCTTTCACTAAGAGAGATTTTAAAAAGATAGTGATTGTGAAATTGATTTCTCGAATTCGATTATGGTTACGGTATCCCTTTACATAATTTGAATTGTGAGGTTTGGCAATTAGTCTTAATTGTTTAGACACACATATGAACTATCTAAGGCAAAGGTGTATAAGTTCAAGAAGCCTTGATAAAAGATTATCAAAGCACTAAGTATTAGAAGCATGAACTTAAGAAATTCAATAGGTATTGTTTTTCTGGAAGTTAAGATGTTTATGAATACATGTCGAAGCTAGTGGGAGCATAAGTGTTATGTTTTATAATAATCATCATGATAGTGGGAGCATAAATGTTATGATTGTATGATTATCAAGGCACGTCTTGCAAGTTGGCAATATTAATTATAGAAAACAAGAGTTATACCATGCAAAGTCGTAAGGGTTGTAAAGTCGTTTTGCTATAATTAAGAGAGAGAATATTATGCTTCATTTCAAATCTAAAGGCTTAGGTTGAGAAATGTTAATATACTTAGTCAAAAGTACATAGTGTGTTCTTAAAATTTCGATTATGACTACGGCATTCCTCTTCATAATTCGAATTTTGAAAACATAGCAAATAAAACATTATGCATCGTGTCCCATACGCTTCGGGTATAGGATCGATTGCAAATGCTTTAATATTTGACCATTCTAAAATTTTCCAAATGTCTAGCACATTTAGAGGAAAAAGGACAAGAATTGGTTTTGACTAAAATAATTAAACAACTATCAAAGGAAAACCCAAAGTTAGACGAGGATTGGTTGCTTGTGAGTAGTTGGAAGCATGGTATTGGATGAACCATATCGACATTATTATGAATAGTAAAGATTCTATTAAGAATAAGTGGTCATATGGAAAATATGGAAATGTTTCCATATTGGATGGACCATATCGACATTATTACAAATAGATAACATTCTATTAAGAATGAGTTGTCATATGGAAAATATGGAAGCGTGTCCATATTTGGGAATTGAATATTGAAGAATCTATGTCTAGATTAGAAACTTTTATGCAAAAGGATGTTCAATGGAATGTACTTTGAATGAGAGACATCATATCTAAGGAATTGTCTTAAAACAATCTCCAATAGAGGACTTTGTAATATCATTGGCAATAGTCTTTGTGACTTTGGTGTAGTGACATTACGAAAGTATCATTGCATAAAAATGTTAGAATCTAGAATATTCTATAAGTAGCAAGAATTTGATATTCTTTCACTTATGAAAAGGATTTGGAGTTGTGAAATGAGAATGATTGGAAATGTGTTCAATTTGATCTATTTCACAAAGTAAGAACCATAGGTAAACATTGTGTGCATGCTAGGAGCATGGGACAAGTGTAATAATTCAAGTCAGAACTTGATTACCCGAAACGACAAATAATGAGTAATCGATATGGTGATAAATAAAAGGTGTTTTATTTATACTCAAGGTTGAGGCCATATGGGATTAGTATTATTCTTGTGTTTCACATTTGCATGTTTTGACTTCCTGAATAATTTAATTGGTTAAGAACAGTTAAATTATTTGAACGGGCCACAGTCGATCATATGTTGGAAGTAGGTATGAATAAAGACTGTCGTGAATTGGTGTGTGGATTGTCTAAAGAGCAGTAGACATAAGCAAATGTTTGCTGCAACGTTCATGAGTGCTTATGAATATGATTTGAGCATTGGATTAAACCCACGCTCACTTGGATCACTCCATGAATTGTATCACGAGTGATTAGTGAGACGATAACATCTTATATTCTTGAAACCGAGATGTGTGAGTTGTATCTTGAAAATCGGTTGCACATTGATAATATGTAAACACACTAGTAACTTGGTGTTATAAAACATATTGTTGTGTGTGATTTGGTGAGTGAGTACAAGCAAGCATTGAATCAAATTTTATCCGTTCCTTTTATTCAAAGTAGAATAAAAGCGATATCTTTGGGCCCCTCGATGATTTAGTGATGACAAACGTAAATGATTGGCCGGGCTAGGGCTAATTTGATTTGTTTAATTAGCCGGTCATCATAAATCGGGAATCGAGAAGTAGTACAAAGAGAATGATTAGAAATCATGTCTCATATGATATCTAGAATGGAGGAATATATGATCCCTTATCTAAACAACATGCGTATCTGATAGGATCAGAGTTGATAGCGGCTTTGGAAAGCTACGATTGCAGATCAGGATCTGAAGTCATACGCATAATAGTTATTAGACTTATCCAAGTGGGAGACTGTTGGATTAGTGTCTAAGTCCATAACTATTTTGGTATGTACTTGACCCGATGGTGCATGGTCCTTTTGGGTTACCTTCACCAAAGCAACTTGATAGAATGAATTATGGAGAGAAAGGACTAAATATGATTTATTAATATAATATGAGAATAATATATTAAAGGAGAAATCATATTGTTTAATTAATATTAGTCAATAGTTAATTGGTAATTAGTTTTGTGACTAAAAGAGACTAATTAAACTTAAGGGACTGGAATTGTAATTATAAGATAATTGCAATTTGGGCCATGGATTGCCTTATATTAAGGAGTGGACGAATTCTATGGGAAAGCCCATGAGGAAATCGTCCAAGGCCTTAAGGAAAGGAGTCCATGGGTTGCTTAGGGCTTAAGGATCCAATTTAGGGTTTCCTTGTTAGATAACCCTAATAGCCTCACTACCTTATGACCCAAAAACGTGGTGAAGCTTTATTCTAGGGCTAGAACATGTTTTGGGCAGCCTCCATCCTCTCTCCTCTTCATCCTCTTGCTTATGGTGTTTGTGAACCATTAGAGGAGTGACATTTTTTACTCTAATCTTTCTAAAGTCGATACAAGGAGGATTTGTGATTGTTATTGCTACATAACAATCAAGGTAATATCTTAAACCCATTCTTATGTTAATATGATTACTTGTATGCTAGAATTAGGGTTTATAGTCTTGGATAACTTGAATGTACAATAGAGAAACCTAGATCCAAGCATTAGGGTTTGTATGAGCACATAGGATGATCTTATGACCAAAACCCATCATAGGTAAGTCAGGTGTCGATCACATGGAACATTATTTAATTAATAAAATAACTACTAATAGCTAAACTAGGAAAAATAACTAAAATAGGGCGTTTTTCTGATTTTACAAGTTCATAAAAACTTAAGCACTCAACTAGAAACCATTGTAATAAATATATTAAAAACACTTTCATTTAGTTTTAAATCCACCTTTTCCTATGGTTAGTTATTATTTATGGATTAATGAATTTGGTTACCACATTATATGTAATTAGCAATTCAAGTCCAAATTTACTAATATTTTCACCAATTCATGAACTACCTTGTATGGTCATACACAAGCAAAACACAAATTAGTTATTCTTTATAGATGGGCTATGTAAGATTTATCTAAGCAAACAAAATTATGGTTAAAATTATGTTCTCCAGTAAAAATAAATTCGTTACTTTAATTTATTACTTCTCTATGATTTGGTCAATCCTAACTCTAGCAATTTAATGGTCACTAAATCACCATGTAATCTATTTCATGTAATTTAATGGTCACTAAGCTACCCTACAATTGAAATTAAGCAACACAGTTACAAACTTTAATATGCTAGGTAATGATAATCAAACACATGCATAAACCAAATTCATATAATCCATAAAGTAAGAAACTAAATCATAGTTTTAGGTTTCATTTAACTAAACGAAAGCAAGAGCTTTTAGCCCATAATCATAGCTGATGAACACATAAACATAAGGTAAACTAAGCTATCCATCATTAAACTAGGCAAACCAAATGTTTAGATGCGAATCCTTGCTCCAATTGACTTCCTAGCTTCCAAAATCGACCCCAACGGGTTCTTAGAAGGGTTTTTGTCGCAATACATCTCCAGAAATTCACCTCCAAGTCTCTCAATTCGATTCTATGTTCGAATATATATATATATATATATATATATATATATATATATATATATATATATATATACCTGCATAAAATCTGACCACCACATCGTGGTCGTCATGTTTATCCCATATTCCCCAAGCCAGTGTCAAGAATCGCGAAGATTCCATTCACCACGTCGTGGTGGGATAACCACGCCGTGGTTATCAAGAATCAACATTTTCTCAAAACATGAAAGGTGTCCGAAATTATGTCTAGTTTTCAGATCTTTTTGAATCAAGCCAATCGGAGTTACGAGTCATGAGATATATTCAAAATACCGACGAGGGGTCAAGCTATCCAACAACATCCATCTTGTGTCTTCTTCTTCTTGCCTAAGCTCTTCATTCCTGCTTACAGCTTCCATATTGCTTTCGAGAATGCCTTTTATGCTACATAACGGATATTAAACATAATAAATACCTTTTTTCTATAATAAGGATAAATATAGATAATAATATTAAGATATGATGTAAAATATGTATGTAGATATGTACATATCAAAAATACCACGCACTTAACCTTTGCTTGCCCCAAAGCAAACTTATTTTTAACTTACTAATATCGCATAAAACAATCCATTTTAAATCCAACCATTATCCCAAGAGTGCAATGCATGTATTTGTGTCTATAATTCCTAAAAACTTCCTAATCCTAAATACTCACAATCCTTATGAACCTTCACCCCTTAGTTTATACGACAATCATTTTTTCAACCCTCTGAATCTATCCTCATAAATCTTTCTTAACCTCAAGGTATTTTTGATTAAGCTTCCAAAGCATACATATGATCTAGAAAGAATTACAACTTTGATACCACAATGGAACTCTTCGAATTCATCTCTTCTTTGATATTTGCTTTTTTATTTCATTAAATTCAACACCTTCTCGTTTGATTTTTGGTATCTTCAATTTTTGATTCTTCAGAATTTTTGATCTTTTGATTTTTATACTATAATAGCTCCAAAATTCTTACAACTCTTTTGTAATTTCTCTCTTTTTTTATATATCTCACTTTTTTCCCACTCAAATCCTACATGCTTAAGCAAGGGAGCTTAACTTCAACATTTATTGGTTAGAGGTATTAGACTAAGTGCAATGACTACATAAGCTCTCCTAGATAGATTTCAAGTATACGCTGCAAAACTTATTATGCCATATAAACTACGAGATTATCTTTCATATCTCATGGTTTTTCACTAGGAAATGGAAGCCACAAATACACTATAACATATATTGGCTCAGGTAAACATGTGGGCTCTCATCGGATCATCCCACACACTACTAGCATATAATTTGTTAATTATCACTAGATTTAATTTTAGATTATTATTTCAAATCTTCCTAATGTGTTTTAAATCCTAGTCATTTTTTTAATTCTTTTAACCATAATGCTTGTTTTCCTAAATTCAACCCCTACCCCACACTTAAATGATGCAATGTCCCCATTGCATATGAAAGCAATTAAAGAACATAAAAATTAAAAAGGAAGAATTGGAGCAGACTCCCCTTTGGTATTAGTAGCGAGATCGAACTTTGAGACTTGTGTGGAAAGCTTATACTTCTCGTATAATTGCTGGAAACAGTACTTCTGCACCTTCTTCTTGTAAATTCAAATGTGTCGGATCGAATTAATCAAAGAACCATTTTTGAAAAATGTGATGAACCGCTACCATGAGGTGGGAAAACAACGTCGCGTCGTGGTGTCAAGAAAATGGTCGTCAAGGTCGATTAAAATAATGTCGCCATGATGTGGTTTAAGGATGCCACATTGTGGTGTAGTCACATTCAGTCTCAATTAAATTTCTTGCCAAGACCTATTGACTTTTCAGAGAATCTTCTAAGATTGAAACAAGTGGGCATTGACTCTTTGTAATGTGTAAGACCATTCCCACTCTTCTTTTCAATAAATATACTTCAAAATGCTTTTCTCTTCATTGTGTCAGAACCCCACACTTATTAAAAAACTTGTTCTTCCATTATGATCTTCAAAAATCTTACGGCTTCTTCAAATTAAGCTCCTTCACTGGTTCACTATCTTTCAACACTACAAAATAAGATCATGAACTAGAGAAACACATCATCATTCGGTTAAGGAAAAATAAAACTAATAAAAAAATAAAACTTAAACTTAAATAATAAAGAAAGGAAAATGAAAACTCTAAAAACATCAGGTTTCCTCCCGAGAAGTGCTTCTTTTTAAAGAGTTGTGAGTCTTACTCCATCCTTCTCTACGTTGCGTTGGGTGTAAGTGTAACCTCCTCGTTCTCCAACATCTTGAACCTTACTCGTTTGTAAGCAACCCTTCTATTGAATGCCTTTCTTGAACTTTCTTGCATTTTTGGGCTGACATCTTCTTTATGTTTCCGCTTGGGTTCTTTCCTCATTCTCGTGTCTTTAGCTTTTATCTTGTCTCTTTCCGGGTTTTTCTTGTCAAAATGAGACTCATCACTCTTTACTTGTTCTTCTTTAATAGGCTCCGTGACTTGATTTGGTGGTCTTGTAAAAGCAAAAACCTCAAAAATCATAGGCGCTAAAACTTGAGGTTTCGAATAATTCGCTTCTTTTTCCAATTGATCTTTTGGAAAAGGCTCCTCCAATTCCTCCCACTCTTATTCTTTCACGCGTTCAAATTCATCATACTTAAGGAGCTTCGTGTTTTCTTGTTTCAGCAAATTTTCATTGGCACGAGATGGGAAAGGAAGAGGTGGTCGATACGGCTTAACAACTGAGAAATAATAATTTTTTTATTGCCCACGACGTGGCTTGCCTCCATGTCGTGGCGACTGGCTAGCTTCATGATACTCTTATTCTTCTTTCTTTTTTACTTCGAGTGACTGATTAGACTCCAGTTCAAGGTCCTTCATAAGCACCAATTAATCTTCTTCTTCTGTATCAAGAGCCATGACTTGAGCCATACGGACTGACTCAACTTTTCTTGAAAGTATTATCCGATAGCTTTTCTTGTACAAGTTTTGTTAATTGCCCAACTTGTATCTGGATGCTCAAAATAGATGCTTGTTGATCTCTAAGTGTTGCATCAGTAGCATCATGTATTTTTTCGCTAGCTTCCTTGAATCTAAATAACATCGACTCGAGAGCATCTATCACCCCGGAATGGACTCCTTCTAATTGGTAGAGATTATGCTCTAGTTGTTGATATTTTGCCGTGTCTTGAGCTCTCTAGTATTCTAATTCACAATCCCTTACACAGTCAGGTCCTTTACAAGATTCACATCTATTGTGTACCACATTAATTGATCCATCCATCTTTGTGAGCCTATTTTCCATGGCATCGATTTTCGCCATTACAATCATTAAGACTTCAGAAACTCCATCTATATTCACTTTTCTTCTCGTGATATCCTCTCCCCTTGGGTTGTGATACTCCTTTGAATGCTTGGCGAATTCTTCAATTAAAGATTTATTTATTTTTAGATTCTTCTTTGTCATGGGCCCTTGCGAGTCTAGAAGTTGACAAGTGTACACATTGACTCCATCATAAAATATCGAGATTTCTTGTTTCACATTGAAGTCATGTTGAGGGCAATGTCGTAACAATCTCTTGTAACATTCCCAAGCTTCGTATAACGACTCCCCTTTTAATTGTTGAAAATTATGGATATTTCTCTTAAGCTTTGGCACTTTTGAAGGAGGGGTAAACAGGTTGATGAACTCGATCTTAAAATCATCCCATGCCGTGATTGCTCCAAAGGGAAGAGATTTTAACCATTCTTTTGCTTCACCCTTCAATGTGATCAGTAAAAGTTGAAGCATCACCGCATATTTACTCATGTTTGGAGCATTAAAATAATTTGAAACCTCCACCACCTCTTCTATATGCTCATAAGCGTCCTCGTGCTCCTTCCTATAAAAGGTAGTTCCCTTAACATATTAATAATGTGCTCCGGAAGTTTAGACTTTGTTATGGTTGGGATTTTTATTGGATCCAGACCCCATTTATTTTCGTTCCTCATATGTCGCTTGTACTCTTCCATTGACATAGTCGTGATGTCCACATATTTCCTGCTAAAAAACACTACAAAACATACGCATAAAAAGGAAAAAAAATAAAAATAAACGAAAAACTAACTGATGCGAGACCACAATGTGGTGAAGATTACCACGACGTGGTTGCATCTCAGAGAAGAAAAAAACTAAAATAAAAAAATGAAACAAAAGTAACTTTTTGTGGTTTTTACCCCACAAAAAGGATCGGATAACTAAAAACAATTAAACTAATAATCAAACAAGCTATTACTCGGCAACGGCGCCAAAACTTGATGTGCACTAATTATACCTATCTAGTTTTAAATTTATAACCTAACGAACGCAACTAGCCAGAATGCACTTAGGCAGTATACCTAGTCGAATTATAGGATAGTTTAGGTAAGTCAGGTGTTGATCACAGGGAATGATATTTAATTAACAAAATAATTACTAAAAGCTAAAGTAAGAAAAACAACTAAAATCGGGGGTTTTTTTATCTGATTTTACAAGTTCATAAAAACTTAAGCACTTAACTAAAAACGATTGTAATCAATATATTAAAAACACGTTCGTTTAGTTTCAAATCCACCATTTCCTATGGTTAGTTATTATTTATAGATTAATGAAGTTGGTTACCAAGTTATATGTAATTAGCAATTCAAGTCCAGATTTACTAATATTTTCACCATTATGAACTATCTTATATGGTCATATACAAACACCGATTAGTTATTCACTATAGATGGACTATGTAAGATTTATCTAAGCAAACACAATTATGGTCACAATTATGTTCTCGAGCACAACTAAATTTGTTATTTTTATTACTTATCTAAGATTTTGTTAACCCAACTCTAACAATTTAATGGTCACTAAATCACTAGGTAATCAAGTTCATGTAATTTAATGGTCACTAAGCTATACTAGACGTTAAATTAAACAACAAAGTTACAAACTTTAATATGCTTGGTAATGATAATCAAACACATGCATAAACCAAATTCATATAATCCATAAAGTAAGAAACTAACTCACAGTTTTAGGTTTCATCTAACTAAACATAACCAAGAGTTTTTTGCCCATAATCATAGCTGATGAACACATGAACATAAGGTAAACTAAGCTAAACATCATTAAACTGAGAAAACTGAATGTGTAGATGTGAATCCTTGCTCCAATCGACTTCCTAGCTTCCAAAATCGACCCCAAAGTGTTCTTAAAAGGGTTTTTGTCACAATAGTTCTCCAGAAAGTCACCTCCAAGTATCTCAATTCGACCCTATGTTCCGATAAAAATACTTGCCTAAAATCTGGCCACCACGTCGTCGTACTGGCACCACATCATGGTCTTCGTGTTTATCTGTATTCCCAAGCCAACATCAAGAATCACAGATATTCCATTCACCACGTCGTCATTATCAAGAATCAACATTTTCTCAAAAAATGAAAGTTGTCTGAAATTGTGTCTAGTTTTCAGATCATTTTGAATCAAGTCAACCGGAGTTACACATCATGAGATATGGTCAAAATACTGACTAGGGGTCAAGCTGTCCAGCAACATCCTTATTGTGTCTTCTTCTTGCCAAAGCTCTTCTTTCCTGATTCTAGCTTCCATATTGCTTCGGAGAATGTCTTTTACACTACATAACATATATTAAACATAATAAGTACCTTTTTTCTATAAGAAGCATAAATATAGCTAATAATATTAAGATATGATGTAATATATATATATATATATATATATATATATATATATTATATATATATATATATATATATATATATAGATGGGTAAAGTGAATATACCTAACAACCTTATATAAGCTTAGGTACATAACCTCATCAAACTACGTTATTTTGCATTAAATTTTCATTGCAATCATCCAATGTTCTTAAACTTCATCCCTAAACTTGATTTGCTTCAAAAAAATTTGGAAATTCATCATTATATTTCTCCTACATCCTTTCATTTGTAGCGGTAGGATATGAAGCCCATCAGGTGACATTCGATAGAAAGACGTGATGTAAAAGAAAGATATTGGCGAAAGTCCAAAGATTTTGGAAGTAATCAAGTTATGGGTTTGAAGTTGAAGAACCCTAGGCAATTACCAAATATGATACAACTGATGTAGTATTATGGAGTTAGGTACCTAAGCTTATATAAGGTTGTTAGCTATATTCACTTTACCCTATATATATATATATATATATATATATATATATAGATAGATAGATATATAGATATGCACATATTAGTTCGCCGTGGGGAGCATTGAGATTGTTCATCAAGAAGAAGGATGGTTCACACCGGATGTGCATTGATTACCGAGAGTTGAAAAAGTTGATGGTGAAGAACCGTTATCCCCTTCCGCAGTTTGACAAACTCTTTGATCAGTTCCAAGGTGCATCTTGGTTCTCGAAGATTGATATGAGGTCAGGGTATCATCAGGTGAGGGTGTTTGCCCTAAAGATTTGGAGACATTGTTTGTATGGGGTCCGGTCTACAGTTTACACGATCATAAGACTTTGTGATATCTAATGGACCAACTGAACCTAAACATGAGGCACCGCAGGTAGCTTGACATGGCCAAGGATTATGATTGCGAGATCCTTTACCATCCGAGTAATGCGAATATGGTCGCGGGTGCTTTGAGTCGCAAGTCCACTGGATCCTCAGCTAGGGATATGTATATAAGGATATCCATTGATTCTCCACTTTTGGATTTGATCAAAGGGTCACATGCATAAGGAGTCAAGAATGAGAATTGGAAACATGAGAGGATCAGGGGCGAAATCGATAGATTTGTCACCGATAGTCGAGGATTATTGACCCGGTGTGGTCAAGTCTAGATTCCGATTTCTGGCCGGCTCAGACAAATAGTTTTGGAGGAGGCGTATAAGCCTTATTTTTTGATTCACCCGAGAGCCACCAAGATGTATCCGGATTAAGACAAAGTTACTGGTGGCCATGTATGAAGAGGGAGATAACTTGGTATCTTGAGAGGTGCTTAACCTGTAGGATGATCAATGTCGAGCATCCGAGGCCGCATAATAAGTTGCAGCCTTAGGATGTTCCCATATGGTAGTGGGAATAGATCACCATGGATTTTATCAACTAGCTACGAAAGACTACCAATGGTTTTGATGCTATCTGGGGCATCGTGGATCAATTGACCAAAGAGTGCCAACTTTTTGGCCATCCGGGGGAGCTCTTCAGTCGAGAAGTTAGCCGATGTGTATGTTAATGAGATTGTTGCTCGTCATGGGGTTCCAGTTTCCAATATATCAGATTGAGGTGTTCGGTTCACTTCTCGATTCTAGAAGAAGTTCCATGAGAAACTGTGGATGAGGCTACATTTCAGCACTGCTTATCATTCGTAGACTGAAGGTCAAAGTGAGCGGACCATCCAAAAACTTAAGGATATGTTGCAGGCTTGTGTCGCAGACTTTGGTGGGAGTTGGGATTCCTACCTACCTCTTGCGGAGTTCCCCTAAAACAACAACTATCACTATAACATTTTTGAAGTGTCCTTCAATCTTATGTATGGTCGGAGATGTCATACCCTTGTTTGTTGGGGGGAGGTTGGTCACAAAGTCATAGGGTGGATTGAAAGTGGTCCTCCATATTATAGAGCTCATCCAACATATCATCCATAGATTGTAGACAACTTAGAGTAGGTGGAAGAGTTATGCCGACCGTTGTCGATCAGAGTTGGAGTTCCAGGTCGGCGATATGACATTAATGAAGGTCTTACCCTGGAAGGGTGTGATACACTTCAGGATGAGGGACAAATTGGGTCCCTAATATATCAGACCATTATATGTGATCTCCACGGTGAGCAGGGTGGCCTACCAGTTGGATTTATTGAGTGAGGTCAATCAAATCCATAACACCTTCCATGTTTCATAGTTTTGGAATGCGTATTGGATGAAATGGGAGTGGTCCCTTTGGATAATATTCAGGTCGATGAGCGTCTGAATTATGTTGAGAGGTTGGTAGTGGTGGTGCAAGGAAAGATGAAGGTCATACGCAACAAGGATATACCATTAGTAAAGGTTCAATGGTAACATCGGAGAGGCTCCGAGTGGACCTGGGAGCCTGAGTCTGAGATGTAGTAGCATTACCCGGAGTTGTTCACAACTGTAGACTTCGAGGACAAAGTCTAGTCCAAGTGGGGGGGGGGGGGGGGGGGGATCGTAACATCCCTTTGATGAGGTAACTTCAAATTAAACCATTTATGTGAAGAATATTTCATTTTTGGCCCTTGTGCATGAGGATGATTGCAAAATGGCCGACAGTGGCATTTTGAAATTTTGGCCAAGGACTTACTACGTTGGCCGTACGCTTCGTACACAGGGCCTACATGCGCAAGGTCTTGTACGTGGGGCATACATTGCGTACGTCGGGCGTATGTGTGAGGGTTCTAAACCCTAAAACATAGGGTTTGGACCATATTTGAACATGTTTATGGCCCTAAGACCTTCACCCTAATCAACCTCCATCCAAAGTTCGTCCCTCTAGCTAACCCTCATTTTGAGCTCATTTGTTTGTTTTGGTGGTGTTCTTGAAGTAGAAGAAGTTGATAAAAGGATTTTGGAGCTTGGAAAAAGCTTGGATCTGGGATTCTGTACCTACTAGCAAGCTCCTAGATGTAAAAGGTTCCTAGCTTGATCATCCTTTCATGTAGATCTAGACATTCCTCCATTTATGGCATTTTTGGTCCCAACCATTTGCATTCTTTAGCATGGCATGCTCTTCATCAAATAAGTTGTCCTTTGAGACCCAATGACGGGTCTTGTGTCATAACAATGTGATGTTGATGCTTAGTTCTTCCCAATGCATGCTCTAGAAGGTCTTAAGGTGTTAAGAAGTTGAAATTTTGTGTATTAAGAACTTAATGGGCATGCAAAGTCATGAAGTTGAAAGCTTTATGACTCTCAATGACATTTTAGCCTTGGATCTACATTCGAATGTAAAAAGTCATAATAATAAGCTCTTAAGGGGTTAAGAAGCATCATGTGCATACGATGGGCATACTAAATGGTATGATGTGCATACGTAGGTTGAGCCTCGATGCCTCGGACACGAGTATGCCTCGACTACACCCGAAGTATGCCCCGCGTACGAGGCCTGAGTTGATTCGCCTGATTTGACACGACATGGTTGAGTCAGCTAAGTTGACTCAGTGGACTTTGTTAATCTTGACCAGAATTGACCAAGGGTATTTTGGTAAAACTGTTATTAATTTAGAATGGGAAATGTTTTGATAGTTAGGAGTCGGGTAGAGTCGGCTGTCGGAGTAGGGATTTATTTCAGACTACATTCACACTCAGAGGTGAGTTTTCCTCACTATACCATGGGTTGAAGGCATCAATGCCGGCCCAATAGATTATTCATCCTGGCCAGGATGGTTATATGATAGTTTGTAGTTGTTCAATAGATCCGTATGATTATTTGTATTTGCCAACTCTGTGTTTATCTTTATTTGTTGCATATGAAAACATGTTGTGTTAGGTTGAGGCGGTCCTGCTTTGTGTTGTAGGCCAGTACACTCGGGGATGACTGGATAGGCTATAGGCCCTACGAGGCGGTCTCGTCAGGCCGACGGCCTGTGGAGCATTCTGTATAGGATGCTGGCCCTGCAAGGCGGTCCACTCATGCCGAAGGCTCGTAGAGCGGCCCATATAAGTTATAGGCCTTGCGAGGTGGTCCAGTCAGGTTGGCTGCTTGCCTGCTCATAATTGTATGCTTGTTTGTTATCTGGTGTGTTGGTACTTTGGGGAAACTCACGACGCTTTGGCTTACAGTTTTTAGTTGATTGTTTTTGGTACTTTTGAGGATCGTGGGAAGACAAATGCGTGATCGTACACAACTTCCTGTTTTATGGCACCGGGTCTTGGGAAAACTTAGACTTGAATTAATGCTTTTGAAACAATGATTTTTTTTTTTGTAAACAATGTTAATTAATGATTAATTTTGAAAATTTTAAATTTATCATGATTTTTGGAGTGTTACAATATATATATATATATATATATATATATATATATATATATATATATATATATATATATATATATATATTGAATTGGTTGGTTGGTATTACGGTGGTATTAAAAACATTATACCTCTACCGTACCATGATTACTTAATTGATATGTTACTACCAACAAAATATGTTATTAACCGAACATATTGGTTACCAACATTTTTGTTCGATTGGTAACATGTCGGTTGATTTTCCATGGTATATATTTGTCAGCAGTAATAATGACAATAGCTTAAAAATGATCAATAATTTGATTTTAATAAATATTCAATAAACTTTTATAATTTTTTGGAAATTATTTATTTTTTGGAAATAATAATTCTCATTAGCAAATAACGTAATATATCATATGATAAGATTTATTGAGTCATCTACATTCTTTTGGAGTAGAAATACTCTTTTGTCTTTTATCTAAAAGTTAGAATTTATAAAATATAAAAGAGTTTGTATATTTTATAAAACTTTGACTTCTTTTTATTTTTTATTTTTTATGAAAGAATGTGACTAATCATGAAACGAAAGAGTAGGAACATTTGATTTATTTATTCAAAAGTTATGACATGTCATACAAAGCATGGTGAACATCTTGTCTGGAGACATGAATGCTTAAATATTAAGACCTTGTGGGTAACGAATTAGCTTTTAGTGTTTGACTTCCTTTCTTTTGCTCGTTACTAAAGTTTACTTGTTTTCTTTTTTCTCTCTTTAGTTTGTATTTGGAAGATTATGAAGGAGGAAGTATTGGTGTTGTTTAAAATAAGGTATATGTTTGTACTTATAATGGTTAGGAACTAGGCAGTTATAATAGTCCAAAATAAAATATCGGTCATGTGACAACCGTCAAAATTCTGGTCAAAAGTCAAAGCCAAATAAAGGCCAACGAGTCAAAAAATAGTAAGTATGATACGTATTTGTTTAGTAGAATTTACTCCAAGTTCACTAATGTACAAACACTTTATATCAATACCACGTATCACATGAAAATTTCACATATTCAGAAATTCTAAAGCCTTGTAGGGTAAGTGAACGGAACGACTCGGTAAAACACTATTACATACCCTTCGGGGGTGTGTAGCATTCAGAACGAATCATAATGGGGAGTGCAAACCCCGCAATACAAGGCTGAACACTATTAACGATCATAAACAAAGTCTTTGTAAATCTCTTAGCTTTTTATCAAACACTGGGGGCACCCAACCCTTGTAGCGTAATAAAAAATTACTCGAGACGGGAAGATTTCACGAGAAGCAGCAAAAAGGAACCGAAACCACTTATGGACCGAGCCAACCTTCGGTCCGGAGTCACTTTCGGCCCGAGACCTCTTTCGGTCCAGGCTACTGCTGTTCGAGATCACTTTCGATTCGAGGCCATGTTTGATTCATCTCCTTGCGACACGGCCCAAACTACTCTCGGTTCCAGATTACCTTCGGGTCATCTCTACTTACAGTTCAAACCACTTTCTATCCGAGGTCTCATGAACCGGGACCTCACACCAAATGCCCTCAACCTCACAACTAAAATCAAAGTAGAAAAACCCAAAAGTGAGACTCTTGGTCCGGAGCCCTCTAAGTTCGGAACACAACCCTCTGAAATGTATTGGACAATCTCTGTGTACTCCGCAAGACCCTTCTTTTTGGAAACTCCTCATCTAGAACCAACCCGCCTCGGGAGGATCCGCACCAGACGAGTTTCGCGGCCTCGGAAGATCAAGGCCCCTTTGGGAATTGATAACCCCGCACCTCCACTCCGGAACCATGGATGACTCCGGATGGATGATCCCAGCTCTTGACGGGCTCTCCTGACTCCGAGCACCCTATCTCACTTACCAATCTCGAGAGTTAAGACATGATTGTGATGTCTAAGACTCAATAGTTTAATCATGTTTTTGGGGAATTTCTCACCATAAACCATATCTTTTGTGCAAGATATTCTTCAATGGTTGGTTAAGTTTTCCTAAAAGTTATGACACAACCTATTCCCCATAACCACCCTATGACTACTTTATGGCACTATTCCCATCGTACCTAATTAAATCAATATTTATCCCTCAACACTCCATCAGATTTCCTTGCCCCAAATCCACTCATTAAATCCTTAATCC
This sequence comes from Lactuca sativa, assembly GCF_002870075.4. Taxonomy (NCBI): domain Eukaryota; kingdom Viridiplantae; phylum Streptophyta; class Magnoliopsida; order Asterales; family Asteraceae; genus Lactuca; species Lactuca sativa. The sequence goes on along the minus strand of NC_056628.2, from coordinate 182,176,910 downwards.
TCACCTATAAAACCCCACTCATATCCCCCAAAGGCACACTTTTATTCCACCCCCCCCCCCATTTTCTCTCTAAAACTCGAAGATCTCCAGGAAGTTCTCGACTTTCACTTCACTCTCAGTAAGTTCTCCATTTCCACTCTCGAATAATCCACCCTCCATCACTTTGTTCACGAAAATCTTATGCAATCATCGCCATTATCGTTCCCAGGAACTTCAAATCTTCAAGCTCTTCCTCCAAGTGTTCTTGACTTGGAAACCTCTCTTCTTTCATGGCCATCTCAAAGGATCACATAAGGTGAGTTCATACCCCTATATTCTTCGTGATTTATTCAAGTTTTATGGGGGAGAATGCAAGTTAAAACACTAAAATACGTCCTAAAACTAGTTAAGAAAACTTCCAATTTATGAACACCTTGTAATATGTCGAGTAAGTTGTATAACAATAAGATTTTTATGTGTTGAATGTATTTCCTGTTACCTGATTTCACGAAACAGAAATGGACATTCATAAAAGGGTTTTCATTCACCACAAATATATTTACGATAAACTATAGAAATTACAGTTTATGGTACATTGTCACTACAATCACATTCTATAAGGGTTCATTTACACTACATAAAAAGGATTCTTCATTTACTTTACGTGTAAACTCGTTAACTTAAAGTGTGAGACACTACTTCATTGTACTCTTAGAGTACCGGTAAAAAGTTATAGCCAGATTCTCTTGTAGGGAGAGCGTGATAGTTGTGTATAGATCTATACTGGGATTGACAATCCCGCACCCAAGCTTCTTGCAACAGCTCGGCCGGCAGGTCAGGGGTGACAGATGTCATAACATTCTGACACCTGATGAACGTCGTCACAGGTCTTCTATGTCATAACATGTTAGAACAACTCACATAGGGGGATAACGAAACATATAGTTTACGAGAATTTATTATATAATGTCAATTTAGAACCACCTTTACTACTATAAGTATGGAAATTTACTTGTACATTTCCGTCTTTGGGTTCTAAGACTACACTCATTTCATAAGGAAAATATCGGATTTTTCTTGAAACATATAGACTCATTTACAAAGAAAGGTTTTAAATCCTACATGCAAAAAGCTTATGCATTCACCAACTTAATTGTTGACACCCTTTCAAAATTTACTTGTATTCTCAGGTAATCAATGAAATCAGGTAACCGCAAGCTTTTGGGGATGGAACACTTCGGTGTTTGAAAAACTATTTTTGATATCATATTGTAATCGATTTCGAATCATGTAGCAGTTGAAACTACATAATCATTTTTTTACATTATATTTATGATTGGTTGTATGTACTATGATCACTATTTTAGTCGTATGTCATGATACTACACATGAAGTCCTCCACCCCCAGACGTTGCCGCCATCCGAGGTTTGGGGTGTGACATAATTGGTGCTTTCTATCTTCATGATTGGATGAGAGGTAATGTCTTCAGTGGTTTGGGATTGATTGGTCGCAATTGTTAGGGTTTTGAGTTCTTGAAGAAATCAGAGAGAATAAGGATATCAATTACTTGAGAATTTGAAGTATGCGTAAAGTTGGAATTGATCCTTTAAAACCCTTTTTATAGTAGAAGATAAGGTAGAATTTGAATCGGTTTCCGTATTAAATGTGGATGATGTGTTCCCTAGAAAATAGCACCAGTCTCCAAAAATGTAGGCATGAGTGTACTTTATAGCTTCACTTTTTGTTCTTGAATACCGGGTTGGAACACCAAACATCACTTCTCATAGCCAAGTAACGTGCCCCAAGAAAACAAGAACCGTCAGTAATCTTCGTTATTGAGCTCAGGCTCTTTTACTTTTGGGTTTTACCGCAAAGTCATGTGCCACACTTGTGAAATCATCAGCCTGAGTTGGTTTTACTTAGAACCTCAAGGATTTCGTGAGTGCAATGTTTGCCAAAGAATAAGATAAGAAGCAAAAGAAAAAAATTTGGATCTGTGATGTCAAAAATATGTGCAATGAATGCAGTTAGATCCCAGGCAAAGAACACTCTATTACTCATCAAGAGAGATGATTGACAGCTTGTGTAGTGTCCAGTGAATTACAATTGAATACTTGTTTAAAAGTATCGAAGAGCTTCTTTTATCAGGTTTTCAAGGGTGGCTTAAAATTTCGTTACAAAGCACATCTAAACATAAGAGTGACAAGTTGTTAACGAAATTACTTGTTTGACCAGTGTTGTCAGGGACAAGTAAGCGTTGGACAAAAAATTTCAAGTAACAAAGGTGAATGATGATACTCAATCAGAAAACATAATCTTTAAACAAAAGTATTCCTGAATCTTGTTGGGTAACAAATGTCGTGGGTTTCGAACATTTGATCAATATTATAACAAAAGAAAGAATATGTTTTTGAGTATCAAAAATAGGTACAGAAACAAAAGTTTCGTTAAAATCTTGAACAAAGTTCCCCGTCAATTCCTTATGTTTCGTAAGTTTGGGTTTCGCTTTCATCACGGTCTTATGATGTTAGATCATAATCACAAAGTTTTGATATGTCTAGATCCTGATTGGTTGATACCAAAAATCTTTTGGACATATGTCATTGTGTGTGAATATGTAAAAATGTTAGGATGAAAAAGAGTTGGTTTAAGAAACGAAAGTACCTCTGCTATGTTTGGACCAAGCAGTAAACTCTTAACTCATATGTGAAGAGTAAACTCTTAACTCATATGAGAAGAGTAAGGTAGGTCAGTGACTAATGGGAATATAGCCTAATTGGGAAGAATTATCATAATGAGAAATTCATTAAGGTTTCGTCACCCATTGAATTGTGGAGGCTTGGGTCAACATGCTGCAACATGCTTCTAGGGTCATCCTAACTAGGACATAGTTTCGAAAGTTTACCTTTCCTTGAAGCAGCAAGCATGAACCACCAAATATCTTTGTGAATTCCTACACATGAAAACAAAAACAAAAATAAGAAGAAAATACTTTTGAATTTTTGAGTTTTTGAATGAAAATAACGAAATAACGAAAAATCTTTTTGATATTTTTGAATTTTTAATAACAAAATACATAAACAAAAATATTTTTTGTGTTTTTGATTTGACAATAATATATAAAAGTAGCGAAAAAATCTTTTTCGTATTTCTGAGTTTTTGAAATTGAAAAACAAAACTATCGAAAATTTAAGAAATGACAAAACTAACGAAAATGTAGGAAATGACAAAACTACCAAAAATGTAAGAAATGATAAAACTAACGATTATGTAAGAAATGACAAAACTAACGAAAATGTAAGAAACCCCCATGTGCCAAATTTACGAAAAGGAAGCATGTCGAAGCGTTGACTATGAACAATAACCGCTGAATCGACATCTTTTCGAAAATTTTGACTTGTCATTCTAACGAAAGTAATCCAGGAACTGAATTTGCATCCAGTATTCCTAAGTCATGCATGATTCTTACGAAAGATTTCTCATATAAAGGTTTTGTAAAGATATCAGCAAGCTGGTCAGTTGTCTTTACAAAATGTACTTCTATGTTTCCATCTTCAACATTATCCTTTATAAAATGATAATGAAGAGCAATGTGTTTTGTTTTAGAATGTCGCACAGGGTTACGGCAGATGCAAATGGCACTTTGTGAATCACAATACAATGAAAGTTTCTTGATGTTGATTGCATAATCACGTAGTTGACTTTGCATCCAAATGATTTGTGAAGTACAAGTTGCAGCAACAACATATTCTGCTTTGGCTGTGGAAATCGAAACACATGTTTGCTTTTTCGATTTCTAGCTTACTAACTTCCCATCCAATAGTTGACATCCACCACTTGTGTTTTGTCGATGAAGATTACAGGGTGTGCGGCTGTACACATGTGTATGGCTGGAGGTCCATATAAATAGAGGGGTGCATGTGGGAGTGTATGGTAAGAAGAGGCTAGAGAAGAGAGAAAAAGTAAGAGAGAAGACGTGTGTGTGAGAGAGAATCTATTGTAAGGAGCATCACTCAATTTCATTAATACATCATAGATTCATCTTAAATCTTCTTCTCCTTCTCTTCTATTTGATCTGACATCATCCAATTGATTGGGATTCCGCACCATCAATTGGATCTGATTGATACACAAGCAATTTTGGAGACTTACAATTGGTATCAGAGCTTGGTTGTATCAATCAATTGTTTCAGATCTGGAGCTTATTTGATCTTATTTTGGAAAGACAATATCGTTTTTGGATAGATCTTGCAAAAATAAGGGGGGTTACTTCTTTGCATTTTTCATAAAAATGAGTTTTTGATCGAGTTTTAGAGCAAAAAATGGAGAAAAACGTCATTTTTTCGCGAATCTGTTGAAGTTGTGCGGCCCGGTTGAAGGAGTGTGGTTGGTTGAAGGTGTGTGGCTCAGCAGTGTGCGGTTCGTTGTGTGCGGCTGGCTCGGTGTGCGGCTCGGACTTGTGCGGTCAAGGTGTACGCCTCGGAGTGTGCGGCTCGGTCTCGCCTCGAATTCTCGGCTCAGCTGCTTTGCCCTCGTATCAACAGCGTCTTCGGCTCGCACTTGGCTCACCTCGCAAGCAGCAACCTCGCATAGCAGCCCTTTCATAAAAAAAAAAAGGGAAACGGATTTGAACCTGCCAGGATTCGAACCCGGGTATTCCCCCTACACAACCGGCGCCTTACCATCTCGACCAACTTGGTTGATGTTTTTCTCCTCCGAAATTTAAAACATAAGTTCTCCTTCTCGGTTATTATTTTCGAAAATTGGCACTTTTAACCCTAAAGATCAATTTTTTTTTTTTTCTAAATTCTATTTTCAACCCAAATTTTTTTGTTTTTAATTTTTTATTTTATTTTTATCTTTGACCTTAAAATTTTGACTTTGACTTTTAAAAGTTGACCTTTGACTTTAAATTTTGACTTTCTCGTTTGACTTTTAATTTTTCAAATTTGGCTTTACGGTTTGACTTTTCAAGTTTGACTTTTTAAATTTGACTTTTAAGGTTGACCTTTTCAGTTTTTAAGTCAAAGGGCAATTAATATATATATATATATATATATATATATATATATATATATATATATAAAATCAAAAAAAATTTATTAAAAAATATATAAAAAATAAAAAATAAAAAAATGAGTTCCACATCAATTCCGGTAAATGAAGTTTCATCTACTCCATCTTGTAAAGCGACGATTAAATTTCTGTGCGAACAAATTGATTTATTAAAAAGAGAAAATGAGGACCTCAAATACGAAGGCTATACTCTAAGGAAAGGTCAGAACCCTTTAAAAGCTCAATTAGAGGCTAAGACTAAGGACTTTAGGATATTACAAGAAGAGTACAGCAACAAGTGTGAAAATTATGATCACATTAAACGCAAACTTGCTGCTGTAACTGAAGAACTTGATGCTTTGAAAATAAAGTATGGAAAAACAGATGTTAGTTTCAAAAATTATACTGCATCAAGTAAGACAGTCGAGTCCTTAGTAGAAAATCAATTGAGTTTTAAAGATAATCAAACCAAGGGTCTAGGGTATCACAGTGTGCCACCTCCTTTTAATCACAATTATAACCCACCCTTTGAGACCAATGAGGAAGAAATGCATGCTCAGTATGGCTAAACCCCTGCTCCAGATTCAGTTAAGACTGAACAATCAAGGCTAACTGAGGGTGCTGAGCTGAACGATACTAATGCTTCTACTTCATGTGCAGGTAAGGTAGCAGAGGATGAGAACAAAGAGAACACCATTGAACAAACCAACATCTCCTTGAACTCTGAATTTGCTTCGAACTCAGTTGTTTCTAATCAACCTGCTGTTGAGAAGTACAGGCCACCAAGTCAAGTGAAACAGTCGACTTGTTGCAGCTGTGCGTGTCGGAAAAGCAAGAGACAAGGCAAAGACACGCCACAAGGGGCAGGAAGAAACAACTCCACAGTGAAGAAAAAGACATGTTTTCACTGTGGAACACCTGGACACATTTCCAGAAATTGTCCAAATCGCGCATACGTTCCCTACTACGCACATGGCTGGCAGAAAACACCAATAGGGAGATACTTCAAAAGAAACCCCTCAAGGTCACGTTCAGACAATGGCAACTGTAATGACACGAAGGGCAAGAGTTCAACTTCCAATGCCAAGAAATCAAATCCCAAGGTCAAGAAGGGAATGTCGACCAAGAAGTCAAATCCAAGAGATGCTCCCGTGAAGCCAAAATCAAAGTCATCTCAACGGCCAACATCAACTACAAAATCAAGTGCCAAGCCACCCATCCGATCGAAAAGGAAATGGGTTAAACCCAACTACAAATGGGTTCCAAAGGCTCACTCTCCCAAATCTTCTAACGATTCTAATATTTCTACATCTTCTGTTTGTGATAAGCAGGATATGTCATGGGAGAGAGTATCGTGCAAGGATGACAAAGGTCGACCTAGTTTCAAAATGGACTGGGTTCCAAAGACCAACTGATCCTGCTCTGTGACGGAGCAGCTATGGAGGCATATCATCAGACTTCGGTTTGTTGGTAGTGGCTGTTTCTTGGCACTTGATAGGGGACATCTCTCAACTGTACAACATTCAGACATTGTTTGAGAGTATGTGTCCTTTGCGGGAAGGGAAGAAAGGAAGGGATCACATGGGGTCTGTGCTTAATGACATGAAGAATTTTCAGATCTGTTTTGAGATTATGCGTGTTGTTCTCAGATCTTCTAGATGGAAATTCAATCGGTGACTTACAGTTTGAGTTTTCTTCTCTATACTCCCGAGTTTTTCTAAAGTTGATTCGCTTTAAAGACAAATTTTTGTTTTAGGATAGTTTAAATTTGTGCATTTACTTTCATTTCACTCCTATGCACAAATTTAAGGGGGGAAATAAAAACAAAACAAAAATTAAAAAATTAAAAAAAAAATTAGAAAATCAAAATAATAATATGTTGGTTATGGAATGTGCTTGAGGGAGATGTTTTGGGAAGTGATATTATCAAGTGATAACGGGCAATCTGAGTCTGTGTAACATACCCAACGTTGAAGGGTCTATGCTCTGGTTTGATGCGTCGGTAGGCACGAAAGATTCTAAATGGACATGACTAGGCAGAGTTGAACTTAAGAAATCAAATGACTTGACAAATCTTGACCTAGTTAGATCCGTTTAGCCTGACAATACGACACTTGGATAGGTTGAGCAGGGAGATATATATGGGAATCTACTCGTCACATTAAATGAACCCGTATCTGGAACCGTGGTTTAACTTTTCCTCCATGTGCGAATTTTGTCCTTAATTCCGGTATTGATGGGGCAACTGGTAAATTCCGATAAATTAGGTCTGTAAAAAATCATTTTCTTTCTTTATGTCTGTTAGTCATATGTTACCTCCTCTGCGTGATTGGAAGAGATCCGACCTGGACTATAACATATGCAACTCTATTTCTCTGCATATTATATATATATATATATATATATATATATATACACATATGAAATTCCTCTTATCTGTTAGCCATATGTTATCTCCTTTGCGTGACTAACAATCCGACCTGGTACACAGCATATGCACTATAAGTGATAATACTCTGAATCTATCTTCTCCCATAATGATGATCTGCTCATCCGATGTAAGGAGTACTCTGGAAGTCCTTGATTACCGGGGCATATCTGGAAGCGGGAAACATGTTCCAATACAATTAAAATTGAACACTCAAAGATTGTCTATAGATCTCGCTGCTCAATTTAGGTGGACAACAATATCCCTAGTCGTCGTCAGCTGAATGGTCCTTAAGATATAGTATCTAGAAACTTAGGATCAGATATAATATCTAGGAACTTAGGATCACATTGTCTTGTCACTTATAGTATGTCCTGATTTTGTCACAATTTTTCGTGTTTAAGTGAACAACAATACCGACGATCGACCAGACATAAGACGTGAAGATGGAAGATACCGACAAGCGGATAAAGGTTGTCTAAAAACTTTGATCCCAAATCATTCTCAAAAGTTAGATATCATTTTATTAAATTTGTTCATAGTTTTCCTCTATGCATAAATTTTAGGGGGAGAATTAAAAAAAAAATCAAAAATCAAACAAAAATCAGAAAATCAAAAATCCAAAAATAGTGTTATTTCTTTTTCTAGAAAATATCAAAAATCCAAAAATATTTTTTGTGTGCTAATTTTGCTTTTAGTTTTGTTTTGTCTTGAAAAGTGATTTCAGGCATAGATGAGACTCATGGAGACTGTATTGAAGATCTTCTGAGGCAAGGCTTCATCCGTGAGCTTCGAAGAATTCGCATTCGAAGGAGCAAGAAATGAAGATTATTCTTTCAACATTTAATCTGTCAACCCCAGAATCATGGTGAAGCTGTACTTGAAGATTATGTGACAGATTGCATTGAAGCCTCGTCAATCAATTTGCTGCTATCTATGAACCTGCTGAAGTGATCCAGAAGATTATTTCTCTCCGTTGTTCTCTCTGAATATTCTCAAGCTGAAAGCGCTATCTTTCAAGAATCAGTACATCAATCCTCCTCACCCAATGTGCGTTCAATGTCAAATTTTGAAGAAAAACTCAACCGCTCAAGATGAATTCATTTATTGAAGATTCATATGTTCATCTTGATGCTGTGAAGAAATTTGAAGATTAATGCTGAAGCCAAGCTCCCAATGAAGATTAACAAGAAAAGTCAGCTACTTTTTAGGGGGAGTTTGTTGGGCCAATTAGAAAAGAAAGCTATAAACCAAGGGGGAGATTGTTGGGTTAAAAATATGGTTTATACTTTGCTTTTCTAGGAAAATATATTTTTATGTAATGTTGTATGTGTTTGCGGTTTGTGTGTATGGCCGCACACCCTGTGTACGGCTGTACACATGTGTATGGCTGGAGGTCCATATAAATAGAGGAGTGCATGTGCGAGTGTACGGTAAGAAGAGGCTAGAGAAGAGATAGAAAGTTAGAGAGAAGAAGTGTGTGTGAGAGAGAGAAAATCTATTGTAAGGAGCATCACTAAATTTCATTAATACATCATAGATTCATCTTAAATCTTCTTCTCATTCTCCTCTATTTGATCTAACATCATCCAGTTGATTGGGATTCTGGCCCATTAATTGGATCTGATTGATACACAAGCAATTTTGGGGACTTACAACATGAGATGATCACCAACTTTCTTTCGAAAGAAAGTGGGATCAATTGATCCTTGTTTAAATTTTGATTGCTTTAAGAAATTGGTAAGAGTGGCATATTAGGCTCTTGGTGCTTGTTTTAACCCATAACAGCTTTGTCTAAGATATAACAATGGTCAGGAAATTTTTCGTTAACAAAACTTGGAGGTTGTTCAACATATACTGTTTTTTCAAGTTCTCCATTGAGAAAAGCACATTTAACATCCATTTGAGAAACATCAAAATCTTTGTGTGCTGTATAGGCCAAAAATGTTCAAACTACCTCAAGTCTTGCGACAGGGGCGAAGGTTTCCTCATAATCTATACCTTCTTGTTGCGGATAACCTTTAACTACAAGCCTAGCTTTATTTCGAACAACTTTGCCTTCTTTATCAGATTTATTTTTAAAGATCCATTTTAATCCTATTACTGATAAATCTTTTGGTTTAGGAACTAGATGCCAAACATTATATCGTTCAAATTCAGCCAATTCAGATTGCATAGAAACAATCCAATCAGGATCTTTGTAAGCAATCTTGACTGTTTTTGGTTCAATTTTTGAAATAAAAACATCGAACATGCAAAATTCTTGATTTACATTAAGTTCCTCATTCTTTGCACGTAATTGAGTTCTAGTTAACACTCCTTCATGTGGATTTCCTAAAACTTGTTCTTTCGGATGACACTTAATCTATCTATCCATCAGAGGATATGAAGGATCAAAATCCAATGGTGCATCTTCGAACATTTCTTTAGTTTTAGATCCTTCACCTGCATTCGAAAAATTATCAATAATATCATGAAAAGTATCAGTTTGATCATACGAAACATTTGTATTATTTCCAACTTGCTCCCCCTCAATAATTGGATTAATATTTTGATGCTCCCCCTCAACATCATCATTCATTCTTTCTCTCCCCCTCGAAAGTATACTCCCCTTCAACATGATCATTCAGCTTATCTGGCAGACTTTCATTATTTGTGTCACGACCCGAAAATTTTTATTCTTAAAAGTCAACTGTTGTCAAAATTATTTCTTCCATCTATCTTTAATTAGATGGATTATTGGTTTAAAAGATTTTAAGCCTTGTATCTAAGTGTGTGATAATTGGAAGGGAAAAAGCCTTAGGAACTGAGAGCCTTCGCATTGACCACCAAAGCTTCACAGCCGTGAAAGGAGCCAAGAACTTCGGATTGTGAACCTATGAAGCCGTGAACACCTTCGGACTGTGATCAAGCCTCGAACTGTGAACCCTCGGTTCACAACCGTGAACTCCTCCGCCGCAATAACTTCGCTATATATAAGTGTTTGATGCATTTTATCTTCATTTCTTCTTCTCTTTGCCACAAACAACCCATTCTCTCTCAAGTATCATCCTCAAGAATAGCATGTTTCACTCTTAAACACCCTTTTTCCTTGCTAATCCTTAGAAGCTTTCTAGTATCTTCAAACACTTGCCAAAACACCAAGATCTTCAAGTGTTCTTCAGTTGGGCCGTGAACCATTCATCAAATTGGGTCGTGAACACCCCATTGGGCCGTGAACACACTTTCATCCTCCTAACTTACTTCTAGAATTCCTTTGGTGAGTAATTCTTACATCCTAGGTTGTTTCCTAATCGCCTTTGTAGTTAGATTCACTAATTTCATGCCTATATGAATCATTATATGTCATTTTGGACTCGTTTGTGCCTCGAGACTGCATTCCTGGAACTTATCATCCTTACTCGAATCTTCAATTGAATCACTCACATAAGGTGAGTTCATACCCCCATATCTTTTCCAACTTTTTAAATGTTTTTAGGGGGGTGGGATACAAGTATAACACAAGAAAAGTTGTGTTTTAAAATATAAATTGCTTATTATGTCTTTGTGCCAATAAAGAAAAGGATCTTTTTATAGACTTATCTGTTAATTATAAAAATATTTTTCCGCATTATTACTTGTAAAGTCGTTAATCTAGCTTGTGAGACACGTCTTTAAGTACAGTGGAAGTCTACCCTTACGACTAGAGTCTCCTGGAGGGAGAGCATGAGTTTGTGTATAGATCTATACGGGATTGACAATCCCGCACCTCGCTGTTAGCTATAGTCGTATCGGCAGGTCTGCGGGTGACAAATGTCATGTTCTTTTCGAGGTCTACAATACGTCATGGTTAACCGGCCCAATTAATATAATCGTAAAACTCACAATAGATATAAACGATACATTTACGTAGTAATATACTTTTCGTCAACAATCTCAAAGGATACTAACTATGTGATTACCTAATATATACTTTAGGGTTAGATAAAACTGAAGTCCAATAAAAGTGGAATGTGTGCTTTCCGCCTCATTTCATGATCCTTGTTTGGTTGTGGGCTTAGGGCGGATTCACCCATTTAACTGTCTGTTCAATCTCGATTATATGCAACTCGTGTGTATTAGGTAATCATGGGAGGGTAGTATCGTAGTATCAGGTATCTAGAACAACCAAGCCTTTATTCAGTTTAATGTATCAACAAAACTAGACATCATTGTAGTAAGTATATGGAGTATACTTGTGCTTTTCAAACTTAGAATAATATAGACATCCAGTCGGTTGTATAGAAAATATAGGATTTTGTATGGTAAACATCATTCTTTTAAAGTAAATAGTTTTCTATTGATCTTTCGGAAAACAACAAACATTTATTACCGAAAACAGTACTTCACAATAGAGTTAGTGAAATTAGAAGCATATATGTAAAAGGTTTAATATGTATTATTAAACTTGTATAACATAAAGGACCTTTAATGGTCAATTCTATAATTTCTTGGTTTATACGTCAGGGTTATATATGATTAATACCTGATAGGCAATGGAATGTGTGACTTCTGCCTTACTTCCTGTTCCTTATTTGGTTGTGTGCTTAAGGCAGATTCACACAATTAACTGGCCGTTCAATATTAGATTATATATAACTTGTATAAACTCAGTGATTATAGAAGGAACTATTGTGGTTACCATTTTACTAAAGAAATTATATGATTTTCTTAAGGAATATTTTCATCAAATATAAAAGAACTAATACAGTTAACTCCGTAAGCACCTAGTGGAAACGCCAAGGTTATATAGAATGAAGATCTAGCAAACAATGGGATGTGTGACTTCCGCCTCACTTCCTGTTCCTTGGTTGGTTGTGGGCTTAGGGCAGATTCACGCAATCAATTTTCTGTTTACTCTAGATTATATATAACTTGTATCCATTAGGTACTCATAGAAGGAATTGTAAGAGTCATTTTCACTTATCTTTCATCACATAAGGAAATATAGGATTTCTTGGAGGAACTGACGAACTTTTCTAAAAGTACTTGGAGTATACTTTTTATCACAAAAATTCTTATGAACTTTGTAACATCTGATTCCTGGTACACATTTAATTTAAGCATTTCTGTATTTTTCTCTGGGACTTGACGAGTTGGAGGCTCAACTCGTCGAGTAGGGTCGTGATCCGCGAGCATTTTAAGTGACCTACTCAACGAGGCGGGAGACTGACTCGGCGAGTAGGTGCTGTTTTAAGGAAACCCTAAACCCGAGGCCTTGCACCCTATTTAAAAGCCTTATTGCAGCCTCAATGGTCCCTTATGCACCCAGAACACCTCTCATCGAAACCCTAGCCACTTTGAGTGATCTAAGGCCAATTTTGGTGCTTTTGAGTGGTTGTGAAGCTTAAAAGGAAGGGGGTAGCTTGGGAATTCGAGTTGGGGCTTGTAGATCCAGGGATCTTATTCCATCTTCAGCTCAATCAAGGTAAATGCCCTCTGTTTTGGTCTTCCTTTTTGGTTGTTCATCTTTAGGGCTTAGATTTTGGGTGCATTTAGGGCTTTCTACACCATTTTCGGATTTGTGAAGTGATTCATGGGGTTCTACTTCCAGATCTGAGTAATTGGAGGGGTCTCATGGCATAAAGGCGCCAACTCTATGGCTAGGGATAAGCATATGGAACCGGTCGGGCCGGGACCAGGACGTTATTTTTGTGGATTTTTGGAACCGGGAACCGGTAGGAATCGAAACCGATATGACCGGAACCGGTAGAACCGGCAAAATTGGAACAATATGATGCTATTTCTCAAGGATCAGTTTGAACATTTTAAGCCACGAAAAGAACCGGTAGAACCGTCGGGCTGGTTCGGTTCTTGATTTTGGCCGAAGCCGATTCCCGGGTCGGGTCTGGTTCCAGCCAGTTCGGTCCTTTTGCTCATCCCTATATGTGGCCATGAGATCCCCCTGCACATTGTAGAGCACGTTTTATGAATTTTTGAGCCAAAAACCCCATGCATGTGCATCAAGTTTGGACCTTTATGTATAAAACAGACATTAGGAGGCCAGATCTATAGTTTTGATGCGTTAAGACCCATTTAAATTGGTTGTATAGTAATTGTCAAGGATGGACTCGTCGAGTTCTTCTTGGGACTCGGCGAGTCAAGGTCTCATCGAGTTGTTCTTCGGACTCGGCGAGTCGAGGTGTAATGACCATCAAATTCACTCTACGAATGGACCGGTTCTTAGGGAGGGAAGTCTCGTAGATGTTTAGACGCAAAAAACGACCTGAGGACCATGGTACTCGACGAGTGTATGAACAGACATGGCGAGTCCAAGGGAATCTCCTAACCTTTGAAGACAGACTCCACGAGTTATTCATACAACTTGGCGAGTCGTAGACTTGAGATGTTCTTATGAGGGAGATGAACTCGTTGAGTTCAAGGAAGAACTCGGCGAGTCCGACGAAGATGGTCCTGATGGTTAAATGAAGGAGAACTCAACGAGTTCTTGCTAGACTCGATGAGTGGAGTCAAGGTTGAATCGAGTTAAGTGGAGCATGGACTCGACGAGTTGGTAGACCAACTCGGCAAGTCAGGTCAACTGGACGATGGCTTTGACCAAGGTTGACCTTGACTGGGTATGGTATTGAGCCTAGTTAGGGTTGCATGTTCTAATTGATGATTTGAGGATTTTCATGTAGGGATTGAGGAGTCGAGGAGAGCCGAACTTCACGCCGAGGGCAGATCAGACACTACATGGCATCAAGGTGAGTTACCTTCCAGTAGAAGTGGGTCTAAGGCACCAAGGCCGGCCCACTAGTAGAGGAATAATTATGATAATTGTCTGGTCATTGATGCTTGATATGCGAGTATGCTAGTTTGCTTGATAGGTGACTATGATAGTTTGCTATGTTATGCGAGATAGTATCAGTAGGAGGGGACTAGTCCCCGATTCGGTCCTTAGGACCAATGGGTAGATTGGACACCCCAGCTATGTCTGACAACATGATTGTGATATGATATTATGTGTTAGTAGTAGGGGTGAAATAGTCCCCGTGTTCGGTTGAGATAGACCGGAGGTTAGGTTAGCATCCCATAATGGCTTGACATGGGTAGGTCAGCACCCCAGAATGGTGTGGCATGGGTAGGACGGGCGCCCCAAAATTTCCCGGCAGTATGTATGATATGAGATTGTACAGTATATGGTATGATGGGGGGAACTCACTAAGCTTTGTGCTTACAGTTTCTGTTTTGTTTTCAGGTACCTCTTTGTCCAAGGGGAAGGAGCCGACGGTGTAGCAGCACATCACATACGCACCTATGACTCCGCTTCGAGTTTTCTGGGATTGTACTCTGATATTTTGTTACTTTCATATGATGTGGTTTTTGAGACATGATACTATAGTCTTATGTATTGAGTGATTATGGCAATGTCTTGACAAGTTATTTTATAAACCTCTAAACTTAAAATGAAATTTTTGGCCTTGATTTTTGGGATGTTACAAGTTGGTATCAGAGCCCTGGTTTGAAGGATTCGGACACAGCCTCAGGGGTGTCTGGACTCAAACCGAGGGGCTAAAGGATTTTTACAAAGAAAATGGTTTTCTAAACCTAAGAAAAAGAGTTTGAGAAAGAACACGAAGTGTGATGCGTGCGACCGGCCGAGCTCAAGTAAGTTTTCCCCAAGATACCCATACTGGTTATGTTATGTTATATGATATATGATTATGAGCACTGCATGCTAGATTAGGGCTAAGGATCTAGGAGGATTCCTTGCATGCCTGATATATTATTCTAAGAACTACATGCTTGATTAGAGCTGAGGATCTAGGAAGGATGTCTTATATGCCGGTTGTATGAACTACATGCTTGATTAGGGCTGGATGGGTTATGCTTGGTATGGTTACTAAATGCACGAATGTTGCTTGCTTTGTGTTGTAGGGGTTTCGGCTAACTTTAACTAACTAGCGAGCGGATATGTAACAGTATTCGCGAGCTAGTTAGGGAAGGGAAGTAGGGACTGCTAGTGCAGCTGATGGCGAAGAGTAGGTTGGAGGGTGCCTTAGGAAAGCCTAGGATGAGACCAATTGGAAAGGGATATTGGTAAGGGGACTTGGTGAAGTTGAGGAAAACCTTGAGGAAAGTACGGATAGATGTGGAAGCTAGTATGGGCCAGTACTACCTAAAGTAGAAGATATGTACTCGAGTCAAGGAGGGTCGAGATGGAACCACGAAACCGGGAGAGTGTGTGAGACCTCTCAGGAGTCTGTGTGACCCTGACGTTTACGTGTTTACTTTCAGTATGGTGGTCACACGACATGGAGCAGGAGGCTCAGGATCTGGGTTAGGATCAGGATCAGGCTCGGGGGCAGGATCCGAGCAGGTGGATGACAGGCTACGCGAGTTCACCACGTCCGAGATCACGAGAGGTATGTTTGAGTCGACCCCGCTTATTTTTGGGTCGATCAAGGAGGGGATTATCGAGCTGATGGAGGATCGCCTCCAAGCATTCAGGAGTGATTTGGCATCTGGCCAGGCGAGTACGCACACACTGTCCTTCAAGGACTTCAGAGGGAGTGGTGCGCCGGATTTTCACAGGGTGAAGGACCCCATTGCTGCCAGGAGATGGATCACAGACATTGACTCTGCGCAGTTGACAAGCTTCTGCCCGGAAGGGTTGAAGGTCCTCTTTTCGGTGGGATGTTAGAGACTCATTGGGAGCCCCGACCGTCGAGGCTATGACCTGGTCAGACTTTGTGACCAGATTTAGGGCTGAGTTCGCGCCAGCTGTGGAGCTTCAGCAGCTGGCCAAGGAGTTTTTAGATATGAGACAGACTACGGAGACTGTAGCGTAGATCACCGCCAGGTTCTGGGATAGGGCTCTGTTGGTACCCCGATATGCGGGGGATGAGGAGATGTGGAAGACCCGCTATCATGACATGTTGAGGGATGATATTCGGGAGCATGTTAGTTATTCAGCTTGCCCGACCCTTGAGTCTATGATTTCCATGGCGCGGGAGAGGGAGCTGGAATTGGAGGAAGAAACTTAAGGGATCTGACGTTAGGTCGAAAGGCCAACCGGGCCAAAGCCGCTGCAGGAAATGTGGCAGGCTGCATGAGGGAGCTTGAAGAAAAGGATCCTCGGGTTGCTACAAGTGCGACAAGGCGAGCTACTTTGGCAGGGAATGTACTGCCCCCGCCCCCACAGTGCAGATGTCATACCTGATTTGCTTCCAGTGCTATCAGAGGGGCCATAAGAAGGCCAACTACCCTAGATTTCTAGCAGCACCAGCGGCGGCGCCGACCCCAGCACCAGCACGGGTTACGGATGGCCGGAAGGCCAAGGTAGAGGCTCCAGTGGTGCGGATCCGAGCATTTTAGTTGACAACTGAGGAGGCACGTGTTGTACCCAATGTAGTGACGGGTACGATTACTTTCTTATGATTTTATGTTATGTCGATGTAATTTTGATATGTTATGTATGTGCTTTGTTTAGAATCGTTCCATGTGAATGGTATCCCAGTTCAGGTATTGTTTGATTCGGGTGCTACCCGATCGTTTGTCTCTCTTGCGCTTAGCAAGAAGTTTCATGAGTCTTTGGGCATGTTGGATTGCCCTCTAGAGGTCGAGATTGCGAACAACCGGTCAGTGCGAGCATCAAAGGTCTATCGGGATTGTGTTTTGAGGCTGTTTGAGGAGCGTTACCTGGTAGACTTGTTTCTCATACCTTTGCGGGGGAACAAGGTTATTATTGTTATGGATTGGCTAAGCCCCAATGGGGCAGTGATTGACTGCGCGCAACAGTTGGTGCGGATCAGGACCCCAAGTGGGGGAGAGCTGGTGATTTAGGACGAGGGGCCACAGCAGGGACCAGCTTTATGTTCAGCAGTGAGAGCTAGGCGCTACCTTCAGCAGGGTTGCGCATGATTTTTCGCCTACGTTATGGATACCTAAGAGGCGGGTAAGGCGACGGTGGGCGATGTGCCGGTGGTATGAGAGTTTGCAGACGTTTTCCCTAAGGAGTTGCATGGGGTACCTCTAGAGAGGCAGGTAGAGTTCAGGATCAACCTAGTCCCTGGTGCGGCTCCGATAGCCAAGGCACCATATCGGTTGGCTCCTCCTGAGATGCAGGAGCTGTCTACACAGCTGCAGGAGCTGTTAGACAAAGGATTCATTAGACCGAGTAGTTCACCCTGGGGAGCCCCGATTCTGTTTGTGAAGAAGAAGGACGGGTCACATCGGATGTGTATAGACTATCTGGAGCTGAATAAGGTAATGGTGAAGAATCGTTACCCACTCCCGAGGATTGATGACCTCTTTGACTAGCTATAGGGAGCGTCTTGGTTCTCCAACATTGATTTGCGTTCAGGATATCATCAGATGAGGGTCAGAGAGGAGGATGCGCAGAAGACTGCATTTCGGACGCGCTATGGCCACTACGAGTTCGTGGTGATGCCTTTCGGGCTCACCAATGCTTATGCCGCGTTCATGGATCTCATGAACCGCATGTGTAGAACGATGTTGGATCGGTCTGTGGTTGTTTTCATCGATGACATCTTGGTTTATTCCAAGACGCGAGAGCAGCATGAGGAGCACTTGTGGGAGGTTACGGGTAAATTGAGGAAGGAGAACTTGTATGCTAAGTTCTCAAAGTGTGACTTCTGGTTGCGCAAGGTGTAGTTTCTTGGGAACCTTGTCAACCAGAACGGGATTTCCGTTGATCCGGCCAAGGTGGAGGCCGTGATGAGGTTGGAGCTTCCGAGGTCCCCATCCGAGATTCGGAGCTTCCTGGGACCGGCAGGCTACTATCAGAGATTCATTCAGGACTTCTCCAAGATAGTCGTGCCCCTGACCGGGTTGACGAGGAAAGTTGTGGTCTTTCGTTGGGGGCCTGAGCAGCAGGCTGCGTTTGAGACATTGAGACAGAGATTGTGAAAGGTGCCAATCATAACCCTGCCAGAGGTCATGGAGGACTTTGTGGTATACTGCGATGCGTCCATCTCAGGTTTGGGCGCGGTACTAATCCAGAGAGGGCATGTTATAGCTTACGCTTCGAGGCAGCTGGAGCCTCACAAGGCGAATTGCCCGACGCATCATTTGGAGCTGGGGGCTGTTGTTTTTGCCCTCATGATTTGGCGCCATTACCTCTATGTGGTTCTTTGTACCATTTACATGGACCACAAGAGCCTGAGGTATCTCATGGACCAGCCAAATCTGAATATGAGGCAGCGTCGGTGGCTTGATGTGGTAAAGGATTATGATTGCGAGATCCTCTATCACCCAGGGAAGGCCAATGTCATGGCCGATGCTCTTAGCCGCAAGGCAGCGCCAATCATGGATATTTTTCTGAGGATGACAATTGTGACTCCGTTGTTGGAGTAGATTTGGGAGGCCCAAAATGAGGCCATGAAGGAGGAACATCGGAAGAACGAGCGAATTGTGGGCCATGTTTCCTCCTTCGACTATGCTAGTCGGGGATTGTTGACTCTTCACCGTAGGGTGTGGGTCCCATATCATGGAGGTGTGTGCCAGGTACTGATGGCAGAGGTGCACAAATCCAAGTTCTCCATCCATCTTGGGGCGATGAAGATGTATAGGGATCTTTGTATCGATTATTGGTGGCCCTGCATGAAGAGGAACATAGCTTGGTTTGTGGAGAGGTGCCTGACCTGCAGGAAGGTCAAGGCTAAAACCAGAGACCTCATAGCAAGGTCCAGTCGTTGGATATCCCTCTATGGAAGTGCGAGGATATTACTATCGACTTCATTAGGAAGCTTCCCAGGACCGCGCGATCGCCCATTTTATCCCGCTATGGAAGTGGGTGGATTCGATTTGGGTCATCGTTGATCGACTGACCAAGATCGCCCATTCTATTCCGATTCAAGAAAGTATTTCGGCTGAAAAGTTGGCCAACATCTACATCCAAGAGGTAGTGGTGCGGCACGGGGTGCCAGTTTCGGTGATTTCAGACATGGACGTGCGGTTCACTTCCAGGTTTTGGAAGAAGTTTCATGACGAGCTGGGTACTCGACTGCATTTTAGCACCGCCTTCCACCCGCATACGGATGGTCAGAACGAGTGGACCATCCAGACTCTGTAGGATATGCTGCGGGCGTATGTTTTAGACTTTGGAGGTAGTTGGGATACTTACATTCCGTTGGCGGAGTTCTCCTACAACAATAATTGTCATGTGAGATCAATTGTCCTCCTTTCGAGATGTTGTATGGGAGGAAGTGCAGGACCCCGATATGTTGAGAGAAGTGGGGCATAGAGTCATGGGGAGTACCGAAGTGGTACTCAAGACTACGGAGAGGATCCAGCAGGTTCGGAGCAGAATTCAGACTGCTCAGAGTCGGCAGAAAAATTATGCCAACAAGCGACAATCAAACCTAGAATTCCAGGTCAGGGATATGGTGCTCCTGAAGGTGTCGCCATGGAAGGGTGTCATTCGATTTAGGAAGCGGGGCAAGCTGGGACCCAGGTATACTGGACCCTTCAGGGTTGTAGCCCGGGTGGGCAAGGTGGCATATAGGCTGGATCTGCCAGCTGAACTTAGTCAGATTCATAGCACATTTCATCTCTCCCAGTTGCGGAGGGTAGGTCAGCACCCTAGAATGGCTTGGCGAGGGTAGGTCAGCACCCCAGAATGGCGTGACATGTGTAGGACGGGCGCCCCAGAATTTCCCGACAGTATGTATGCTATGAGATTGTATGGTATGTGGTATGATGGGGGAACTCACTAAGCTTTGTGCTTATAGTTTCAGTTTTGGTTTCTGGTACCTTTTCGTCCACGGGGAAGGAGTCGGCAGTGTAGCAGCACATCACACATGCACCTATGATTCCACTTCGAGTTTTTTGGGATTATACTCTGATATTTTATTATTTTCAGAAGATATGGTTTTTGAGACATGATACAACGATTTTATGTATTGATGTGATTTTGGCAATGTCTTGACAAGTTATTTTATAAACCTCTAAGCTTAAAATGAAATTTTTGGTCTTGATTTTTGGGATGTTACAAACTCACCAGCTTAAATGCTGCTCTACTCTTTAAAAATAACTTGTATTCTCAGGAAACTAGTAGACGGGTACATGCTCAAGGATTCATAAGATGGAGCATAGTAGCTTCATGTCTTTGTTTTGTTATTTACTTTTGGAGTAAATATTTTGCGAAACAAACATAATGTAAACACTTTATTATTAATGCAGTTTTTGTTTGTTACTTTGATTACTATGATGTGTGTGTTGTGATACTAAACATGATGTCCTCCGCCCCCAAATGTTTCCGTCGTTCCGGTTTGGGAGTGTGACGATTTGTGAAAGAATTGGCTGATGACAACACATCATTCTTATGTTGTGTAAGAGTGGAATTATCAGAATGTTTCGATGCTTCAGATACTGAATTATAATCTGCATTAACTTTGGCATCAATGGAACGATCTGGAACACCAAAAGTCAAATCGTAATCAAAATCTACCGAATTCAAAGATTGAGATTCATTATTTGATTCATTCATTATTGGTTGTTATTCAAAGATTTTATCAACTCTTTTAACATAATAATCATCAAATGTGAGATTGAATATTTCTTTAATTTTTCGGGTTCATTTGTTTAACACCCTGTAAGCAACCGAATTGTGCGAATATCCTAAAAATATCCCTTCGTCAGCTTTTGGTTGAAACTTCGAAAGAGAATATTTAAGATTCATGATAAAGCACCTGCAACCAAAAACATGGAAAAACTTAACATTTGGTTTATGGTTGTTGATAATTTCATAAGGAGTGATGTTAAAATGACGATGAATAAAGGATTGATTTTGAGTAAAACATATAGTAGATATTGCTTCAGCCCATAAGTATTGAGGAAGATTCGCATATATGAGCATTGTTCGTGCAGATTCATATAGTGAACAATTTCGTCTTTCTACAACACCATTTTGTTGAGGAGTGTAAGGTGAAGAGAAATTATGTGAAATTCCATTGTCTGTAAAAAACGAATCAAGAACATTATTCTTGAATTTAGAACCATTGTCACTCTTCATCTTTCGAATATTTTTCTTCAAACTTAATTCAATATGCTTGATGAAGTCGATCAATGTTTAAGCTGTTTCAGATTTGAGTCGTAGAAAATATACCCATGTGAATCTTGAAAAATCATCAACAATAACTAATATGTATCTCTTTTTGTTGAGAGTTGCAACAGTTGAGGGTCCACATAAATCAATGTGAAGTAATTCAAGAGGCTCAACAATCTTCGAATCAATCACAATAGGATGACCTTGTTTGTGCTGCTTTCCTTGTTCGCAAGCTGCACACAAAGTATCATTTTTACATTTTAACACAGGTAAACCTCTTACCAAATCTTGTACCACCAATTTATTTAAATTTCGAAAATTCAAGTGTGATAATCGTCTAAGCCAAAGCCAGCTGACGTCAGACGGAGCCTTTGAAAGTAAGCAAACTGAAGGAATTCAAACAATTAGAATGATGTTGAGAGTAAACATGTCTCCTTTTCGTTTGGATTTGAGTAGAATTTCCTTTGTGTCAATTTTTGAAATCGCACTACCTTCTTTGTTAAACACAACTTGATTGTTAGTGCCCACAACAAGTTGTGAAACAATTATCAAGTTATGTTGAATACCTTCGACATATGCAACTCTTTTGACTGTAAAATTCCCATTTGTGACTTTGTTGTGTCCTTGAACATGGCATTTGTTGTTGTTGCCAAACTTTACAACTCTAGCATTCTCCAAAGTCCTATAATCACGAAGATTCTCCTTTCGTCCAGTCATGTGACGTGAACAACCACAATAAATATACCATTTTTCATCATATTGTTCGTCACTCATTACCTACAATTAATGAAAGAATTTAGGTCCCCAAGGTTGTTTGGGTCCTTAAAGATAAGTTTGAAAGATACTGTGAAATGAAAATCTTGTGATCCAATGACGAACTTTAGACTTGAGACTATCTACTAAGTCTACTTTGTTAGTTAAAGGCACATAAAAGTAAGTATTCACAGGTTTAAGATCTTCAGTGACTTTTTCCTTTTCCTTTCCAGTTTGTTTCACACACACCATTTTCTTTGGAAGAGCTTTCCATTGTTTGATAGAAATATTCAACTCTTGTGAGGAAGAACATCCATTCAAAGATTCATTCATATACTTTTCATACGCCTCTTTGATCACCTCTTGAGAAAATTTCGCAGATTGAAATCTCTTTCCGTTACCATCCAACCAATGATTGATATTCTTCACATTTGTTTTCCCTTTAACAAATGAAGATTTTACGGGTTGTTCTGAGGGTGCGTTTTGAAAAGGAGGTAGATCAAGATTATGATTTCCGAATTTGTGTCCACGAACTTGCAACTTATCATAGTGTCTTGTTGATTTTCGTGTTGAAACATGAGGAGTATAACGGTTTTGAAAATGATTTTGATAACCAACATTATTTCTTTGAAAAACCTTTTGAGAGTTCATTAATTGATTTGGATGTGAAACATGATGATAATTCTTCTGTTCATTTAATGAAGTCTTATCAAAATTCTTTGATTGTTTATTTTGCACATAATTTTCATGATAAGATTTTTGAACATTAGAAGTTGGTTTTTTAGGAGACGAATTCTTTGAAATGTGAGTGGGATTTACCTTGTTTACTGATTTCTTTTCAAAAGAAGTCTGAACATTGTTAAACGTTTTCTTTCTAAAAGATTTATTAAGCAAAACATTTTTTATCTTTTGTGACTCAATGTTTTGCCAAAAAAATTTCTTTCATGCTTGTCTCTTTGAAATTTTGTTTTCTTTTGAAATCTTGTCAACTTGATCTTTAAAATATTGAGAATTGATTTTGATATTTTGAGAATTAATGTCATTCCTTGTTGAAACATCTTTTGATTTTTCATATTTCTCAACCCAAACTTGTTTTGAATTTTCAATAACTTTGACATTTGTTTGTTTTTCAACTTGAGATTTGTCAGTTTTAACAATCCATGTTTGACTTGGTTTTTTTCGTGGAAAAGTGTAAGAGTTTTTGGTCATATTGTTTTCAATGATACTTTGATTCGAGAAGAACCCATCCCTTGAACCTTTCCTATTGTCCTCTTCAACCAGTTTGTTTATTTCAGGTTTAACACTTTCTCCATTACCCGTCGTAACAAAAACTTGGTTGGGAAAAATGACATGATCCGAACACTTGAAGTTTGGATAAACCATAGAATTCGGTTCAAGATAATGAGAACCTTTTTTTCATGACTTTGTCGAATTCCATTGTTTCTTCGTACACCTGATCTTTAACTATGCGAGGTATGATGTTTTCATTCGAAACTTTTGGAGCACTAGTCTCAGTTGACACTTCTTCATCATCGTCACTATCAGTTTGACTATTTTTTACAGTTACATGATCATGATCAACAACTTTCAAAGTTGAAGGTTGGTCATTCTCAATTTTAACCTGGGAATCATTACATTTTTCTTTGCCTTTAGCCATTAAAGAAACATTAATGATAGACAATTGAAAACAATCAATAACTTCCTCCTCTTCAATTTCGCTAACATTATCAGAATCATCTTCAATATCAGCATAATTGTTTTGAAGGTCAGTTTTTGAATTCTCATTTCTTTTCAAAATCTTAATTTGTTTGTCCTTGGTCAAGGTATCATTTACAATATTAACTAATTCATTAGCGGAATTACAATGTGTAATTTACATATGAGTTACATGTGAAGCATATGTAATTTACATATGAGTCACATGTAAATCACAAGTGAATCACATATGAGTTACATATGATTCATATGTAATTTACATATGAATCGCATGTGATTCACAAGTAAATCACAAATCATCCACATATGAATTACGTGTCATTCACTAATGAATTACATGTGATTCACATGTAAATCACAAGTGATTCACATATGAAGTACATGTCATTCACTATTGAATTACATGTGATCACATGTAAATCCCAAGTGAATCACATATGAGTTACATGTGATTCATATGTGAATTACATATTAATCACATGTAATTCACAAGTAAATCACAAGTGATTCACATATGAATATATGTGATTCATATGTAAATCAGATGGCATTCACATGTAAATCATAAGTGAATCACATATGAATCACAAGTGATTTACATATGAATTACATGTGATTCACATGTAGATCACAAATGAATCACATAAGAATTAGAGATGCACACAAAAACCGGTTTCACTATTCAAAACCGGATCCAATCCGAAACCGGATTGGGTCAAAACCGGTTTTGACCAAACCGGATCTGATCGGATTTAAAACCGGATTTTCAATCGGATCCTAATCCTATATCCCAAATCGGATTTGATACCGGATAGTAAACCGGATTCGCTAAAAACCGGATCCAAATCCGCCCCAAAATCCGATTAAAACCCACTAAAATCGGTTTAAACCGGTTTCAAATCGGATTAGAATCGGATTTGGATTTTGGTTGGAATCGGATCGGATTTTGACCAGATTCGGATCGGATTTTGACCGGATCGGATTTTTGTTGACATAAGAGAAACCATATCGGATTCGGATCCGGATCGGATCGGATCGGATTCGGGTTTTGTGCATCTTTAATAAGAATTACATGTGATTCACATGTAAATAACATGTAATTCACATATGAATTACTTGTGATTCACATGTAAATCACATGTAATTCACATATGATTCACATGTAAATTACAAGTGAATCATATACGATTCACATGAGTGTTCTTCCATTAATTACTTTTTTTTTAATTTTCTTGTAGATTTTGAAGAATTTGTGGAAAATATTCAAGATGTGAAAAGTGAAAAATTGAAAAAAAAAATATGGAAATCTTGATATGAAGAAATGATCATACTGTAAATCTTTGTAGTTTTTATATTTTTTTCATATTTTATTTTGCAACGAATAAAATACTTATAATATTATTTTTATAGATTGATTAATCAAAAAAATGAGGTTTCTTATGATTACTTACGAATATCTGCACCTAAAACGTTTATTAAAAAAAATTAGAGTATTTTTTTTGAATATTCTATTTTTTATTTTGTTTAATTTATTGATTCTTAAAATTTTTATGTTTAAAAAAATGCACTTTTTTTAAAAAACTTGCAGATTTTTTTAAAATGCAGTTTTTTTTAAAGAAATACAGTTTTTTT
Source organism: Lactuca sativa (assembly GCF_002870075.4). Taxonomy (NCBI): domain Eukaryota; kingdom Viridiplantae; phylum Streptophyta; class Magnoliopsida; order Asterales; family Asteraceae; genus Lactuca; species Lactuca sativa. The sequence continues at coordinate 182,151,314 of NC_056628.2, read as the reverse complement.
TAATTGCAGTGTTTTTTGAAAAAAAAAAATAGTTTTTTAAAAAATTTGTATTTATATTTTGAAAAAATTGCAAGTTTTTTTTTGGAAAAATTACAATTTTTTTTAAAAAATGCAGATATAAAACTTGTTGTTTTTTTGAAAAAATTGCAGGTTTTTTTTAATTTTTTTTTTAATTTCTTGCTTTATGAAAAAAAAATTGAAAAAATCTCCATTTTATTTAAAAAAAGTCAAAAATTATTTTTTTTTAAATCCGAAAATTGATTTATTATGTTAATTTTTAAAACTTTTTATTAATATTTCCAATAACAAAAAAAATAAACATTAAATAAGATCAGTAAGATGACGATTATGTCCTTACTAAGTTGTAAGTCCCGATCTATAGATCCAAATCAGTGATCAATGAAATGCAAAGAATCAAACAGAGTGTAGAAGAAGTAGAGAGAGAGAATGAAGTCAAGCATGCACACATCTATATCACATAAATGTCAGGTACACCTTGGAAAACACATACATACGTCACTGTTCGCGTACGTGCGTACCACTGACACACTGACACTTCCTATTTATACCACAATTAGCAGCATACAAGTGTGCGGCCGCAAACACATGTATGGCCGCACATAACGTGTGCGGCCGCACACACCCACTAACAAACCTCAACCACCACAACACACTCTAACATCCCGCCAAGACCTATACAAGATAGATGCCTAGCCCAAACCAAATAATTATGACCTAACAATCTCCCCCTTGGTTTGTGGCAAGCATGAACTCAGGTCTTCTTGATCAGCGTCACAAAGGTGTGTATGTCTGGCTTCCTGAACTGCATGAGATCCTTAGCATCAATCAAGACGAATAGCGCAACCGCTATCTTGAAACTTGATAAGTGCAGTTGCGCAAGACTCTTCGACTTTGGTCTTCAACTTGTCACCAAATTCTGCAATAAGTTTGTTCTTCAAGTCAAAATAGCCTGCTAATAGGGCACCAAGATTAAGCTGGAGATCGGAGATCTGTTTCGACTTTTGAAAGTTTTCTTCTTCAAGCTCGGAAATGATAGCATATTTTATTTCCTTATTTTTATTAGTTTATTTTAGATTTTTAGATCTTTTTATCATTAATGCATTGTATTTTATTTATTTTTCTTTAGTATGGATCGTATCGGGTGCTTGTTATGTTGCATGAGATATTTTGTAGGTTTTTCGGTGCTTGTTGCGGTGGCGGGTTGATTGGAGACAGGCTTAGTGGGCTCCAAGGCATTATTGGGCTTGGCGGAATTAAAGAGGAAGAATTGGGCTTTGAAAGTTATTGGCTTGGATTATTTGTGCTTGTGAAGATGGATCATAAAATTCAAATTTTGGGCTTGGAATATCCATTTGGTGGCTAAATGATGATTGGTGCATTTCAAATTACATGGATAAGGGGGGACCAAAGGAATCTTTGGTAGTGGAAGAGTGGAGTGGTTTAAGGAAGGACCAATAGCATTACTGCAACATTTGCACGGGTGGAATTTTCGTCGCGCGGGTACCCGCGCAACTGCCCAGTTTGGGCATTTTGGTCATTTGGCACACCATAACCCTTGGGGATCAGATCTAGAGGCTCATTCACATTTTTCCACCATTGGAGACCTGCAAGAGGTGATTTTGGGAGCTAGAAACCATTTCCTTTCATCTTTGCAAATCTTAGGTAGTTTCTTTATGCAATTAGATTATTGTTCTTGTTACTTTGTTGCCATGAGTGGCTAATACTCTTATGTGGTTGAATTTGGCTGAAAACCAATGAATGTTTGTGGGTTTTGAAGGATTTATGTTGATTATCAATTTATTCCATGTTTATGATTCTAGTTTGCAATTCTTATGCTTATTTGATGCTTTGATCATGAGCTTAGTATTTCATTGAGCAATGGTTGATTTATTTCATTGATTTTGCATTAGATCATTGAATTTATCTAGAACAAAGGCTTTATGATGGTAGAAATCATCTCTATCTTATGAATCATATCTCCTTTATGGATGTGTAAGCATTTGACATCCTCTAGGAATTGGGGATTCCTTCATTCTTAAGGCTAATTGATTTCTTGGGATTAATTGCTTCAATTGACCCTTGATCATAATTAAGAAGGTGTGTTGTGGGCTTCCCCAACCTCCATACTACCTATGAGGAATCTTGGCATATCATGCTTCGTGATTGCTATAACCAATTTGGGATGAAGGATAAGCTTTGTATTAGATCCTAATGATAAACACACAAATGTTCATTGTGTTGAATTGCCTTAGGTAACCAATTATTCCCAACCTTTGAGCATCTCATCAACTTGCTTAATTGTAAGGTTTTTAGTTATTCAAGTATTTTAGTTTTCAAGTAATCAAACCCCCCCCCCCCCCCCCTTTAGTTTAATTGTAGTTAATTAGTTTAATTTCACTAGTTCTATTGAATTGCATTAGTGATTGAATACAACCATTTCCCTGAGGATCGATACCCTTTTTTACCATTGTATTACGTTTATTTAGCAATAAAAGGGTGTAATTTTCTTGGTGGGCTTGACATCCCAATCAAGTTTTGGCGTCGTTGCCGGGGAAATTGGTTTTTGTTATTTGATTATTTATGCCTAGGTCTACAAGAACCGGTGAACTACTCTACAATCCGGAAATTGAAAGAGAAGCAAAAAGGTTGAAAAAGTTAGCTAAACAAGCAAAACAACAACTAGTTCAAGTTTCGTCCTCTTCTCCACTAATCAACATAGAAGATCAAGTTCATACTTCAAGTGATACCGACACCGAACCGAGTTCTCCAATTGTTGTTCATTCCTTTGAAGACATTCCGTTTGAAAACCACATAGCCATGAATCACACTCCACCTCATAATCCCAACCCAAACCCAATCAATCAAGATGCCAATACCCCACCCCATCAACCAAGACAACAACCACAAGAACCTCTCATTGATATGCCACCTTGGAATCAAGCCCCTCCTCAAAACCAACACTTCCAGCAAAACAACCAACCTCAAAACAATGCTTTTCAAGTTCAACAACAAGTACATTACCCAAATCAACCCAATTACCAACCCCCTCCAATGTACCAAAACCCAATGTACCCACAACAACAACCTCCTTACAACCAATACCCTAACTACCAACCTTATCCACCACCAATCTACAATCCCCAACAATACCAATATCCAACTTATCATCAACCACCCAATTACTTGCAACAAAATCCAAACAACCCCAATCCACCCAATCCCCCTCAAGAGTTGACACTTAGAAAAATGATGGAAACGATGTTACTCATACACCTCTTGCTATTGTTTATCCCGCAAACCGCCGAGGGATTGAATTGAAGTCAAGTTTCATCCATCAACTTACCAAGTTCCATGGTTTGGATAGACAAGACCCTCAAAAGCATTTGAAGTCCTTTCATATGATATGTGTTAGCATGTTTCCCAACAATGTGACATTGGATGATTTTAAGTTAACCGCATTCCCGCTCACCTTGGAAGATAAAGCTAGAGAGTGGTTATTTAACTTACCACCAGGATCAATTCACACATGGGAAGAGTTACTCAAGGCCTTCAATAGCAAATTCTATCCCACCTCCCGCATTTCAAGTCAAAGAAGTGACATTTTGGGGATTCGTCAAGGGGAAAATGAAACATTTCATGATTTTTGGGAGCGTTTCAACAATTTGTGTACAAGTTGTCCTCAACACAATATACCCGAACAACTACTTCTTCAACAATTTTATGAGGGTATGAATGAAAAAGATCGGAGGATGATTGATGCTTCAAGTGGCGGTGACATCTTCAAGAAAACCCCTCACGAGATCCAATTACTTTTTGGTACCATTTCTCAAAATCAAAGGAATTTTAGGACTCGAAATGACATGAAGAGAAATTCTACACAAGTGGTTGATGAAGTTAGCAACACTCAACATTTGGAGTCAAAGCTCTTGGATTTGACTAATTTGTTAAGTCAAATGGTGGTGGGAAGTGGTCAACAATTGATGGTATGTGGTATTTGTACAATGACGGGCCATTATACGGATAAGTGTCCCACACTTGGAAGTGAATCAGAAGATGTGAATGAAATGGGAGGATATCAAAGTCAACCAAGACCCACGGGATTTCAAAACAATTTCAACCCAAATTGGAGGAATACCCAAAACAACCCTTATCCACCAATGCAAAATCCACCAAATCTTTTGATGAGACCCCAACATCCACAATACCAATCCCAAAAACCTCCATATCCACAAAATTCTTATAACCCTCCAAATTACCAACACCCTCCACAACAAGGTCAATCAAGTGGTAACCATCAAATGAGCCTTCAAGAACTTGTTACTTCTCTTGCTCAAAGTCAAACCCAATTTCAACAAGAAACCAAGAATACTTTCTCCAACATTCAAGCACAAATTGGAGACTTGGCAACCGCTCTCAACAAGATAGAACAAAGGGGTAAACTTCCATCACAAACCGAGAAGAACCCCAATGTGAGTGCCATCACCTTGCGAAGTGGGAAAACACTTAGAGAAAGTCAACCTAAAATAGTTTCAAGAGAAAACGAAGATGAAGTGATCATTGTGGAAACTCCAAAAGTTGTAGTTCCTCCAAAGGAACCGGTTGTGCCAAATGTTGATCAACCCAATCCTTCCAACAAACCCATCAAACCATTGGTCATACCACCTCCATTCCCTTCCCGGTTAGCCTTTTCCAAGAAGATAGAGGAAGAAAATGAATTATTTGAAACTTTTCGTAAGGTCCAAATCAACATTACACTATTGAATGCTATTAAGCAAATTCCAAGTTATACAAAATTCCTCAAGGATTTATGCACCAAGAAGAGAAAATTCAAGGCAAATGAAAAGATTCAAGTCAATGCAAATGTGTCTGCGGTTATCCAAAAGAAGTTACCTCCCAAATGCAAGGATCCGGGAATATTTGCTATCCCTTGTACCATTGGTGATTTGCATGTCGAAAGTGCTATGTTAGATCTTGGAGCCTCGATCAATGTGATACCATATTCGGTTTTTCAATCTCTCAATGTTGGACCTTTGGAAAAAATGGGAGTCATTATTCAATTAGCAGACAAGTCAAGTGTGTCTCCAAGAGGAGTGTTGGAGGATGTGTTAGTACAAGTTAATCAACTTGTTTTTCCAGTGGATTTTTATGTCATTGATCTTGAAGAGAAGACTCCTTCCAAATCATTTATGATCCTCCTTGGAAGACCTTTCATGCATACCGCTCACACAATCATTGATGTCCATAAAGGAAAGATAACTATGGAGTTTGATGGAGAAACCATTCACTTCAACATCTTTGAAGGAATGTGATACCCTAGCAACATTTCTCCATTGTATCGGGTTGATGTGATTGATCCAACAAACAAGATAAGCCCTAATATATGCACAGACAAGATAATCGTGGAAGATGATTGTAATCCTAAGAGGGAACCTCAAAGAAGATTGGATCCTCTATTGATGGAAGTGGTCAAGAAGAAGATAATTAAAAGGTTCAAAAGGGGCAAAGAGAAGAAAAAGGCATTTGATGACAAACACATCACCCAAAAACACTTTATTCCGGGTCAAAAAGTTCTTCTTTATCATTCATGCTTAAAGTTATTCCCGCGAAAATTACGATCTCGATGGCATGGACCTTTTATTGTTATAAAAGTGTTTGATCCTAGTGTGGTTGAAATCAAGAGTTTGGAAACAAACCAAATCTTCAAAGTGAATGGGCACCATTTGAAACTATTTTATGAAGGATTTGACACAGGAGAATTCGACAACGTAACAATCGAAACACCGATTTATGAAGGTTGACGGAAGCGGGACTATGTCTTGGCAAAGACGTTAAATAAATGCATTGTGAATAAATAATCTCCGCTTGAAGGTTTGGGTGTTTCTAAACTTGAAGTTGACCTAAATATAAGCATATAGAAGTCTTCTACTGATTTGGTGAAGTTTGAAAATTTCCAAAAATTTGACCTTTACGCGGGTGCCCGCGCAGACTTTGTGCGACCGACCCCAGCCGCGCAGGTCCCCAGTGCCAAGTTACACCAATGTGGGGTGCTCTCTGATTGCTGCGTGCGGTTGCCCGCGCAGCCGTTGCGCGACCGACCCCCAGCCGCGTAGATTCCGAGTTCCAAATTACCCCAACATGGGATGTATTTTGACATGTGCGCGCGGCTTCCCCCCACCCGCGCAAATGTCATTTCATAAGAAAATTTCGACCCATTTCATATGCGTCCTTTGTGCGACCAAGCTTTCATCCATGTGTATTTAGGCGGCCAAGAACTCCATCCAAGCATCATTATGCGACCCGTGTGTTGCTTCCATACCGTCCTCGCGTGCCTCCTCCACCTTGATTCCGGTATGATCCTTCCTTACTCTCATCCTAAGCATTGAGGACAATGCTTAATTTTAAGCTTGGGGTGAGGTAATCTAATCTTTTATTTTTATTGCATTTAGGTTGTATATAGTTGCATCTAGACTAAGTCATTTAGGGCATTCATAAAAATTGCATAAAAAAATATTGCATATTTTGTTTCTTTCTTTTCTAATTTTCACTTTTTAGATGCATTCTAGGTTAAGTTCATGCATTTTTGTTCTCTCTTGTCTTCTCATCCCTACAGGTACCATAGCGCCGAGTCATAAGTATTGAATCATAGATTGGTCCCGGGTCTTGATATGGAATTCCTTGTATTTGATGAATGGGACACGTTTTGGGCCTCACAGACCACTTTGAGACCGCTTGTGTGGGGGTCAGATGCAGGTAGCTTGATTGGGTCTAGGTGTAGAGGGATGTGGTTGGTCATGCCAATGTGTGTGAGCAAAGACTAGCCCGGTATGGTATTTTGAAGACATTGAAGATATTGAAGACTCGCATCTTGGTTTTGGTGGGAGTACCCTTTAGTACTCCCGAGTCTCGTCCGAGCCTTGCTTAGTTAGATTCTCACTGCCTTTTTAGGATAGGTCATCATTTTTCTAGGGGTTTAGAGTAGATAGTTAGATAGATTTTGTTTATCACACCTTGCATTGAGGTGGTTGATGAACTTTGAAGTGAGTCCCCCAATTCACATCTTTTGGGACCAAGTTTTTTTTTCGGTAATACCCATTTTTGAGTCATACCCCACCCTTTTTAGTTGATCTTGGCACATTGTCAATGATCATTAGGTGTTCATGTTAGCTTCCATCCTATCTTACATGGTGAAATTCCTTAGTCCTTTAAAGAAGAAAGACAAAAAAAAATGAAGAAATTGGAAAAAGTGAAGACAAAAAGAAACAATAAAGAGGATTAAAGAAAAGCAACAAAAACAAAGAAGAAAAATGAAGAAAAAGAGCAACACAAAAAGAAAAACAAGACTTCTCCGGAAAAAAAAAAAAAAAAAAAAAAAAACCCGAGAAAGTTGAATGTCAAGCAGCAAATGCGATTGAAGACCCAATAAGAGAAGTTCAAGATTGAAGAATTAGGTTGTTAGGTTTAGATTTAGGTTAAGTAGAGTTTTTATTATTATTATTTTTTTTTATTTTTGATTTTTGGTGAGAAAAGGCCCCGACGATGAGACGGTAGACTGTAAAGGATAGTACAAGGGAGAAGCCTCTGAAACCGGATGTTTGCCCGGAGGCCGTGCTGCAAAACCCTATTTCGTTATTATACACTTTGGTCTGAAAAATGTAGGAATCATAGTGTGTGAAGAGGCGCCTTTCCTTCGTGCACTATGGTCTACATTGGTGATTTAAAGTGCCCCCACTGGGCGCATCTCTGTTTCCTTTGTCTTGCACACCGCGACCGCATCCAGCCGTGATCTATTCGCCCATCAAGTGGTTGAGAATGTGGTTTATGGTTCTAAAGCGGGGAACATTTTGAAGATGCGTAGGGTCTATTGAAGGACTAATTCTGACCATGTTGACAGATGTTGACCAAGTTCTATGGTATCTTTCTTTTTCCTTTTTAGATAGTTCATCCCGAGCTCATTTTTAGTCTTGTTATAACTTGAGGACAAGTTAGGTTTAAGCTTGGGGTGATATGATAGCTTATTTTATTTCCTTATTTTTATTAGTTTATTTTAGATTTTTAGATCTTTTTATCATTAATGCATTGTATTTTATTTATTTTTCTTTAGTATGGATCGTACCGGGTGCTTGTTATGTTGCATGAGATATTTTGTAGGCTTTTCGGTGCTTGTTGCGGTGGCGGGTTGATTGGAGACGGGCTTAGTGGGCTCCCAAGGCATTATTGGGCTTGGCGGAATCAAAGAGGAAGAATTGGGCTTTGAAAGTTATTGGCTTGGATTATTTAGGCTTGTGAAGATGGATCATAAAATTCAAATTTTGGGCTTGGAGTATCCATTTGGTGGCTAAATGATGATTGGTGCATTTCAAATTACATGGATAAGGGGGGGGGGGGACCAAAGGAATCTTTGGTAGTGGAAGAGTGGAGTGGTGGAAGGAAGGACCAATAGCATTACTGCAACATTTGCGCGGGTAGAATTTTCGTCGCGCGGGTACCCGTGCAACTGCCCAGTTTGGGCATTTTGGTCATTTGGCACACCACAACCCTTGGGGATCAGATCTAGAGGCTCATTCACGTTTTTCCACCATTGGAGACCTGCAAGAGGCGATTTTGGGAGCTAGAAACAATTTCCTTTCATCTTTCCAAATCTTAGGTAGTTTCTTTATGCAATTAGATTATTGTTCTTGTTACTTTGTTACCATGAGTGGCTAATACTCTTATTTGGTTGACTTTGGCTGAAAACCAATGAATGTTTGTGGGTTTTGAAGGATTTATGTTGATTATCAATTTATTCCATGTTTATGATTCTAGTTTGCAATTCTTATGCTTATTTGATGCTTTGATCATGAGCTTAGTATTTCATTGAGCAATGGTTGATTTATTTCATTGATTTTGCATTAGATCATTGAATTTATCTAGAACAAAGGCTTTATGATGGTAGAAATCATCTCTAGCTTATGAATCATATCTCCTTTATGGATGTGTAAGCATTTGACATCCTCTTGGAATTGGGGATTCCTTCATTCTTAAGGCTAATTGATTTCTTGGGATTAATTGCTTCAATTGACCCTTGATCTTAATTAAGAATGTGTGTTGTGGGCTTCCCCAACCTCCATACTACCTATGCGGAATCTTGGCATATCATGCTTCGTGATTGCTATAACCAATTTGGGATGAAGGATAAGCTTTTTATTAGATCCTAATGATAAACACACAAATGTTCATTGTGTTGAATTGCCTTAGCTAACCAATTATTCCCAACCTTTGAGCATCTCGTCAACTTGCTTAGTTGCAAGGTTTTTAGTTATTCAAATATTTTAGTTTTCAAGTAATCAACCCCCCCCCCCCCCTTTAGTTTAATTGTAGTTAATTAGTTTAATTTCACTAGTTTTATTGAATTGCATTGGTGATTGAATACAACCATTTCCCCAAGGATCGATACCCCTTTTTACCATTGTATTACGTTTATTTAGCAATCAAAGGGTGTAATTTGCTTGGTGGGTTTGACATCCCATCAGGAAACTCGAATATCGAGGTTTCCGATCAGAACGTCTTTCTTGATGATTTTCTATTTAAGAGTAGTGATCTCCTCCTTGAGCTCTGAGATAGATGGGTCTGCTCCCCCTGAACTTCCTTCACCTATTGATATTCATTTGCCACGAGGTAAAGGATCCAAATCATGTTGAGCAAGAAACCTGGCAAGCCTCACAGAGGCAGCATCATGCGCAGGTTGTGGAGGAGAAAAACCCCCAGGAGTAGAAGAACTCCCGACTTCAAATGAAGATCTAACATTACTTGGCCCTTTTAGGGTCGATTGAGTTGTTGTAGCAGCTGTGGAGGGTTGTTGTACTGGTGGTTCTTGATCTTGAATAAACACTCCATGCCTCGGATCGAGTCGACTTCTTTTTACAGAAGGAAGGGAGATTTGTGTCGGTGTCGAATCACTTGTGGATGGAACAAATGTAGGAATACCATAATCAAGGGGAGGAATCCTTGAAGTTGTATCCATATTGGTTGAAAGGTTTCGGCCATCTGATCAAAAGTTGGAGACATCACTTTGAGAACACCACTAACTCCTTCTGTCTAGGTTGCACAACATCATGGACAGTGTCAAAGAAAGCATTGAGGTCTTCACTGCTTAACCTTATATCATTATCCGTAGTCCATAAGCTGATCTGTGAGACACTCAACAAGCTACACTTTAACTCAGGAGCGTAGATGACATTCTAAAAACTCAGTACTCCATTTATAACTATTCTTTTTTGAGTGATCTTCCCCCCATCTCCTCCCGCGAAGGAAACATAGACCCCATTAAAAGTCTGAATGGCGTGCAGTTGGGAGATGTCTCCTTTCAATGTGCCTGGAACAACCGCTGTCAACGTACCAAGGTCTGACGACATTCCTCCGCAGCTGTTCCTGCACAATGAGTGGGATTATTTAGGTTTGGGAACCCAGGTTATTACAAGCCTGGGTTGACCAACAACTGAGAGGGTTTATGACCGCACAAGGGATTACGGTCGTACACTTGATTACGGTCGTACACAGGTGTACGGCCGTACACCCATGTATGGCCGTACACCAGATCACAACCGCACACACCAATCGCACACTCAACCGCACACACCAACCGCATACTCAACTGCACACTCTAACCGAGCTCTCAACTATACACACCAACCACACACTCAACTGCACACTCCAACCGTACACCTTCAAAGTTCCAACCGCACACCTTCAAAGTTCCAACCGCACACCTTCAAAGTCTCAGCCGCACACCTTCAAAGTTCCAACCGCACACCTTCAAAGTCTCAATCGCACACCTTTAAAAACTCAAAAACCACAACTATCTTCAACTACACACTCTTATGATTCTTCAAATTGACACTGATTAGGCTCTGATACCAATTGTAAGTCTCGATCTATAGATCCAAATCAGTTATCAATGAAATGCAAACAATCAACCAGAGTGTAAAAAAAGTAGAGAGAGAATTAAGTCAAGCATGTACACATCTATATCACATAAATGTCTGGTACACCTTGGAAAACACACACATACGTCACTGTTCACATACGTGCGTACCACTTACGCACTGACACTTCTTATTTATACCACAATTAGCAGCACACAAGTATGCAACCGCACATACGTGTATGGCCACAAACAGCGTGTGCGGCTGCACACACGTCTATGGCTGCACACACACACACGTGTATGGCCGCACACAGCGTGTGCGGCCCTACACATCCACTAACAAACCATAAACACCACAACACACTCTAACATCCCACCAAGACCTATACAAGATAGATGCCTAGCCCAAACCACATAATTATGACCTAACATAAGTTAATTTTGATCTAACGTTCTATCTTTAGTTCTCAGGTTTTCGGAAAACTATTATTTCTCAACGGATCTCACCCATATATATATATATATATATATATATATATATATATATATATATATATATATATATATATATATATATATATATATATATATATATATATATATATATATATATATATATATATATAGGTTTAGGTTTATTTGAAACCATGCTAATTTTGTGAGACCGTGAGACCAAAGCTAAAAATAAAGTTAAAATGCAAACTAAAAGGAAAAATCTAAAAATTGTTTTTTTTAATTACTATTTTTGGAACTTTAATTACCTGAAAAAATTAAAAATAAAAAAATAATAAAAACAATTATTGTTTTTTTAAAATACGTGAAATATTTTAATAAAATATTACACTGTAAATATTCTAATGTGATTTTTAGAATGTTAGAATATTATACTAGATTTCTCAGATATGTAAAATATTGTATTTATTCTACTAGAATATGTAAAAAAATACATTTTTTATTTTTTATATTTTTTTTGGTATTTTTTTTTGGAAAATTTAAATTCCGAAAATACTATTTGAATAAAAGATTTTCGAAAATTTTCAATTATTTTGCATTTTAAAAATATTTTTTGTTTTATCTACCAAATGAATGCTAGGATTGCGTCTCACGGTCTTACAAAATTAGGCCGTCTCATATCAACATATATATATATATATATATATATATATATATATATATATATATATATATATATATATATATATATATATATATATATATATATATATATATATATATATATATATATATATATATATATATATATATATATATATATATATATATATATATATAGTGGGTCAGGTGATAGGGTCTTAGTTACGGGTCAAACTAAAATAACGTTGGCTAATTTCTTTGCTAGTGTAAAAATGAAACAGCTATGTTTGACCAGAAAACGGTCAAAAACAGTACGTAATTTTAATATAAATAGTTTTTATTTACCTCTTTTACATATGAAAAATGGGACTCTTAGACTTGAAGAGTTCTAGATGTTTAATATGTTTCATCGATTTTAATGAATTTAGAGAGTGAATATAGAAAAAAATAAAAAATAAAATAATCCATCGTAGAATTAGTTGTTTATTATGGATCGAACTTGTTTAATTTATTACTTTTATTCATAAAAAAACATGAAAGAGAAGTTTAGCTATGTAAAAAATATATAAACGTAGATAGTTACATAGTGCTTATCGCAAATAGTTGCTTTGCGGTTTCCAAAAACTAGATTGGTAGGCTAGGAGTGGACGGTAAGTCTTGGTATTTGCAACGGTGTGCATGTAGCATTTTTTGCGCTTACCTCGGAATGTCGACTAGGAAGGGAACTCGATACCCAGTTCTCCCTCCCTCCTCCCTCTTTCTCCTTGTTGTTTTACCAACCAATTAATAGCTCATTTTTTATTTTATTCATTAAAATTGCTAACCTAAGTAGTTTTTATCGGCGATCACACGTGATTTCCAGGTGGATATCGATTATCGGCACCTTTCAAATTAGCAATGTCAAATATCAATCAGTGATATTTACCGATATTTTCCGTTATTTCCAAGTGATTTCCAGATAGGATATTGTCATATTGGTTAACTAATTTTACTTACTTCTGTTAGTGTTAAGTCATTGTTTAAGTCTTATGGTTATAACTTAACTAAACCTATTGTTATTTTAAGTACTTGATTGTTAGTTTTAAGTCATAGACTCTTGGTTTTAAGTCTTAACTGATACTATTGTTGTGTTAATTGTTAAATAATTAAGTGTTAACTTGCAAGTTTCTACTGATCATGTTGTTGTGTTAAGTACTTAATTGTTAACTGATGATGATGATGATGATGATGATGATGATGATGATGATGATGATGATGATGATGATGATGATGATGATGATGATGATGATGATGATGATGATGATGATGATGATGATGATGATGATATTAGAGTTGATTAGGAAGATCTTGACAAAACAATAGGATACCTTGGTATGTGGACTTGGAGGAAGATTTCATGGCTTACTTAAGATTATGCTTCAAACATTAACATTTTTTAGTTTTGTATTTTGATATCACTATTATATATATTTTACGTTTATATATATTATTTACGCATGATATAAAAATACCGATTTCCCACCGCGATAACTTGTATCTCAAATTTCTCTTCTATCCCCCCATTAGAAAGAATTTTGTCCCGAAATTTGCGTTTCGACGGGGACTTAAAGAGTTGGGGAAAAGATGCGGGGATTTTTACCTCATTTGATGTTCGCGTTCCCTGATGAACTCGGGTCCTCGTTTAGCGTTCCACCGGACCTTCACGATGGGAATGCGACTTTGTTTTGTTCTTTTGATTTCCCGGTCCATGATTTCTATCGGTTCTTCTATGAAGTGGAGATTCTCGTTGATTTCAATTTCGTCAAGCGGGATGGCGAGAGTCTCATCAGACACGCACTTCTTTAAGTTGGAAACCTGAAAGATAGCGTGTATGTTATGGAGTTCCTGTGTTAACCGAAGTTTGTATGCCACAGGGCCAATCCGTGCGAGGATCTCGAATAGTCCGATGTCTCTTGGATTTAACTTCCCACGTCTGCCGAAACGTATCATTCCCTTCCAGGGTGAAACCTTCAGTAGAACACACTCACTAATCTGTTATTCCAAGGGTTTGTGTCGTTTGTCTGCGTAAGTCTTTTGTTGATCTCAGGATACTTTCAGTCTTTCCCGAATTTGGACAATCTTCTCCGTTGTCTCTATTATGATCTCCGGACCAGTCAGGGTGCTGTTAGGGACTTTCCCTCTTGCTAGTTGTATGCCACCCACTTCGGCCCAACACAGTGGTGATCTGCACTTGCAGCCATAGAGAGCTTCGAATGGGGCAACCTTGATGCTAATATGATAACTGTTGTTGTATGAGAATTCGATAAGCGGTAAGTGGGTATCGCATGATTTACCGAAGTCGATCACACAAGCTCTTAGCATATCTTCCAAGGTTTGAACAGTCCTTTCACTTTTCCAGTCGGTTTGTTGGTGGTAGGCTGTACTCTTGTCTAGCCTAGTTCGTAGAGATTTCTGCAAGGACTGCCAGAATCGCGAAGTAAATCTACTATCTTTGTCGGAGATAATGGATATTGGCACTCCATGTAGTCGTACAACCTCTTTGATATACGTTCTAGTTAATTTCTCCATCTTGTCAGACTCCTTTATTGGCAGGAAGTGTGTGGATTTGGTCAATCTATCGACGATTACCCAAATGGTATCAAGACCACCCGTTGTCTTGGGTAACTTGGTTATGAAATCCATTGTGATCCGTTCCCACTTTCACTCGGGTATCTCTGGTTGTTGTACTAAACCCGAAGGCTTTTGGTAGTCTACCTTAACTTTGGCGGAAGTTAGACACTTGCTCACAAAGGTAGCGATCACAGCCTTCATGTTCGGCCACCAATAAAGTTTCTTAAGGTCCAGATAAATCTTGTCTGAAACGGGGTGTATAGGATAGCGAGTTTTGTGTGCCTCGTTCATGACGACGTCTCTAACCCTACAAACTTTGATATCCAGATCCGGTTCATGAGATAACGTGCTCCGTTGCTCTTGACTTCTAGGTTTTTATCCATTCCTCTTAATGTTTCACCTATCACATTTTTTGGTTCCAAGGCTTCTAGTTGCGCTTCCATGATTTGTGTAGTTAGGTGCGAATGGATTGTCATGGCTAACGACCTTACTCGGTGACCCGAGTATTCTTTTCTGCTTAGGGCATCTGCCCGGATGATAACGAATTTCGCATTCGTAACCGTTTAGTAGTTCCACCCATCGCCTCTGCCTCATGTTGAGTTCCTTCTGGTTGAGGATGTGCTGAAGGCTCTTATGATCGGTGAAGATTGTACATTTCCTGCCGTAGAGGTAGTGCCTCTAGATATTCAGGGCGAAAACCATTGCTCCTAATTCGAGGTCATGAGTAGTGTACTTAACTTCGTGCGTCTTGAGTTGCCTTGAAGCATAGGCGATGACCTTTCCTCTTTGCATGAGAACACACCCGAGATCTTGATTCGAAGCGTCGCAATAAACCACATAGTCTTCAGTTCCCTTCGGAAGAGATCATATTAGAGCACTAAATAGAGCCCGTTTTAGCCTTTGGAATGATGTTTCTTGGTTTTCTCCTCCAATAAACGCCACACTCTTTTGGGTCAGAGTGGTAAGCGGTTTGGCAATCCTAGAGAAGTTTTGTATGAACCTGCGGTAGTACCCAGTAAGGCCCATGAATTGTCGGATCTCGGTTGGTTTCTGTGGTGCAGACCAGGTCTCGATTGCCTTGATTTTTGAGGGATCCACGTGTATCCCTTCCTTGCTGACCAGATGGCCAAGGAAGCTCACTTCTTGGATCCAAAATTCGCACTTTGAGAATTTTGCATATAACTTCTCCACCCTTAGTGTCTCTAATACTTGTCGTAGGTGTTGACGGTGTTCTTCCTTGCTTCGTGAGTAGACCAGAATGTCGTCTATGAAGACAATCACAAACTTATCCAAGTAGGGCCGACATACCCGGTTCATTAGATCCATGAATACCGCGGGTGAGTTTGTCAACCTGAAGGGCATCAATACAAACACGTAGTGACCGTAACGAGTCTGGAATGCAGTCTTCAGAACGTCTTCCTCTTGGACCCGCAATTGATGATAACCATACCTTAGATCAATCTTTGAAAAGTAGCTCGCCCCTTGAAGTTGGTTGAATAGATCGTCGATTCTGGGTAAGGGGTATATGTTTTTGATGGTGAGCTTATTTAGTTCGCGATAGTCGATTCACATGCGGAATGATCCATCCTTTTTCTTTACGAACAAGACTGGAGCTCCCCATGCTGAGAAGCTCGGTCTGATGAATTCCTTGCTCAACAACTCGTTCAGTTGGATAGACAGTTCTTGCATTTTGGTTGGCGCAAGGCGGTATGGTGCTTTGGCTACGGGGGCAACACCATGGATTAGATCGATTCGGAATTCAACTTGTCACGCTGGCGGCACTCCGGGAAGGTCTTCGAGAAATACGTCAGGGAAATTGTACACCTTTGCAATATCCTTCTTGTCTTTTACCTCTCGTTTCTTATCTACTACATGGGCTAAGAAGGTACAATATTCCTTGCAGAGATACTGTTGGGCTTTGACGCAAGAGATGATTTGTAGGTTCGAACTAGGTTTGTTGCCAAAGATGACGAGATATTTGCCATTTGGCAGGTTAAGGCGAACGGCCCTTTCGTAACACAGGATGTTATCTCGACTTGAACTTAACCAATCCATGCCAATAATGACGTTGAAGCTTTTTTATTGAAATAGGCATTAGATCGATTTTGAATGATTGGTTATCTAGAGTAAGGGTACACCCTGCATATATATCGCTAGTGTTTTCTATCTTTCCATTTTCCATTTCGACAGTGTATATATCTTTTAGTGATTACAGATTGCGTTTAAGTAAGTGTTTGAACTTATGACTAACGAAACTCCTCTCCGCTCCACTATCGAATAATATGCATGCATAAGAGTTATCGAGAAGAAACGTACCGGTAACCACCGTGTGATCTTCTATTGCTTCCCCGTGTCCTATAGCTAGGACTCTTCTCACGCCACCAGTATTGGCTTTCCTTTCCTTTGGACAGTCTATTTTGAAGTTCCCTGTCTCACCGCAGCCATAATAGGCTTGACCTATCCCTGTTTTGGCGCCTTGATTGATTGGTTGTGCAAGTGCTTAGCAGAAGCGAGTCGTATGCCCCTTCTTGTTGCAGTTGTTGCAGTGCATCTCGTGACAAGTGCGGGTGTGATGAAAGTTACACCTATTGCTTTGGGGAGGTTCCCACCGTATTTTCGTAGGGGTACCGGAGCAGCAGGGGCAATTGCAGCATGAGCTGCCACGATTTATTGCTTCTTAGAGGAATCTTGGGTCGGTTGGTTCTTGTTGTTCCAGAACCTTCGTTTATTGTTCCCCCTTCTTGCTTGCTCAGAAGTGGCCACCACAGCACTCTGGATAGCTCTGTGGTCGATAAGACTTTGTGCCAATTCTTTGGCTCTATCAAAAGTAGAGGGTCTTACGGATACTACATTCCCTTGAATCTTGGGAGACAACCCCCAGATGTATATTTCCACCTTCTTGTCCTCTGGGGTGACCATCCCAGGACATAGAAGGGCCAAATCACTGAATCGAGTAGTGTAGGCCGTGAGGTCGGAGCCAATCATCCGGATATTCTAGAGCTACTTCTCTAGCTTCTGTATCTCTCCCTTTAGGCAGTACTCCTTCATCATTATGGACTTCAAGTCTTCCACTACATGAAAAACAGCCTTTTACGACGTGCAATGTGTGTCGTAAAAAGCTCAGACGACGCGCAAATGCGTGTCAAGGAAGGCCCTGTCATAACGAGAGACGACACGCTTTTGCGCGTCGTTTATTTATGACGCGCATTTACGACGTGCATTTACGTCGCGCATTTATGACACGCATTTATGACACACATTTACGACGCACAGTTACGACACGCAATGTGTATCAAGGAAGGCCCTGTCATAAAGAAAGACGACATGCATTTGAGTGTCGTAACCTTACGACACGCATGTTTATGACTCGCAGTGGATATCAAGGAAGCCCCTGTCATAAATGAAGATGACACGCATTTGCGTGTCATAAACTTCAGTAACCATTTATAATATGCATTTATGACGCGTCTATACGATACTCATTTACGCATAGCACATGTAAACAAATATATATCAAAACAATCAATTTCATCCAATAACATCATGTCAAAAAATTGTAATACATTATTATTAAGGGGATCTAATTGTACATTGTTACTAAGAGGTTTTCCCTAACTATATAACCTAATACTACATTGCTATCAAGGGACACCTTCTGCAAAGTAATGTTATACAAACTAAAAAGATATACATAAAGATGATAAAAATCAAATTCCAACTAAGTAGAGGTGCATCTTGCCTTTCAGAATTCTTGAAGACTAATGAACCCCTGCTTCGATAATTCTTGTGACCTGATAAAATAAAAGTCAAAAAATTAATATGTTAATATAATTAATAGAAGAATCAAACAAGGAATGTTAGTTGCAAATACTTGTGCCAAATGTGAGTGGTCAAATGAGGGAAAAGTGAACCTCTGGAAAGGGTCCTAAGGGTTTGAATGGCTAATACCTATACCGACGACTTGTCAAAAAATTAATATGCTAACATAATCCTGCCTTTTTTTATTATGATTTATATAAATTAACATACAAAAATATTTTAACAACTTTGGTCAGCTTACCATTAGTTCACGCAAAAGTATCTTCACCTTTGAAAGCATGATCTCACAGTTGTATGGTCGCCTATGATCAATCTGTAACAAGGTCAAAAAAGTCAAAATTATATATAAACAAATATATATTAAACTATGAGAGATAGTATATTACTATACATTACTATATATTACTAGTTGAACTTTTTCTGGTTTATTAGCAATTGGAGCAGATTTTGATTTTGCAGCATTCTTGTTAGGGGCTAAGAAAAGATTCCCAAGTTCTGATATATTAATCTCTGGTGTCATAATTAGTAAATTAACCATAAGATCAATGAGAAAGAATATGAAGAAATCAAAGGGTCTATTAAGCATAATACTGTGGGCAAATACACAATCAGAACTTGTATATAACTTAAAAACATCAATATATACCCTTTATTCTGATGAATCTCCTACACCCAGTTTGCATCCATATTAGCATAGTTGTTTGAATATGATTTAGAAGTGAAAAATTGGGTGGAAAACGGGTGAAAATGGTGACTTTTGGTACGTGTGAGTAAAGAGTTCTAATTTCAAACTTTCATGAGAATATGAAATTAGAAGATTATGAAATCACACAAACACATTACAAGAGAAAAACATAAGAAAAATACATACATTGATTGACCATTGTCTATAATTGTAGAAGTATAAAATTTATGATGGTTGCAAAGCCCTAACACGTGCTGTTAGTTCCCTGGCTTGATTTTTCAAACGTTCTGGATTACAAAAGAAATCCACAAATACCTTCCTTTGAAGTGCCATTTCTTGAGAGTGATGTTTCACAATTTGTCCCATAAATACATATAACATATATCACATCATTTAATAATTTAATATGTATCCAAACAGTAAAAGGTAAGGTGTTGTTTCTTTTTCATTTACTGAGTTAATCATTAATGGTGAATGTTTCTGTTTTACCTCGTTCTTCTTGCAATGTTCGAGTGTTACTTCTTCCACTGCAGCTGACAGCCTGGCATTCAGCTTTTCCATCCCATCCAGCTCTTCATAATCTAAATCCATTTTCATAATATCAAGTTTGAACAATTAGACACTATGATTAGTAACAAATATTTATTAAAATAATAATAATAATAATAATAATAATAATAATAATAATAATAATAATAATAATAATAATAATAATAAGCTTTGATAAATGAATTGCATATGCGTGGTGTCAAAATCAGTTGTGCAGTGGTGGAAGATGCAAATAGTAACTGTTGCAAACTTTGGATAAGAGTGCACATGTAATAATAAATATAGTAAAGACAAACAAAAACATGAATCAAAATCACATTGACAAAAACAAATGTGTATTATTGAATATGGATATGTGCATCTGCTTTTATTGTTATCACATGCCTCATCTTAAGCATTGACAAAAACAAAGGTGTTATTTCTTTTTCATGTAATAACAACCTGCCAAATCAAATGAGGAATATTATTATTGTTATCACATGCCTCATCTTAAGCACCTTTATGTTCAACTAGTTCCTGCAATTACTTTCCCATGAACACAAAGATCAAATTTTTTTATATATAAAATGCTCAAAGATCAAATTTTTCTCCGAATGCTCAAAGAATATTATCCAATTTAAAAAGCCCTTTTTCCTTAAAAACAGGAAGAGACTCTCCTGTAAGCATAGACTCATCCACAACACTTCTTCCTGCAATTACTTTCCCCTTAAACTATTTAATTGAAATTATAATGTGACTTATGATGTTCCAATTGAAAGTTAACAAGACTTACATCTTGTGGATATTAGTGACTGCAGACATATGATAGCCACAAGGGTATAAAGGTCAAAACGCAAAGGTTTTGTAGAATTATAATGTAGAATGTTTGTTTAAAAGTATAAACTTACTAATAGTTAATTCATTTTAAGAACATTTCCCTGTTATAGTCCATGAGTTTGCAAACAGGTGGTTTACCATCTGGTTGAACCTGCAAAAAATACACATAAATATATAATATCGCCTCCAGATCATAACACTTACCATTTTTGTGTAAGCCGCCTCCAGTTGTTGATTAATTGATGAGATTGCGTATTCCTTTGCAAATAAGACATATCTTCACAAACAAATGTCTCCGAGAAACTAGAAGTGGAAGGCGACCATACAGGCACAACACCCCCATCTCTTTCCCTCGAACTTGAACTCGAACCTATGTAAGAATTCGCCGAAAAATCATTCGAAATTCTCAATGCCCTCGTGATATTAATCGGTGGCTGCATATTACCCATTCTCACCGTTTGACCATCTCCATCTCCATCTGCATCTCCTCCTTGATTAATCGGAACTTCTGCCATTGTATCTTCCATAACATTTCCAATTTCTGAAGATGATTCCTCTTCCGCTCCCCTAAACAACGACGTCGTCATACTCGGAAGCATTTGGTCTTCATAATGACGGATCGTGGTTGTCGTAGGGTTTGTCCTCAACGTATTTTCCTCTATCTCCATCTCCACATCTTGAAGGAAAGCAATTGGAGCAGTTTGCGATGAGTCTCCAAGCCCTTCTTCTATCCCGTTTTCCAGAATCGCTCGAGAAGAAGCTTCGTGCTGTGACATTTGAGTAAGCGCTTCTTGTAGTTGGCCTTTTGCCACATCTATTTTCACAATAGGGAGAGGGTAGTTGCATCCGAGCTCAATTCTGGCGGCTTAAAGGACGTATTCCGGTGTTATGAAGCGAAGGATGTTGGTTCCTGGCATCAGAAAAAGTCAGGAATTCGTGATGGCGAAGAGATTCGGTGATGGTGCGAGTTTGTTGTGGGAGAAAATAGGAGCAATGAGTACATTAGGGTTTTTTTGGGTATCTAAGTAAGAGAGAGAAGAACGGGGGAAAGAAGGTAATAACATGGCGGGCCTTTCAAATTTTTCAGAATTCATTTCCCCAAAAAGAAGTGAGCCCGCGTTTCATTACAAAAGTATAAAGCGACATACTTAGAGGACATGCATTTTATGTTATGTGCCCTCCGTGTTTGTTTTTCATTGTGACACTTATTTTAGGACGTGCAGAAATGCGTGCCCTAAATTCTTCTAATTTTTAGAGAGCTTACATTATTTTTAGGGCACACACTATTGCGAATCATAAGACAACACGTGTCATTGTGTGCGCGTCGTAAAAGGCTATTTTTCTAGTAGTGTTCCCATCTCATCAAGTTAGCAACTGGAAGCGTCAATGACTTTACATGGCCGTTCCACCAAGTGAGGGCCCTGTCGGAGAAAGTGCAAGTCGTGAATTTGACTTTGCTTGCTTCAGGGCATGCGCAGATCTCGAAGACTGATTCGGTCTTCTCAAACCATTGCATTAGAGTGATGACGCCTCCGCTCCCATTGAAGGGTTTGCGTTTGCCATTAGAAAAATATTTGTAGGAGCATTCCCTCGGACGTCCCTAGTTGTCCATGTGATTGGAAGTTGTGGCTCCACTTCCCGCTCCACTCACACCATTAGTCTTTATTTAATCCAGGGCAGCTGCCACGGCGGTAGCTATCTCAGCTCATATTTCCGCAGGATCGTACTGAGGAGGCGGTGGCGGTGGTGCATTTTGAAACGTCGGGGGTTCTTCCATGGCGGCATATTTCTGCTATAGTTTTAAAGACGAAAAGCAAGTCTTTTGGTAGAGGTTATAAGTCAGGTATTATCAAACCAAGTTATTTTAGGTTCTTAACGTCTTATTTCATGAGTTTAGCGTATTGGTAGGCAATTCATAACGACAGTTCGTACGTCCTAACTCATGAATTTTTAATAGTTGTGTCTGCATGTAAACTTCTAACTTGATTCATACTAGGTCCTTCCCACAATTGCTTGGTGTATACTTGGTTATATATACCTATGATTCAATAGACCTTCGATCCTAATGGGTCTGCCCTAAGCCCACAACCAAACAAGGAACAAGACCTAAAGCATACTCACCATTTCTAATTCATTAGACTCTTAACTATATATGACGCTAGTGTATACACTGAACAATTGTAGATTTCACTTAGTAACGATATACATTGTTATGAGTATAGTGGTAGCGCTCCCAATGAAATAATACGCATGACCATTTCATTGATATGATTTTAGTACATAATGTTTGGAAAATTTTGTTGGATTAGTGTCTAAGTCCATAACTATTTTGGTATGTACTTGACCCGATGGTGCATGGTCCTTTTGGGTTGCCTTCACCAAAGCAACTTGATAGGATGAATTATGGAGAGAAAGGATTAAATATGATTTATTAATATATTATGAGAATAATATATTAAAGGAGAAATCATATTGTTTAATTAATATTAGTCAAAAATTAATAAGAATTAAGTTTGTGGCTAAAAGAGATTAATTAAATTTAAGGGACTTGAACTGTTGATTGTATAATAGTTGAATATTGAGGTAATGGAGTCCATATTAAAGGGGTGGACGAATTCTATGGGGAAACCCATTAGAAATCGTCCTAGGGCCCTTAAGGAAGGAGTCCATGGGTTGCTTAGGGCCTAAGCATCCAAATTAGGGTTTCCTTGTTAGATAACCCTAATAGCCTCACTATTTAAGGAACCCTTAAGCCCCAAAAACGTGGTGAACTAATTAGTTAGGGTTTCCACACATTTTGGGCAGCCTCCTTCTCTTCTCTTCTTTATCCTCTCACTCTTGGTGTTTGTGAACCATTAGAGAAGTGACATTTGTGACTTTAAGATTTCTAAAGTCAATACAAGAAGGAATTGAGATTATTATTGCTATATAACAATCAAGGTATGATCTAAACCCTAATTCATATGTTATATTGATTAGATCTAGGGTTTTAAGTCTTGGATTAAAATCATGTACAATAGAGAAACCTAGATCCAAGCATTAGGGTTTGCATGAGCACATAGGATGTCTTTTGGCTAAAACCCATCAGTGGTATCAGAGCCTAGATTGGTTTCTATTTTATTGATGCATATTTGATCGAAATCAGCACGAAAAATCTAAAATTTTTGATTCTGAGTGTTTGACTCGCCGAGTCACTTGGTGCACTCGCCGAGTCAGGTGTACTCGACGAGTCCAGGTCCAGACTCGACGAGTCGAAACATCTGACAACTCGTTTTCGCGATTTTCTTCCTGTTTTGGCTTTGGATAATTACCTTAAATATGTTTTTGTTATAAAATCCGAATTTTATCAATATTTGGTGATTATCCTTAACTAAATAGAAGATAATTTTCAAAATTTAGATAATCACTTGTTTTATTAGATAAAGTTTGATTATTTGTAATTTAGATTTGAATTATCTTGTGAAAAAAGTTTCAATTTTTCCCCTTTAGGTTTTATAGTGTAAATTTGAACTTAATAGTTTTGTTTTGAAATTTAAATAGTTAAAACCCAAATGTTTTGAAAAGTTTCAAAACTTGCCCTCATGTTTTGGAATTTATATTTTGATTGAAAAGTTTAATTTTGAAATATTTAAATTCTAAACCCTAATGTTTTGAAATGTTTCAAAAACTTGCCCTCAAGTTTTTGAATTTAAAATTTGATTAAAAGTTTAATTTATGAATGTTAAATTATAAAACCCTAGTATAGTTTTGAAAAGTTCAAATCACACCCTTATGGTTTTATTAATTAATTAAGGTGTATAATTATTAGAGATTTAATAAATCCATAAAATTTTGGTGTACAATTTAATTAAAAGTATAATTATTAAATTAGACCACCTAGTATTTTAAAAGTGTAAAATACACCCTATACTATATATAACATTAAAAGTCTAACATTATATATATGTATGAGTAAAAGTCAGTCTTACCGTTAGTAGGCCTCATTCACGAAGCTGGTCTATAAGGGGTGTTTAAGGAAATTGCCTATAAAATGGCGATTGAATGGGTATCCACTCTTACCCACCGCACTCTTGATTAGTAGAGGTTCATTAGCCGAACGAGTAGGATAGGACAGAAACCTTCCATTATAAGTATAATGAAGTATAAAAGTAACTAAACGCTTTCATAAAATTCCCAATCTTAGTTACTTTAGGCAAAAGTCAATTGATGCAATTCCATGAAATTACACTTTGTGCCCTTGCGAAGACGTTAGTGGAGCGTGTGTGGTTAACCGGCACACTAAATGGTTCTAAGCAAAGGTAGCAAAGGGTGACTCAATGTTTGTCATAGTTCGGTGGAGCGTGTGTGGTTAACCGGCACATCGAATAGGTGACTGTAACATGTGAGGGAACCATGTAGATTTGCATGGTTATTCACACCCGCTTTGTGATCCTCGGCATCCCAGTCACAAACCAAAGGGGCATATTGAGATTTAAACATGCCATTGAAATGTTCAATGAATCTCAAAGGATCTAGGAGTTTTTATAGAATTAAAACTTAAAATTCTTTTTTGTTTTTCATGGTGGAAATTAGTGAATCGTCATTCACTTACCTTCAAATGTTCTGCAATTAGGGTTACGACATCCCTCTCCTGAGTTGTGGAATATTGTGTTGGGTCCTAGCCCTAGTATATCATTTGGGTGATTTACTAAGGACTCAATAAATCAACTAACTTGAATTCGTTTTCTCCCGTTTTGTAGATGTCAAAGTACGACAATTATGGTCTCCCCAAATCCCGTTGAACAAGTATTCCACATGAAGATGATATTCCATGATTCAATCGAGGAACAAAAGATCATGCTTCACTTCCTCCACCTCCTCTAATTATTCTCCCTAACCCACAAGATCGAAGAATTGAAAGGTTAAATGTCACTAAATTCCTATTGGAAATGAAACATGAAGATGGTAAACCCGTGTGTGCCCACGTTCTAGGAATGAAATCACACATCGATAGGTTGATAATGTTGGGTGCGTCATTCCCTGATGAGTTGGTTATAGGCTGGGTTCTACAGTCACTCCCTGAATCATATAATGAGTTCAAAAGAAAGTATTATATGATGGATCATGACGCAAACCTCATTGACCTAACTTACATGCTCATTGCTGCTGAATCATATATGATTTCGCAAAGCAATGGAGCATATTTGTTTGGAAATTCAACCGACCATGCTTCCGAGGATAGGAACACATACACCATTAAAATTTAAGTGTCATAAGATTCCCTCCTTCATGAAAATGACTGTGAGGAAATGCTTTCACTAATAGAGATTTTAAGAAGATAGTGATTGTGAAATTGTATTCTCGAATTCGATTATGGTTACGGTATCCCTTTCCATGATTCGAATTGTGAGATTTGGCAATTAGTCTGAATTGTTTAAGACACACATATGAGCTATCTAAAGCAAAGGTGTATAAGTATAAGAAGCCATGATAAAAGAATATCAAAGCATTGGGTATTAGAAATACAAACTTAAAGAAATTCAATAGGCATTCTTATTTCTGAAAGTTAAGCTGTTTCTGAATATGTGTCAAAGCTAGTGGGAGCATAAGTGCTATGTTTATAATAATCATCATGATAGTGGGAGCATAAATGTTATGATTGTATGATTATTAAGGCAAGTATTGCAAGTTAGCAATATTAATTATAGAAAACAAGAGTCATACTTTGTAAAGTTGTAAGGGTTGAATAATTGTTTTGCTATAATTAAGGGAGAGAATATTATGCTTCATTTCAAATCTAAAGTCTTAGGTTGTGGAATATTAATAAATTTAGTCAAGGATACATAGTGTTTTCTTAAATTTCGATTATGATTATGGCATCCCTCTTCATAATTCGAATTATAAGAACGTAACACATAAAATATTATGGCAGAAGATTGATAAAGTATTAAATCTTCATGTAAGACATTATGCATTGTGTCCCGTATGCTTCAGGTATAGGATCGATTGCAAATGCTATAATATTTGACCATTCTAAATTTTTTTCAAATCTCTAGCGCATTTAGAGGAAAAAAGGACAAGAATTGTTTTGACTAAGATATTAAACAACTATCAAAGGACAATCCAGGGTTCGCCGAGGATTGGTCGCTTGTGAGAAGTTGGAAGTATGATATTGGATGCACCATATCGACTTTATTATGAATAGATAAGATTCTATTAAGAATGAGTTGTCATATGGAAAATATGGAAACGT
The DNA here is from genome assembly GCF_002870075.4 of Lactuca sativa. Classification (NCBI taxonomy): domain Eukaryota; kingdom Viridiplantae; phylum Streptophyta; class Magnoliopsida; order Asterales; family Asteraceae; genus Lactuca; species Lactuca sativa. The sequence continues at coordinate 182,124,584 of NC_056628.2, read as the reverse complement.
TTCCATATTGGGAGTTAAATATTGAGAATCTATGTCTAGATTAGAAACTTTTATGCAAAAGGATGTTCAAAGGAATGTACCTTGAGTGAGAGACATCACATCTATGGAATTGTCTTGTAACAATCTCCGATAGAGGACTTTGTAATTTCATTGGCAATAGTCCTTGTGACTTTAGTGCAGTGATATTACGAAAAGGATCATTGCATAAAATGTTAGAATCTAGCATATTCTATAAGTGGCAAGAATTTGATATTCTTTCACTTGTAGAAAGGATTGGGAGTTGTGAAATGAGTATGATTGGTAATGTGTTCATTTGATCTATTTCACAAAGTAAGAACCATAGGTAAACATTGTGTGTATGCTAAGAGCATGGGAAAATTGTGGTAATAATTCAAGTAAGAAGTTGATTACCCGAAACAACAAATAATGAGTAATTGATATGGTGATAAATAAAAGGTGTTTTATTTATACTCAAAGGTTTGAGGCCATATGAGATTAGTATTATCCTTGTGTTTCACCTTGCATGTTTTGACTTCCTGAATAATTTAATTGGTTCAGAACAGTCAAATTATTTGAACGGACCGCAGTCGTTCATATGTTGGAAGTAGATATGAATGAAGACTGTCATGAATTGGTGTGGGGATTGTCTAAAGAGTGTTGGACATAAGCAAATGTTTGCTGCAACGTTCATGAGTGCTTATGAATATGATTTGAGCATTGGATTAAACCCACGCTCACTTGGATCACTTCATAGATTTCATCTCGAGTGATTGATGAGACAATAACATCTTATATTCTTGAAACCGAGATGTGTGAGTTGTATCTTGCGAATCGGTTGCACATTGATAATATGTAAACGTACCTATAACTTGGTGTTATAAAACATATTGTTGTGTGTGATTTGGTGAGTGAGTGCAAGCGAGCATTGAGTCAAAATTTATCCGTTCCTTTTATCCAAAGTAGGGACTAAATTGATGTGTTCAATTGTAGTCTGTTGTCAGTTGTCATAAATCTGAATTCGGGAAACAGCACATAGACAGAGAGAATGGTCCATGTCTTAGTCTATACAAGAATATCTAGAATGGAGGAATATATATGATCCCTTATCTAAAGGACACACGTATCTGATAAGATCAGAGTTGACAACGGTTTTTGAAAGCTACGATTGCAGATCAGGATCTGAAGTCATACGCAGAATAATTATTAGACTTATCCAAGTGGGAGACTGTTGGATTAGTGTGTAAGTCCATAACTATTTTGGTATGTACTTGACCCGATGGTGCATGGTCCTTTTGGGTTGCCTTCACCAAAGCAACTTGATAGGATGAATTATGGAGAGAAAGGATTAAATATGATTTATTAATATATTATTAGAATAATATATTAAAGGAGAAATCATATTGTTTAATTAATATTAGTCAAGAATTAATAAGAATTAAGTTGGTGGCTAAAAGAGATTAATTAAACTTAAGGGACATGAACTGTTAATTGTATAATAGTTGAATATTGAGGTAATGGAGTCCATATTAAAGGGGTGGACGAATTCTATGGGGAAACCCATTAGAAATCGTCCTAGGGCCCTTAAGGAAGGAGTCCATGGGTTTCTTAGGGCCTAAGCATCCAAATTAGGGTTTCCTTGTTAGATAACCCTAATAGCCTCACTATTTAAGGAACCCTTAAGCCCCAAAAACGTGGTGAACAAATTAGTTAGGGTTTCCACACGTTTTGGGCAGCCTCCTTCTCTTATCTTCTTCATCCTCTTGCTCTTGGTGTTTGTGAACCATTAGAGGAGTGACATTTGTGTCTCTAAGCTTTCTAAAGTCAATAAAAGAAGGAATTGAGATTATTATTGCTATATAACAATCAAGGTATGATCTAAACCCTAATTCATATGTTATATTGATTAGATATAGGGTTTTAAGTCTTGGATTAAAAGCATGTACAATAGAGAAACCTAGATCCAAGCATTAGGGTTTGCATGAGCACATAGGATGTCTTTTGGCTAAAACCCATCAAATTTGACACTGAAGCAGGTCTATGTTACATCAATGCAATTAAGACTTTGTCAATAATTGAATCCCTTGATTAGTGTAATCACTAAATCGTAGGGTTAAACCAACACATAGAGAAGAGTAGCACCAACGCATACACATAAACCTAGTCTATATCAAAATGTGGGTAATGTAAACACTACTCGTGTCGGTTACTGCTCTAAGCGTTGGACTCCGCCACTTTGTGCTCTATGACGTGCAGTGATGACACACGATTTACGACGCACATTTATGACACGCAATGCGTATCAAGGAAGGCCATGTCATAAATGAAGATGACACACATTTTTGTGTATCATAATTTTATATGTTTAAAAAATATTATTTATAGATTTACTAATTTTTAAATTAAATTTGCATTGAATGTCTCTTAATAAATAAAATATCATATACAAAAATACAATCCATTGCACAAAATTTAATGTCATACAAATAATCGTTCCATGGAAAGATAAAACAAATCAATAAAAGTTGTAACGAATATTTACAAACTAATTAGATACAAGAAATATGAAAAGCTTGAAATCTCTAGGATTAATAATTCTAACAGAAGCTTCACGTGAGATACATACAGTTGGACCAGTAAGCAAGGATGTTCCCGAATCCACAATAGTAGCACAAGAACGCGTACACGATATTTTTTGCAAGAAGGTGCCGGTCCAAAACTACTGTTGAAGGTTGCCATGATAGCTGTTAAGATTTAAGCATAACAAGAAACCAATCAGTGACTATAATAAGCTAAAAAACAAACAACTAATAAACAAAATAAGCAACTAATTAAGTAAAACTATGACTATGTATTGTTGATACAAGAAAAAGAAGGAAATTTTTTCTGATTTATTGGTGTTCATACAACACTCTCCAGACAACACTTAATTGAAGAAAAGAATAAGGCTAAACTTACAAAGAAAAAGAATTCAGGAAGAAGACAAGTTTGAAAGCATACAAAATAACGTTTACCCAAGAAAGTGTGATCTACATGTAAACTTGAAAACACAAAACTCTGATTCTCAATCAAATAATTCAGAATTTTACATGCTCCGGAGAAAAGAATAGGGATACCTTAGGGTTATGTTTAACATCCTCCCCTATTGTGTACTCATCCATGTTCAAACCAATGTTCATGATCTGAACTTTAAAGTCTTGATACACCCCCAATAAAAGTGAATCCAACTTCTGTAGAGTTCTTCCAATCCATATGTGTAATGTAAGTTTGTGATGACTGTATCAGTATAGATGATGTACAAATATATGTCCAGTTGGCAAAGTAATATAGGATAATGATGAATGTATATGAAGTGTATCTTATTAATCTTACCTCCACACCACGACTCATCTCTTGTATAGTTGATTGCTCTGATAAGCTATCCAGAAGTTGGAGGTACTCAGACAAGACCTAGAATGTCTGTACATAACAAGATTGTATATTTATTTTTTACACTGCTATGATAAAAAGAAATTCTAAAAAAAATAAAAAAGTGGACCTTAGAGAAATTTTCTTCATTGACATGGGTTTCAAGTTCTACTTGCATGTCCTTTACACGAAGAAGTGCTGCTAAAACTGGATGTATGCACTGTAAATTTAATTTACATTTCTTGTTAGATGTAAATATAAGGTTAGTGGTCTTAAATTAGTGGTCTTAAAAGTAAAATTCGAAAGGGTTGTGGAATACCAGAAGATTATGTTTCTTTCTAGAATATGTGTTAACAATGAGGTCCTGTGATACCTCATTTCGTGAAGAAGTGAGGTGTCTTCTCCCATTCTATGCATACAAAATAAACATGCATAATGAGTTCCAATTACAATCCTAAAAGAGGAATTATTATCTTACTCTGATTTTCCTGATTTTGCCTTCAATTGTTCTTGGATATGGCTTATAATCTATTAACACTGTTTGTTTGTTTGCTTTGTGGTATTGATGAAGCATCTGATGAGACCATTTTCGGTTCCAGTGATAACCCTCTCTTCATCAAGCTAAACAATATCCGAAAGGGGCAAATCAGTAATTTGTAATTAATAAAAGAATATTGATAATTTGTAATCATTTAAATACAAACGAAAACTTTATTCTCACCTTCAACAAGGCGTTTACTGGATTTGGAGAAAGACCAGTAAAGCGATCACTATAAATTACAAATAAATGAGTTAAATCTGTATAAAAGATGTAAATGCTCTCCAAAATACAAATTTGCATTGAGAATTACCTGCGATCCTTGAAAAAACCCATGAGTATAATAACATGGCCCCGCTTTCAGTCCCACATATAACTTTTCTACCATTCTGAGAAACAAAAATAACCCCATATTAATATGTAAAAGACTAATATTAACCTCATGTAAAAACGCACATGTCATCTTTCATAACACTTTTCAAAAGGCATCAATTTCAGGGACTAAAAGTGTGACAAAAAGACTTTTTAGGGACGAAAAAGGTTAAAAATGAAAAACGGACCATATTTGTAAATTTCAACTAACCATAGGGACCAAAAGTGTAATTTAACCTACATTCTATTATCACTCTCTACTAAAAGAGTTGGTCTCAAAAACATACCTTCATTATCACTATTGATAATGGTTCATCTTCAGAAAACTCTGATTGGGTTTGAACCTGAAAAAATGATAAAAAAAAAAAATTAGACTTATTAATTATTATATTTATCTCATCAATGGAACATAATTTTATTTTATATTCCAACCCAACAAACTCTCTTTGTGAAAAAGACATGGATGCTCTCCTCGTCAAAAATAGTACTAAAAGACATGATTTTCTATAGCTATTTTGATGATGAGGGTATTTACGTTTTTTGTATAGACAAAACATTGAAAACCAATTACCTTGCTACTTCGTAGGTTACAAACAGATATAGTGCCATCTCCACTACAAAAAAATAAATGAAAATGTAACAGCCCGGATTTCCAGGTATCTTTTATGCTTTCAATTTTGATGTTTTGTGAGGGGACTCTGCGAGTTGGAGCTCAGACTCGCCGAGTAGGATCGTGATTCTGGACGCGGGTTCGCGCCTGGACTCGGCGAGTCCGCGCTGTTTAATGAAACCCTAATTTCTTGGGTTTGGGACCTATTTAAAGGGCCTTATGGTCGTCATTTGTGCTCACCAGTCCCTTGAGTGAAACCCTAGCGAGTTTGAGCGTTTGGAGCAAAGTAGGAAGCCATTATTGATCTTGGAGGTGTCATCTTGCAAGGGAAAGGGAGAATCAGCTAAGGGGAAGCAAGAGGAGCCACTTCCTGAGGGTTTGGGGTCCAGAACATCACATTTGAGGTACTATCTTCGAGCTATTCTCTGCTATGTTGATGTTATATTGATTTAGGGCTTATTGAGCCCTTTTGTGGCTAGATCTAGTGCTTCCTTGGTCCCTTAAGCGATTTAGATTATAGAGTGTCCCTTTTGCCAAGCCTTTTGTGAATCCATGGGGTTTTGGATTGGAATCCTTATGCCTAAAGGTCAAAACACCATTTATGAGCCATGGGATGTGTTATGAACACCAAGATAAGGACTTTACGTGATGAATCAGCTTAGCAAGGCCAGATCTATGAATTGTTGGAGCGGATCTGACCTCAGAAGCAAGTTTGAGTTGTTGCATGGCATGGACTCACCGAGTCCGACAAACAGACTCGGCGAGTAGCTTGAAGATTGCCCTTAGATCGCTCAGTGAGTGGTCCAGCCGAGTTATGGGGTGACTCAGTGAGTCAGGGGGAGTTAGAGAGGGTTGACAGGTGTATTGAGTCGAACTGGAACTCGCCGAGTTGTTCTGGAGACTCGGCGGGTTGAGTCGGGGTGGCCCCGCGATTCTTCTAGGTGGAACTCGTCAAGTCAGGGGAGTACTCGACGTGTCAAAAAGTGAATCCTAGAGAGTTGGTGAAAACGTGTAGACTCGCCGAGTCGCTCTAGTGCACTCGCCGAGTCCGGTCAAATTTGACCGTTGACCGTTGACCATTGACCAGAGTTGACCTGTGTTGACTTCTTAGGGATAGTCAACCTTAGTGATAAAAGTGTTAATTAGAGATGTATGATGTTATAGGAGGATTAGAGCTCGGAGGATCGAGCACGAGGGATTCCAGGATTCGTGAGATACCGAGATACGCGAGGTGAGTTTTCACACTATACTTTACCTTGAGTAGGTAACCAGAGTTATGTGATCAGAGTATTTGTATGCTATGTGTATGTGATGTGTTGTACTGCATTATTTCTATGTGATTTATGCTGTGGATGTTCATAGAGTTGGAACCGGAAGGTTCCCAGAGTTAGAACCTGAGGGTTCATAGAGTTGGGTGCACGGACCCATAGAGTTATAGCCTCGAGTGGCTAGTATGTGTTATGTGTGTGGTATTTTGGGTAACTCACTATGCTTCGTGCTTACAGTGTTAGTTTTGTTGTTTCAGGTACTAGCGATGACCGTGGGAAGGCGCCAGCTTGATCAGTACACACGCATGGGATTCTTTGATATATATGTGATCTTGGGATTTTGTGTGATGTGAATTGGGATTTTGAACTTAATGTTTTATGAAGCTAAATGAGAAATGTTTATATATTTGTGAAAAATTATTTTGAAAATTCACGATTTCCAGGTATCTTTTATGCTTTCAATTTTGATGTTTTGTGAGGGGACTCGGTGAGTTGGAGCTCAGACTCGCCGAGTAGGATCGCGACTCTGGCGCGGGTTTGCGCCTGGACTCGGCGAGTCCGTGCTGTTTAATGAAACCCTAATTTCTCGGGTTTGGGACCTATTTAAAGGGCCTTATGGCCGTCATTTGTGCTCACCAGTCCCTTGAGTGAAACCCTAGCGAGTTTGAGCGTTTGGAGCAAAGTAGGAAGCCATTATTGATCTTGGAGGTGTCATCTTGCAAGGGAAAGGGAGAATCAGCTAAGGCGAAGCAAGAGGAGCCACTTCCTGAGGGTTTGGGGTCCAGAACATCACATTTGAGGTACTATCTTCGAGCTATTCTCTGCTATGTTGATGTTATATTGATTTAGGGCTTATTGAGCCCTTTTGTGGCTAGATCTAGTGCTTCCTTGGTCCCTTAAGCGATTTAGATTATAGAGTGTCCCTTTTGCCAAGCCTTTTGTGAATCCATGGGGTTTTGGATTGGAATCCTTATGCCTAAAGGTCAAAACACCATTTATGAGCCATGGGATGTGTTATGAACACCAAGATAAGGACTTTACGTGATGAATCAGCTTAGCAAGGCCAGATCTATGAATTGTTGGAGCGGATCTGACCTCAGAAGCAAGACAAACAGACTCGGCGAGTAGCTTGAAGATTGCCCTTAGATCGCTCAGTGAGTGGTCCAGCCGAGTTATGGGGTGACTCAGTGAGTCAGGGGGAGTTAGAGAGGGTTGACAGGTGTATTGAGTCGAACTGGAACTCGCCGAGTTGTTCTGGAGACTCGGCGAGTTGAGTCGGGGTGGCCCCGCGATTCTTCTAGGTGGAACTCGTCGAGTCAGGGGAGTACTCGACGTGTCAAAAAGTGAATCCTAGAGAGTTGGTGAAAACGTGTAGACTCGCCGAGTCGCTCTAGTGCACTCGCCGAGTTCGGTCAAATTTGACCGTTGACCGTTGACCATTGACCAGAGTTGACCTGTGTTGACTTCTTAGGGATAGTCAACCTTAGTGATAAAAGTGTTAATTAGAGATGTATGATGTTATAGGAGGATTAGAGCTCGGAGGATCGAGCACGAGGGATTCCAGGATTCGTGAGATACCGAGATACGCGAGGTGAGTTTTCACACTATACTTTACCTTGAGTAGGTAACCAGAGTTATGTGATCAGAGTATTTGTATGCTATGTGTATGTGATGTGTTGTACTGCATTATTTCTATGTGATTTATGCTGTGGATGTTCATAGAGTTGGAACCGGAAGGTTCCCAGAGTTAGAACCTGAGGGTTCATAGAGTTGGGTGCACGGACCCATAGAGTTATAGCCTCGAGTGGCTAGTATGTGTTATGTGTGTGGTATTTTGGGTAACTCACTATGCTTCGTGCTTACAGTGTTAGTTTTGTTGTTTCAGGTACTAGCGATGACCGTGGGAAGGCGCCGGCTTGATCAGTACACACGCATGGGATTCTTTGATATATATGTGATCTTGGGATTTTGTGTGATGTGAATTGGGATTTTGAACTTAATGTTTTATGAAGCTAAATGAGAAATGTTTTTATATTTGTGAAAAATTATTTTGAAAATTCACGATTTCCAGGTATCTTTTATGCTTTCAATTTTGATGTTTTGTGAGGGGACTCGGTGAGTTGGAGCTCAGACTCGCCGAGTAAGATCGCGACTCTGGCGCGGGTTCGCGCCTGGACTCGGCGAGTCCGTGCTGTTTAATGAAACCCTAATTTCTCGGGTTTGGGACCTATTTAAAGGGCCTTATGGCCGTCATTTGTGCTCACCAGTCCCTTGAGTGAAACCCTAGCGAGTTTGAGCGTTTGGAGCAAAGTAGGAAGCCATTATTGATCTTGGAGGTGTCATCTTGCAAGGGAAAGGGAGAATCAGCTAAGGCGAAGCAAGAGGAGCCACTTCCTGAGGGTTTGGGGTCCAGAACATCACATTTGAGGTACTATCTTCGAGCTATTCTCTGCTATGTTGATGTTATATTGATTTAGGGCTTATTGAGCCCTTTTGTGGCTAGATCTAGTGCTTCCTTGGTCCCTTAAGCGATTTAGATTATAGAGTGTCCCTTTTGCCAAGCCTTTTGTGAATCCATGGGGTTTTGGATTGGAATCCTTATGCCTAAAGGTCAAAACACCATTTATGAGCCATGGGATGTGTTATGAACACCAAGATAAGGACTTTACGTGATGAATCAGCTTAGCAAGGCCAGATCTATGAATTGTTGGAGCGGATCTGACCTCAGAAGCAAGACAAACAGACTCGGCGAGTAGCTTGAAGATTGCCCTTAGATCGCTCAGTGAGTGGTCCAGCCGAGTTATGGGGTGACTCAGTGAGTCAGGGGGAGTTAGAGAGGGTTGACAGGTGTATTGAGTCGAACTGGAACTCGCCGAGTTGTTCTGGAGACTCGGCGAGTTGAGTCGGGGTGGCCCCGCGATTCTTCTAGGTGGAACTCGTCGAGTCAGGGGAGTACTCGACGTGTCAAAAAGTGAATCCTAGAGAGTTGGTGAAAACGTGTAGACTCGCCGAGTCGCTCTAGTGCACTCGCCGAGTTCGGTCAAATTTGACCGTTGACCGTTGACCATTGACCAGAGTTGACCTGTGTTGACTTCTTAGGGATAGTCAACCTTAGTGATAAAAGTGTTAATTAGAGATGTATGATGTTATAGGAGGATTAGAGCTCGGAGGATCGAGCACGAGGGATTCCAGGATTCGTGAGATACCGAGATACGCGAGGTGAGTTTTCACACTATACTTTACCTTGAGTAGGTAACCAGAGTTATGTGATCAGAGTATTTGTATGCTATGTGTATGTGATGTGTTGTACTGCATTATTTCTATGTGATTTATGTTGTGGATGTTCATAGAGTTGGAACCGGAAGGTTCCCAGAGTTAGAACCTGAGGGTTCATAGAGTTGGGTGCACGGACCCATAGAGTTATAGCCTCGAGTGGCTAGTATGTGTTATGTGTGTGGTATTTTGGGTAACTCACTATGCTTCGTGCTTACAGTGTTAGTTTTGTTGTTTCAGGTACTAGCGATGACCGTGGGAAGGCGCCGGCTTGATCAGTACACACGCATGGGATTCTTTGATATATATGTGATCTTGGGATTTTGTGTGATGTGAATTGGGATTTTGAACTTAATGTTTTATGAAGCTAAATGAGAAATGTTTTTATATTTGTGAAAAATTATTTTGAAAATTCACGATTTCCAGGTATCTTTTATGCTTTCAATTTTGATGTTTTGTGAGGGGACTCGGTGAGTTGGAGCTCAGACTCGCCGAGTAGGATCGCGATTCTGGACGCGGGTTCGCGCCTGGACTCGGCGAGTCCGCGCTGTTTAATAAAACCCTAATTTCTCGGGTTTGGGACCTATTTAAAGGGCCTTATGGCCGTCATTTGTGCTCACCAGTCCCTTGAGTGAAACCCTAGCGAGTTTGAGCGTTTGGAGCAAAGTAGGAAGCCATTATTGATCTTGGAGGTGTCATCTTGCAAGGGAAAGGGAGAATCAGCTAAGGCGAAGCAAGAGGAGCCACTTCCTGAGGGTTTGGGGTCCAGAACATCACATTTGAGGTACTATCTTCGAGCTATTCTCTGCTATGTTGATGTTATATTGATTTAGGGCTTATTGAGCCCTTTTGTGGCTAGATCTAGTGCTTCCTTGGTCCCTTAAGCGATTTAGATTATAGATCTGGACCCTTGGAGGTCCAGAGTGTCCCTTTTGCCAAGATTTTTGTGAATCCATGGGGGTTTTGGATTGGAATCCTTATGCCTAAAGGTCAAAACACCATTTATGAGCCATGGGGTGTGTTATGAACACCAAGATAAGGAATTTACGTGATGAATCAGCTTAGGAAGGCCAGATCTATGAATTGTTGGAGCGGATCTGACCTCAGAAGCAAGTTTGAGTTGTTGCATGGCATGGACTCGCCGAGTCCGACGAACAGACTCGGCGAGTAGCTTGAAGATTGCCCTTAGATCGCTCAGTGAGTGGTCCAGCCGAGTTATGGGGTGACTCAGTGAGTCAGGGGGAGTTAGAGAGGGTTGACAGGTGTATTGAGTCGAACTGGAACTCGCCGATTTGTTCTTGAGACTCGGCGAGTTGAGTCGGGTTAGCCCTGCGATTCTTCCAGGTGGAACTCGTCGAGTCAGGGGAGTACTCGACGTGTCAAAAAGTGAATCCTAGAGAGTTGGTGAAAACGTGTAGACTCGTCGAGTCGCTCTAGTGCACTCGTCGAGTCCGGTCAAATTTGACCGTTGACCGTTGACCGTTGACCAGAGTTGACCTGTGTTGACTTCTTAGGGATAGTCAACCTTAGTGATAAAAGTGTTAATTAGAGATGTATGATGTTATAGGAGGATTAGAGCTCGGAGGATCGAGCACGAGGGATTCCAGGATTCGTGAGATACCGAGATACGCGAGGTGAGTCTTCTCACTATACTTTACCTTGAGTAGGTAACCAGAGTTATGTGATCAGAGTATTTGTATGCTATGTGTATGTGATGTGTTGTACTGCATTATTTCTATGTGATTTATGCTGTGGATGTTCATAGAGTTGGAACCGGAAGGTTCCCAGAGTTAGAACCTGAGGGTTCATAGAGTTGGGTGCACGGACCCATAGAGTTATAGCCTCGAGTGGCTAGTATGTGTTATGTGTGTGGTATTTTGGGTAACTCAATATGCTTCGTGCTTACAGTGTTAGTTTTGTTGTTTCAGGTACTAGCGATGACCGTGGGAAGGCGCCGGCTTGATCAGTACACACGCATGGGATTCTTTGATATATATGTGATCTTGGGATTTTGTGTGATGTGAATTGGGATTTTGAACTTAATGTTTTATGAAGCTAAATGAGAAATGTTTTTATATTTGTGAAAAATTATTTTGAAAATTCACGATTTCCAGGTATCTTTTATGCTTTCAATTTTGATGTTTTGTGAGGGGACTCGGTGAGTTGGAGCTCAGACTCGCCGAGTAGGATCGCGATTCTGGACGCGGGTTCGCGCCTGGACTCGGCGAGTCCGCGCTGTTTAATGAAACCCTAATTTCTCGGGTTTGGGACCTATTTAAAGGGCCTTATGGCCGTCATTTGTGCTCACCAGTCCCTTGAGTGAAACCCTAGCGAGTTTGAGCGTTTGGAGCAAAGTAGGAAGCCATTATTGATCTTGGAGGTGTCATCTTGCAAGGGAAAGGGAGAATCAGCTAAGGCGAAGCAAGAGGAGCCACTTCCTGAGGGTTTGGGGTCCATAACATCACATTTGAGGTACTATCTTCGAGCTATTCTCTGCTATGTTGATGTTATATTGATTTAGGGCTTATTGAGCCCTTTTGTGGCTAGATCTAGTGCTTCCTTGGTCCCTTAAGTGATTTAGATTATAGATCTGGACCCTTGGAGGTCCAGAGTGTCCCTTTTGCCAAGATTTTTGTGAATCCATGGGGGTTTTGGATTGGAATCCTTATGCCTAAAGGTCAAAACACCATTTATGAGCCATGGGGTGTGTTATGAACACTAAGATAAGGAATTTACGTGATGAATCAGCTTAGGAAGGCCAGATCTATGAATTGTTGGAGCGGATCTGACCTCAGAAGCAAGTTTGAGTTGTTGCATGGCATGGACTCGCCGAGTCCGACGAACAGACTCGGCGAGTAGCTTGAAGATTGCCCTTAGATCGCTCAGTGAGTGGTCCAGCCGAGTTATGGGGTGACTCAGTGAGTCAGGGGGAGTTAGAGAGGGTTGACAGGTGTATTGAGTCGAACTGGAACTCGCCGAGTTGTTCTTGAGACTCGGCGAGTTGAGTCGGGTTAGCCCCGCGATTCTTCCAGGTGGAACTCGTCGAGTCAGGGGAGTACTCGACGTGTCAAAAAGTGAATCCTAGAGAGTTGGTGAAAACGTGTAGACTCGTCGAGTCGCTCTAGTGCACTCGTCGAGTCCGGTCAAATTTGACCGTTGACCGTTGACCATTGACCAGAGTTGACCTGTGTTGACTTCTTAGGGATAGTCAACCTTAGTGATAAAAGTGTTAATTAGAGATGTATGATGTTATAGGAGGATTAGAGCTCGGAGGATCGAGCACGAGGGATTCCAGGATTCGTGAGATACCGAGATACGCGAGGTGAGTCTTCTCACTATACTTTACCTTGAGTAGGTAACCAGAGTTATGTGATCAGAGTATTTGTATGCTATGTGTATGTGATGTGTTGTACTGCATTATTTCTATGTGATTTATGCTGTGGATGTTCATAGAGTTGGAACCGGAAGGTTCCCAGAGTTAGAACCTGAGGGTTCATAGAGTTGGGTGCACGGACCCATAGAGTTATAGCCTCGAGTGGCTAGTATGTGTTATGTGTGTGGTATTTTGGGTAACTCACTATGCTTCGTGCTTACAGTGTTAGTTTTGTTGTTTCAGGTACTAGCGATGACCGTGGGAAGGCGCCGGCTTGATCAGTACACACGCATGGGATTCTTTGATATATATGTGATCTTGGGATTTTGTGTGATGTGAATTGGGATTTTGAACTTAATGTTTTATGAAGCTAAATGAGAAATGTTTTTATATTTGTGAAAAATTATTTTGAAAATTCACGATTTCCAGGTATCTTTTATGCTTTCAATTTTGATGTTTTGTGAGGGGACTCGGTGAGTTGGAGCTCAGACTCGCCGAGTAGGATCGCGATTCTGGACGCGGGTTCGCGCCTGGACTCGGCGAGTCCGCGCTGTTTAATAAAACCCTAATTTCTCGGGTTTGGGACCTATTTAAAGGGCCTTATGGCCGTCATTTGTGCTCACCAGTCCCTTGAGTGAAACCCTAGCGAGTTTGAGCGTTTGGAGCAAAGTAGGAAGCCATTATTGATCTTGGAGGTGTCATCTTGCAAGGGAAAGGGAGAATCAGCTAAGGCGAAGCAAGAGGAGCCACTTCCTGAGGGTTTGGGGTCCAGAACATCACATTTGAGGTACTATCTTCGAGCTATTCTCTGCTATGTTGATGTTATATTGATTTAGGGCTTATTGAGCCCTTTTGTGGCTAGATCTAGTGCTTCCTTGGTCCCTTAAGCGATTTAGATTATAGATCTGGACCCTTGGAGGTCCAGAGTGTCCCTTTTGCCAAGATTTTTGTGAATCCATGGGGGTTTTGGATTGGAATCCTTATGCCTAAAGGTCAAAACACCATTTATGAGCCATGGGGTGTGTTATGAACACCAAGATAAGGAATTTACGTGATGAATCAGCTTAGGAAGGCCAGATCTATGAATTGTTGGAGCGGATCTGACCTCAGAAGCAAGTTTGAGTTGTTGCATGGCATGGACTCGCCGAGTCCGACGAACAGACTCGGCGAGTAGCTTGAAGATTGCCCTTAGATCGCTCAGTGAGTGGTCCAGCCGAGTTATGGGGTGACTCAGTGAGTCAGGGGGAGTTAGAGAGGGTTGACAGGTGTATTGAGTCGAACTGGAACTCGCCGATTTGTTCTTGAGACTCGGCGAGTTGAGTCGGGTTAGCCCTGCGATTCTTCCAGGTGGAACTCGTCGAGTCAGGGGAGTACTCGACGTGTCAAAAAGTGAATCCTAGAGAGTTGGTGAAAACGTGTAGACTCGTCGAGTCGCTCTAGTGCACTCGTCGAGTCCGGTCAAATTTGACCGTTGACCGTTGACCGTTGACCAGAGTTGACCTGTGTTGACTTCTTAGGGATAGTCAACCTTAGTGATAAAAGTGTTAATTAGAGATGTATGATGTTATAGGAGGATTAGAGCTCGGAGGATCGAGCACGAGGGATTCCAGGATTCGTGAGATACCGAGATACGCGAGGTGAGTCTTCTCACTATACTTTACCTTGAGTAGGTAACCAGAGTTATGTGATCAGAGTATTTGTATGCTATGTGTATGTGATGTGTTGTACTGCATTATTTCTATGTGATTTATGCTGTGGATGTTCATAGAGTTGGAACCGGAAGGTTCCCAGAGTTAGAACCTGAGGGTTCATAGAGTTGGGTGCACGGACCCATAGAGTTATAGCCTCGAGTGGCTAGTATGTGTTATGTGTGTGGTATTTTGGGTAACTCAATATGCTTCGTGCTTACAGTGTTAGTTTTGTTGTTTCAGGTACTAGCGATGACCGTGGGAAGGCGCCGGCTTGATCAGTACACACGCATGGGATTCTTTGATATATATGTGATCTTGGGATTTTGTGTGATGTGAATTGGGATTTTGAACTTAATGTTTTATGAAGCTAAATGAGAAATGTTTTTATATTTGTGAAAAATTATTTTGAAAATTCACGATTTCCAGGTATCTTTTATGCTTTCAATTTTGATGTTTTGTGAGGGGACTCGGTGAGTTGGAGCTCAGACTCGCCGAGTAGGATCGCGATTCTGGACGCGGGTTCGCGCCTGGACTCGGCGAGTCCGCGCTGTTTAATGAAACCCTAATTTCTCGGGTTTGGGACCTATTTAAAGGGCCTTATGGCCGTCATTTGTGCTCACCAGTCCCTTGAGTGAAACCCTAGCGAGTTTGAGCGTTTGGAGCAAAGTAGGAAGCCATTATTGATCTTGGAGGTGTCATCTTGCAAGGGAAAGGGAGAATCAGCTAAGGCGAAGCAAGAGGAGCCACTTCCTGAGGGTTTGGGGTCCAGAACATCACATTTGAGGTACTATCTTCGAGCTATTCTCTGCTATGTTGATGTTATATTGATTTAGGGCTTATTGAGCCCTTTTGTGGCTAGATCTAGTGCTTCCTTGGTCCCTTAAGTGATTTAGATTATAGATCTGGACCCTTGGAGGTCCAGAGTGTCCCTTTTGCCAAGATTTTTGTGAATCCATGGGGGTTTTGGATTGGAATCCTTATGCCTAAAGGTCAAAACACCATTTATGAGCCATGGGGTGTGTTATGAACACTAAGATAAGGAATTTACGTGATGAATCAGCTTAGGAAGGCCAGATCTATGAATTGTTGGAGCGGATCTGACCTCAGAAGCAAGTTTGAGTTGTTGCATGGCATGGACTCGCCGAGTCCGACGAACAGACTCGGCGAGTAGCTTGAAGATTGCCCTTAGATCGCTCAGTGAGTGGTCCAGCCGAGTTATGGGGTGACTCAGTGAGTCAGGGGGAGTTAGAGAGGGTTGACAGGTGTATTGAGTCGAACTGGAACTCGCCGAGTTGTTCTTGAGACTCGGCGAGTTGAGTCGGGTTAGCCCCGCGATTCTTCCAGGTGGAACTCGTCGAGTCAGGGGAGTACTCGACGTGTCAAAAAGTGAATCCTAGAGAGTTGGTGAAAACGTGTAGACTCGTCGAGTCGCTCTAGTGCACTCGTCGAGTCCGGTCAAATTTGACCGTTGACCGTTGACCATTGACCAGAGTTGACCTGTGTTGACTTCTTAGGGATAGTCAACCTTAGTGATAAAAGTGTTAATTAGAGAGGTATGATGTTATAGGAGGATTAGAGCTCGGAGGATCGAGCACGAGGGATTCCAGGATTCGTGAGATACCGAGATACGCGAGGTGAGTCTTCTCACTATACTTTACCTTGAGTAGGTAACCAGAGTTATGTGATCAGAGTATTTGTATGCTATGTGTATGTGATGTGTTGTACTGCATTATTTCTATGTGATTTATGCTGTGGATGTTCATAGAGTTGGAACCGGAAGGTTCCCAGAGTTAGAACCTGAGGGTTCATAGAGTTGGGTGCACGGACCCATAGAGTTATAGCCTCGAGTGGCTAGTATGTGTTATGTGTGTGGTATTTTGGGTAACTCACTATGCTTCGTGCTTACAGTGTTAGTTTTGTTGTTTCAGGTACTAGCGATGACCGTGGGAAGGCGCCGGCTTGATCAGTACACACGCATGGGATTCTTTGATATATATGTGATCTTGGGATTTTGTGTGATGTGAATTGGGATTTTGAACTTAATGTTTTATGAAGCTAAATGAGAAATGTTTTTATATTTGTGAAAAATTATTTTGAAAATTCACGATTTCCAGGTATCTTTTATGCTTTCAATTTTGATGTTTTGTGAGGGGACTCGGTGAGTTGGAGCTCAGACTCGCCGAGTAGGATCGCGATTCTGGACGCGGGTTCGCGCCTGGACTCGGCGAGTCCGCGCTGTTTAATGAAACCCTAATTTCTCGGGTTTGGGACCTATTTAAAGGGCCTTATGGCCGTCATTTGTGCTCACCAGTCCCTTGAGTGAAACCCTAGCGAGTTTGAGCGTTTGGAGCAAAGTAGGAAGCCATTATTGATCTTGGAGGTGTCATCTTGCAAGGGAAAGGGAGAATCAGCTAAGGCGAAGCAAGAGGAGCCACTTCCTGAGGGTTTGGGGTCCAGAACATCACATTTGAGGTACTATCTTCGAGCTATTCTCTGCTATGTTGATGTTATATTGATTTAGGGCTTATTGAGCCCTTTTGTGGCTAGATCTAGTGCTTCCTTGGTCCCTTAAGCGATTTAGATTATAGATCTGGACCCTTGGAGGTCCAGAGTGTCCCTTTTGCCAAGATTTTTGTGAATCCATGGGGGTTTTGGATTGGAATCCTTATGCCTAAAGGTCAAAACACCATTTATGAGCCATGGGGTGTGTTATGAACACCAAGATAAGGAATTTACGTGATGAATCAGCTTAGGAAGGCCAGATCTATGAATTGTTGGAGCGGATCTGACCTCAGAAGCAAGTTTGAGTTGTTGCATGGCATGGACTCGCCGAGTCCGACGAACAGACTCGGCGAGTAGCTTGAAGATTGCCCTTAGATCGCTTAGTGAGTGGTCCAGCCGAGTTATGGGGTGACTCAGTGAGTCAGGGGGAGTTAGAGAGGGTTGACAGGTGTATTGAGTCGAACTGGAACTCGCCGAGTTGTTCTTGAGACTCGGCGAGTTGAGTCGGGTTAGCCCCGCGATTCTTCCAGGTGGAACTCGTCGAGTCAGGGGAGTACTCGACGTGTCAAAAAGTGAATCCTAGAGAGTTGGTGAAAACGTGTAGACTCGTCGAGTCGCTCTAGTGCACTCGTCGAGTCCGGTCAAATTTGACCGTTGACCGTTGACCATTGACCAGAGTTGACCTGTGTTGACTTCTTAGGGATAGTCAACCTTAGTGATAAAAGTGTTAATTAGAGATGTATGATGTTATAGGAGGATTAGAGCTCGGAGGATCAAGCACAAGGGATTCCAGGATTCGTGAGATACCGAGATACGCGAGGTGAGTCTTCTCACTATACTTTACCTTGAGTAGGTAACCAGAGTTATGTGATCAGAGTATTTGTATGCTATATGTATGTGATGTGTTGTACTGCATTATTTCTATGTGATTTATGTTGTGGATGTTCATAGAGTTGGAACCGGAAGGTTCCCAGAGTTAGAACCTGAGGGTTCATAGAGTTGGGTGCACGGACCCATAGAGTTATAGCCTCGAGTGGCTAGTATGTGTTATGTGTGTGGTATTTTGGGTAACTCACTATGCTTCGTGCTTACAGTGTTAGTTTTGTTGTTTCAGGTACTAGCGATGACCGTGGGAAGGCGCCGGCTTGATCAGTACACACGCATGGGATTCTTTGATATATATGTGATCTTGGGATTTTGTGTGATGTGAATTGGGATTTTGAACTTAATTTTTTATGAAGCTAAATGAGAAATGTTTTTATATTTGTGAAAAATTATTTTGAAAATTCACGATTTCCAGGTATCTTTTATGCTTTCAATTTTGATGTTTTGTGAGGGGACTCGATGAGTTGGAGCTCAGACTCGCCGAGTAGGATCGCGATTCTGGACGCGGGTTCGCGCCTGGACTCGGCGAGTCCGCGCTGTTTAATGAAACCCTAATTTCTCGGGTTTGGGACCTATTCAAAGGGCCTTATGGCCGTCATTTGTGCTCACCAGTCCCTTGAGTGAAACCCTAGCGAGTTTGAGCGTTTGGAGCAAAGTAGGAAGCCATTATTGATCTTGGAGGTGTCATCTTGCAAGGGAAAGGGAGAATCAGCTAAGGCGAAGCAAGAGGAGCCACTTCCTGAGGGTTTGGGGTCCAGAACATCACATTTGAGGTACTATCTTCGAGCTATTCTCTGCTATGTTGATGTTATATTGATTTAGGGCTTATTGAGCCCTTTTGTGGCTAGATCTAGTGCTTCCTTGGTCCCTTAAGCGATTTAGATTATAGATCTGGACCCTTGGAGGTCCAGAGTGTCCCTTTTGCCAAGATTTTTGTGAATCCATGGGGGTTTTGGATTGGAATCCTTATGCCTAAAGGTCAAAACACCATTTATGAGCCATGGGGTGTGTTATGAACACCAAGATAAGGAATTTACGTGATGAATCAGCTTAGGAAGGCCAGATCTATGAATTGTTGGAGCGGATCTGACCTCAGAAGCAAGTTTGAGTTGTTGCATGGCATGGACTCGCCGAGTCCGACGAACAGACTCGGCGAGTAGCTTGAAGATTGCCCTTAGATCGCTTAGTGAGTGGTCCAGCCGAGTTATGGGGTGACTCAGTGAGTCAGGGGGAGTTAGAGAGGGTTGACAGGTGTATTGAGTCGAACTGGAACTCGCCGAGTTGTTCTTGAGACTCGGCGAGTTGAGTCGGGTTAGCCCCGCGATTCTTCCAGGTGGAACTCGTCGAGTCAGGGGAGTACTCGACGTGTCAAAAAGTGAATCCTAGAGAGTTGGTGAAAACGTGTAGACTCGTCGAGTCGCTCTAGTGCACTCGTCGAGTCCGGTCAAATTTGACCGTTGACCGTTGACCATTGACCAGAGTTGACCTGTGTTGACTTCTTAGGGATAGTCAACCTTAGTGATAAAAGTGTTAATTAGAGATGTATGATGTTATAGGAGGATTAGAGCTCGGAGGATCAAGCACAAGGGATTCCAGGATTCGTGAGATACCGAGATACGCGAGGTGAGTCTTCTCACTATACTTTACCTTGAGTAGGTAACCAGAGTTATGTGATCAGAGTATTTGTATGCTATATGTATGTGATGTGTTGTACTGCATTATTTCTATGTGATTTATGTTGTGGATGTTCATAGAGTTGGAACCGGAAGGTTCCCAGAGTTAGAACCTGAGGGTTCATAGAGTTGGGTGCACGGACCCATAGAGTTATAGCCTCGAGTGGCTAGTATGTGTTATGTGTGTGGTATTTTGGGTAACTCACTATGCTTCGTGCTTACAGTGTTAGTTTTGTTGTTTCAGGTACTAGCGATGACCGTGGGAAGGCGCCGGCTTGATCAGTACACACGCATGGGATTCTTTGATATATATGTGATCTTGGGATTTTGTGTGATGTGAATTGGGATTTTGAACTTAATTTTTTATGAAGCTAAATGAGAAATGTTTTTATATTTGTGAAAAATTATTTTGAAAATTCACGATTTCCAGGTATCTTTTATGCTTTCAATTTTGATGTTTTGTGAGGGGACTCGATGAGTTGGAGCTCAGACTCGCCGAGTAGGATCGCGATTCTGGACGCGGGTTCGCGCCTGGACTCGGCGAGTCCGCGCTGTTTAATGAAACCCTAATTTCTCGGGTTTGGGACCTATTCAAAGGGCCTTATGGCCGTCATTTGTGCTCACCAGTCCCTTGAGTGAAACCCTAGCGAGTTTGAGCGTTTGGAGCAAAGTAGGAAGCCATTATTGATCTTGGAGGTGTCATCTTGCAAGGGAAAGGGAGAATCAGCTAAGGCGAAGCAAGAGGAGCCACTTCCTGAGGGTTTGGGGTCCAGAACATCACATTTGAGGTACTATCTTCGAGCTATTCTCTGCTATGTTGATGTTATATTGATTTAGGGCTTATTGAGCCCTTTTGTGGCTAGATCTAGTGCTTCCTTGGTCCCTTAAGCGATTTAGATTATAGATCTGGACCCTTGGAGGTCCAGAGTGTCCCTTTTGCCAAGATTTTTGTGAATCCATGGGGGTTTTGGATTGGAATCCTTATGCCTAAAGGTCAAAACACCATTTATGAGCCATGGGGTGTGTTATGAACACCAAGATAAGGAATTTACGTGATGAATCAGCTTAGGAAGGCCAGATCTATGAATTGTTGGAGCGGATCTGACCTCAGAAGCAAGTTTGAGTTGTTGCATGGCATGGACTCGCCGAGTCCGACGAACAGACTCGGCGAGTAGCTTGAAGATTGCCCTTAGATCGCTTAGTGAGTGGTCCAGCCGAGTTATGGGGTGACTCAGTGAGTCAGGGGGAGTTAGAGAGGGTTGACAGGTGTATTGAGTCGAACTGGAACTCGCCGAGTTGTTCTTGAGACTCGGCGAGTTGAGTCGGGTTAGCCCCGCGATTCTTCCAGGTGGAACTCGTCGAGTCAGGGGAGTACTCGACGTGTCAAAAAGTGAATCCTAGAGAGTTGGTGAAAACGTGTAGACTCGTCGAGTCGCTCTAGTGCACTCGTCGAGTCCGGTCAAATTTGACCGTTGACCGTTGACCATTGACCAGAGTTGACCTGTGTTGACTTCTTAGGGATAGTCAACCTTAGTGATAAAAGTGTTAATTAGAGATGTATGATGTTATAGGAGGATTAGAGCTCGGAGGATCAAGCACAAGGGATTCCAGGATTCGTGAGATACCGAGATACGCGAGGTGAGTCTTCTCACTATACTTTACCTTGAGTAGGTAACCAGAGTTATGTGATCAGAGTATTTGTATGCTATATGTATGTGATGTGTTGTACTGCATTATTTCTATGTGATTTATGTTGTGGATGTTCATAGAGTTGGAACCGGAAGGTTCCCAGAGTTAGAACCTGAGGGTTCATAGAGTTGGGTGCACGGACCCATAGAGTTATAGCCTCGAGTGGCTAGTATGTGTTATGTGTGTGGTATTTTGGGTAACTCACTATGCTTCGTGCTTACAGTGTTAGTTTTGTTGTTTCAGGTACTAGCGATGACCGTGGGAAGGCGCCGGCTTGATCAGTACACACGCATGGGATTCTTTGATATATATGTGATCTTGGGATTTTGTGTGATGTGAATTGGGATTTTGAACTTAATTTTTTATGAAGCTAAATGAGAAATGTTTTTATATTTGTGAAAAATTATTTTGAAAATTCACGATTTCCAGGTATCTTTTATGCTTTCAATTTTGATGTTTTGTGAGGGGACTCGATGAGTTGGAGCTCAGACTCGCCGAGTAGGATCGCGATTCTGGACGCGGGTTCGCGCCTGGACTCGGCGAGTCCGCGCTGTTTAATGAAACCCTAATTTCTCGGGTTTGGGACCTATTCAAAGGGCCTTATGGCCGTCATTTGTGCTCACCAGTCCCTTGTGTGAAACCCTAGCGAGTTTGAGCGTTTGGAGCAAAGTAGGAAGCCATTATTGATCTTGGAGGTGTCATCTTGCAAGGGAAAGGGAGAATCAGCTAAGGCGAAGCAAGAGGAGCCACTTCCTGAGGGTTTGGGGTCCAGAACATCACATTTGAGGTACTATCTTCGAGCTATTCTCTGCTATGTTGATGTTATATTGATTTAGGGCTTATTGAGCCCTTTTGTGGCTAGATCTAGTGCTTCCTTGGTCCCTTAAGCGATTTAGATTATAGATCTGGACCCTTGGAGGTCCAGAGTGTCCCTTTTGCCAAGATTTTTGTGAATCCATGGGGGTTTTGGATTGGAATCCTTATGCCTAAAGGTCAAAACACCATTTATGAGCCATGGGGTGTGTTATGAACACCAAGATAAGGAATTTACGTGATGAATCAGCTTAGGAAGGCCAGATCTATGAATTGTTGGAGCGGATCTGACCTCAGAAGCAAGTTTGAGTTGTTGCATGGCATGGACTCGCCGAGTCCGACGAACAGACTCGGCGAGTAGCTTGAAGATTGCCCTTAGATCGCTCAGTGAGTGGTCCAGCCGAGTTATGGGGTGACTCAGTGAGTCAGGGGGAGTTAGAGAGGGTTGACAGGTGTATTGAGTCGAACTGGAACTCGCCGAGTTGTTCTTGAGACTCGGCGAGTTGAGTCGGGTTAGCCCCGCGATTCTTCCAGGTGGAACTCGTCGAGTCAGGGGAGTACTCGACGTGTCAAAAAGGGAATCCTAGAGAGTTGGAGAAAATGTCTAGACTCGCCGAGTCGCTCTAGTGCACTTGCCGAGTCCGGTCAAAGTTGACCGTTGACCATTGACCATTGACCAGTGTTGACCTGTGTTGACTTCTTAGGGATAGTCAACCTTAGTGATAAAAGTATTAATTAGAAATGTATGATGTTATAGGAGGATTAGAGCTCGGAGGATCAAGCACAAGGGATTCCAGGATTCGTGAGATACCGAGATACGCGAGGTGAGTCTTCTCACTATACTTTACCTTGAGTAGGTAACCAGAGTTATGTGATCAGAGTATTTGTATGTTATGTGTATGTGATGTGTTGTACTGCATTATTTCTATGTTATTGTTGTGCATGTTTATAGAGTTGGAACCGGAAGGTTCCCAGAGTTAGAACCTGAGGGTTCACAGAGTTGGGTGCACGGACGCATAGAGTTATAGCCTCGAGTGGCTAATATGTGTTATGTGTGTGGTATTTTGGGGAACTGACTAAGCTTTGTGCTTACAGTGTTAGTTTTGTTGTTTCAGGTACTAGCGATGACCGTGGGAAGGCGCCGGCTTGATCAGTACACACGCATGGGATTCTTTGATATATATGTGATCTTGGGATTTTGTATGATGTGAATTGGGATTTTGAACTTAATGTTTTATGAAACTAAATGAGAAATGTTTTTATATTTGTGAAAAATTATTTTGAAAATTCACGGTGTTACAGAAAACAAAAATGATTTCATTGTTAAAATGGCTTACATGGAATTTTCCATAAAAAAATAAGAAATTTATAAATAAATATTAAAAAAGGGACATTTTTTCCTACCTTGTTCCCAATAGTTTCATGGAATCAGGCTCAAAGATCATATCAGTAATATACTCTTTATGAACTTTAAATGAATTGCAGCATGTCTGCTGTCTTGTATCTCATACCCACATTTAAAAAATCAAAATATGAAAAATGATAATAAAAGAAAGAGATATTACTAAATAAAGGAAAAATATAATAACAAACAAGTAACCTTTATATGCCCTTCATCACCTCCAGAAGCAAGTGTTGTTTCTGTGAGATTAACTAGCCTGTTCACAACTTTCCTAAAAAAATATTTATTGTTAAAGCAAATATGATAATTATATATAATTAAGAAATAATAAATTAATAAAAAACACCTACTCATGAGAATTTTCAAGACGAGCAACTGGAGGTCCTGTTTCAATATCAGTTGCAAGAATACAACAATTTGGAGAACCTGTGAGGATCACTGATAACAAAAACACACATTCATAATCAAGTTGAAAGAAATAGAAACATACTTTACTCTTTTTATTATTTGTATGAAATATAGAAGTATGTTGCTACTGAGGGTAAAAAAGTAAATTACATGGTTCAAGAGTATATAAAGTATAAACAATGTTGGTTCATTACAACGTCCTTCATTGATAAATCTTACAGCTCTACAAAATTCATTGTGTGCATGAACATTCAACACCCTGAAATGATTTTTTTAGAGAAATCACATTATAAGAACGGTTTTTAATGACGAAATTACCCAGGAAAAAATGTTATATATAAACAAACCCACGGTTGTTCCGATTAAAATCAGCTTTACTCATCTTACATATAAACAAACCAAAGCATCAAAATCAGAAAAGTAAATGAATATATAAACTATAAAAACATATATAGTTACAAATAGATATATTTTTTCATTAAAGAATATCTAAAATCTTGATATTACAAAACTATGTTATGAAAAAATCAACTAATCTCAGGAGTGGTATACCATTTGAGATGTTGAACAATTAGGACACTTGATAGAAGCAATGCACCATCAAAAGGTGTTGTAGAAGCAAAAGGGAAAAAATGAAATAAGCAAAAAAAGAATAATATGAGATTTAATTTGATGTAGATTTAAGTAAAATAAAGGGTATCACCATATGGAAACGGGAACCAACATGCTATATAAAACCATAACATTACACCGAAACACAATAAAATAATATGACAAGAAGCAAGAAGAAGAACAAAACATAACAGGGGTATATTTTGTTTAAGCATTTTAATAAACACTTTCCGTGCATACATACAAATAGAGTGTAAACTCCAAAAACAATTCAAGCTGCAATGAAGAAGTGAATAATGAAAGAGGTAATTATGCACACTTAACTGTATATGAGTTTGCAAAATATATATTGGAATAGAATCTGAATTCAAGCTAAGCTAAAGAAAATAGTTCACACTATTGCTATATTATGGAAAACTAATTAATTAAGTAATTTAGTAGAAGAGGGATGAATTAATACCTCAAAATTCCGGCTTTGAACATAAGATGTCATTATCATCGACAGAGACAGACGAAGGAGGAGTGGTGCGCTGATGAGGAAGAAAGATGTGGGGTTGTCATTTAGGGAAGAAGAACACAATCTAGGCAACCAGTCGCCTTCGTGAAGCAGAGGAGATCAAATTTTCATGTTTGAATTTTGCATGCTTCTGGTAAGGGCGAGTGGAGAAAACGACATACAAAACTCCAACGATGGATTGCCTGTTGCCTTGATCGACATCGAAAAACGGGAAGGAACAGGTGGCGGCAGTCGGAGTCCAAGGGATTGAAGAAAGCAATGCTTGATGTAGGAAGGGGGAGGAAGAGCGGCGATAACTTTTTTGGGGAAAATAACACACCTAGGGCAAAATAGCGGAAACAAGGAAGGCTGGAGAAGTGAGCTGAGTTTGCCGGCAAGGCGACGTGAGGTCGCGGAACAGATCGATTGTAGAGAGCACTGAGTGAGTGAGTTATTGTAATGTTCTTGAAAAAAGCCCTAGATCCTTTAAGTTTTGTGATAAAGAGATGTGCATTTGTAAAATTATAAAGTGACACTTACAGAGGATGCGCATTTAAGATACAGCGCCCTCCGTGCTTTTAATTTTTTTTCTTACGAAACTAATTTAAGGGCACGCAATAATGCGTGACCTAAATCTTTAAAATTTTTGAAGAGATGACACTTTTTTAATGTCACTCTCTTTTGCGTAACATAAATAAATGAGTTTCATGGTTTGCGCATCATAAAAGGGTCTTTTTCTTGTAGTGGTTTATCACATACTATGATCAGTGGGCGGATCGTATGGAGGATTATGTGAATTGTATCGATGAGGATCTGTGGAGATTGATCGAGACTGAACCTTATCGTGTAGATTTGGTTCAAGCAGTTGGTAAGGTTGGAGTAGATGAGGATATAATTGTGCAAGAGAATAAGATGAAAGGGAATGACAAAAGATGCCTCCGTGAACTGCGAGGAGCTCTTGCACCCATCGTTTACAATTATGTTTGTGGTTTCAAGACTGCTAAGCTGATTTGGGATACTTTGTATGAAAAATATCAAGGAAAAGAAAGCACGAAGAAGAGCTCTATGTCGAAATGCTTATCTAAATTAGAAGGTTTTTAGAAAAAGTAGAACGAAAGTATCATGACATACTATGACAGGCTGAACGAGTTAATATTCAAATGTAGTCTATATGGAGTAATTCGTACAACACTAGAGTTCAATCTAACCTTTGTTTTTTGACTTAGAAAGGAATGGGTAAACATTTGTTTGATGATAAGGATACAAAAGAATTTCGACACATACTCCTTATGAAATATCTATAACATTCTAAAAGCACATGAATCGAAGGTGATGGAGATTCCTGAAGAAAACAAGATGAATTTTGGAGGTTGAATGACTTTGATGTCTAAAAAAATATGAAGGAAGATAAGTTTGAAGAAGATGTGAAAGAAGGTGAATATGGTTTTCTTCATAATTCCGATGATGAAATTGTTTCATACTATGAGAATAATATGGTGAAAAAGTTCTTCAGTAAGTTGATAAGTGGAAATTTCAAACATAACTTGGAGAAGAAGCTGATGTCGAATGTTGGTGAAAGTCAGAAAGGAGATGCGAAAGTTAAGAAGAAAGAAGAATAGAAGAAGTCTGAGATGTAATTGAAAGGTGACTCGTGGTACAACTTCAACTATTGTAATGGTTACAATCATCTGGCAAAACATTGTATGTTAAGGAAGAAAGAAGAAAAGAAAGAGAAAGTGAAGGAGAAAGCTTATTATGTGAAGAGGCTTCAAGAAGTTTGTGCTCAAACAAAGAATCATTCATTCATGGATAAAGGTACTGAAGACAGGGAAGGAACTTATAAGATATGGTCTTCCGGATCAAATGATGAGTAATTACATCATCCCACACATGGCGTGTTGTTTTCTAAACATGAAGATGTGGATCTAGAGGAAAGAGATGGTTCAAGGATGCTGTATTCTCAAGATGATTTGAAAAATGTTAAAAAGAATGTTCTCAATAAAAAATGGGTTTTTTGCAAAAAGAAAAAGTTCTTCAAAAAGCGAATGAGAAAAGAATATTAAGGTTTCA